>NC_087550.1:111718144-112049644 GCF_036250125.1 Pseudopipra pipra | reverse complement strand
TACTAAGTTTATAGGCACATTAACAAAAAGCAAAACCCCTGAGTTTCGAAAACAACTTGTGCATATTGGATTTATATATAACTTCCATTTTCCTTCCCTTCCCCATCACCAGGCATGTAAATAAGAGAGAGTCATCTAAGGAGATAATTCTTGACCTCATACTTATGATCTTGAAGCTTTGGCTTCGAGGTTTATCAGTTAGGCTGACAGATACGTCATGAGCCTATAAACTGTGTATAGACAGCAAGAAGAATTAGAAATCTTCCCCACGCCTGTCTCTGTCTTTCTCTGTCCAGAGAAAGGGTCCTTCTTCCTCCCCCAGTGATGTGAGGGATGCAGCATCTTGCTGGTTTTTTTATTCTTTAGCCTAGAAAAGAACTGTCCCTTTGCTGTCAGGTCAGCCTGGATGTTCTAGAGCTGCTGACCTAGCTTAGTGATGAGGTAACATTCCTTTGTCACAGACAGATCCCTAACATTTGTTTGGCAGGGGAATTGCCTCATAAACTCTGAAGGAAAAGGTATAACACAAAGGTGAAGAATTTTGACAATGGCATTGTTTGTCCTTAAGAGTAGTATGATGTAAAAGGTGCCATCTTTCTGTCCATTATATAATCCTTTAGATGGAAAAAGGAGTGAGTAGGGCTAGTTAACAGAGCAGGGTTAGACTGTATTCCTGCTGTAGGTGGGATAAACAAATGATGGTCTTTACTAAGCTACTGCCGGATAGTCTCACAGGTGTTTGTTACCAGTGCTATGACTTAGCTAACTCCCATGCCAGTGGTGTGCAGGATAGGTTAATCAAAGAATCTCTTTACAATACAAAACTGAATTAAATACATGCCCTGCAAACACCTCAGAATCTCTAGGCTGCATTTGAAACTCTCCTGGCCTGCAGAGAGGTGCTGCAAGCCTTGAATGGAGCCTCTGTATTTATCAGTAAGCACAAATAATTTATGAAGGGGGTGCAAGTGGTGACAGTTTGATACACTTGTGGGGTTTTTATTCCTGTTGGTACTTGATGGAACCAGGGTAGTCCAAAGACTACAGTGTTTGTAAGTGTCAGTGATGACCTGAGCATTCAAAGCTTAATTTTTGCAATGGAAACAAAATTCTTTACAGTGGGAAACATTTATATGGAGAGGTAAAATGTTCATTGCATTTGTTTGACTTAATGTGCTACACAGAAATTAATTTAAGTCATTCTAAACATTTTATCCACTGAAAAGATCAGTACTAAATAAGTTTTGTTTCTGTGGGAGTACATTCATTACCTATCCAAAATGAGTACTGTGCCAGAACCATTACTGAGTGACACACATTGAAAGCACCTTGTGAAACAAATCAGCATTATCTTCTTACATGCAGTAAGACATTGTCTGCTTCAAATAAATGAACAATACATATGCTGGTGTCTTGCATTTTTGTTGGCCAAGGTTTGGGCAGAGCATCAGACCTAACTGTGCTCTTGCCAATTAGATGTTGCTTTTTCAAGTTATCAGTGTAGACTAGAACTCTTTGATATCTTTGTACTTGCTCTCTGGATAAATAATTCCTGTTTCAAAGGTTGTCCAAATTGGTGGATTTACTTTTATATGCCAAATTTCACTGAAGAATCTTAGTGCTCTTATATGAGTCTCATTTCACAGTCTGCTGGGTAGGATAGAATATTCCTCAATTCATAAAAGTATAAATGAAGTGAAAGGGAAAATACTGATTTGTCTCACTGGATATATTTAATAAATACTAAACTTAAGGAAAAAAAGCATTTTGTTAAAAGCTTAACCCATAAACAAAATTTATTAAAACTGTTTTAGTTTATTGGAGGGATATTCTTTATTTCCATGTTTAACACACATCACTTTGACTAAATTTTCTTTTTATTTCCATTTAGGACGTGTAGGAACACCTCATTTTATGGCCCCAGAAGTGGTAAAAAGAGAACCGTATGGGAAGCCTGTAGATGTTTGGGGTTGTGGCGTGATCCTTTTTATCCTGCTAAGTGGTTGTTTGCCTTTTTATGGAACCAAGGAAAGATTATTTGAAGGCATTATTAAAGGCAAATACAAGGTAAATGACAGTATACCTGAATCCTTTTCCAGTGAGATGAGCTCTGCTGGTAAAATTTCTAGAAGTTGATTTTTGTATTTAGCCTGATTTAAATTGGAAGCTGTTATGCAGGAAGAGAGATAATTTTCTCTCTCCGGTCTGTCTTGTTCCTGCTGTGTTTTGTATCAATGTTAGAAATTAGAATACAGAAATATTTACTCAGATGAAATAATAAATGGGTGTAACAGCTCGCCCCTAAATGTACATTGAGCCCAGCAGGATTACCTGAGCTATATCTGTGAAGTGTACCATAATGCGTGTTACCTTAGGTTTATAGATAATTTAAAATTTTTTTATTTAAATCCTCAACTAAGAGAACACCTAACAAATGCAGTTAGGTGTTTTTCTTTTCAGGACAGTGTGTAGTAAAGTGCAGCTGATGATTCAAAAGGAGCCACTTGCAACCACAGGCAGGTCGATGTGCAGGCAGGAGGAGTGTGTTTCACAGCAGCAGCATCCCAGACCATTAAGGAGACAACTTTAAAGCTTCAGCTTCACTGGTTTTGCGGTTTTGTCTAAGACGAGCTTTGCTCTGCCTTGTGACCGAGGTCACACAGGAGCTGAGCGTTGGCAAATTACGGATGGAAACTCCTAAAGCTGCCTGATGGTCTCTAAAATGGTTTAGGAAGTATTTTACTATATGAACTTAACAGTAGTCTGCCAAAATGTAAGTGACAGCAGTGTTACTGCACTTGTTAAGGAGCACATTTTTCATTCTTTAAGTTTTGTGTTCCTAGAAACAGCAGCATTTCTTCATGGGATTGCACAGGCTGGTAGATGTTCCAGTTTCACTTTATGGCAGATTTCTTTATGGAGTCTCTTAGGCAGCTAAAACCTTCTGGAAGTGTATAAGTTAACTTCCCTTTGTTTCAAAAAAAAAAGTTATGGCCAGCACATTGTGTCCTCTTAGTTCCTTTTCTGTTCCTGTTTCCACAATAATATGTCTATTCAGTGAAAATACTGTAAGGATTTTAAAACAGTCTTGCTGCAAATTTGCAATTACCTTCATTTCATTAAAGCTGAAAAAGAAATGACAAATCACAACTATTAATGTGGATTTCATGTTCCTGAGTGCCCCAATTTAAAGTGATCGTTTTTTGTAAAGACTGATTTTAAATAAAATGGACCTCTTTAAATGAACAGATTATAACATTTAAAAGAGTCTAGTTGTAATTTTGGATTTTCATTTAGTACCTTGTAAAGTTAACAGTGTATCATTGCATAAAACTTAAGTTCTTCATAAGTTAAAGAAATCCTAGAAATAGCATAAGGATATAATCCTTTATATTACATTAATAATTTTCTCTACTTTATTACGGTTTTGTTGGGCATTCATAATTTTGACTGGTTGGGCACAAGCAGAAAATATATTCTAAATGATCCTTCACATTGGTGTCTCCTAAGGATAAAGTTCTGCACTGAAAAGTGTTGCAATTGCTTGTGTTGTTGATCACAGTATGCTCTCCTAGTGACTGAGGATGCTCACCTGTTTTAAAGTTGAAAGGAATTTATTGGGAAGAGCCATTGTCCATAGTACCTTTGGGACAAGACCAGAATAGTTCACAACAGGCATTATCTTACTTCCTTTTTACTCAGAATCACTGGCATGAAACTGTGGGCTGATACAGATGGATTGTCATGCCATTCCTTATATTGATTTCAGGAGTAGATTTAATTTCTAGGTTTATCTTAGGCATAGTTAACAGTCAGACAAAGCTTAATTTTTTTTTTTCCCCTAGGGAAGAGTCACTTTTAGCTAAACAAAATATAGAACAGGTAGAAACTTATACTGTAATTATAATACCAAGAATATGTCAGGTTTTATGTTTTCAATTTTTACACCATTTCAATAGCAACTAGTGTACAACTTATTAGAAGTTATTAAAAAACTTAAAAACTTCTTTTACATTTTTTTGCAATGAAATGTTTGCAGGCACCAACCACTGTCAAATTCCTGTAATCATTTAAATAAAAAGTATGTTGTTTCCTATGTTCTTGTTACTAACTTCATGTCTTTTTTTCTTGCTTGTAACCAGATGAATCCTAGGCAATGGAGCCATATTTCTGAAAGTGCCAAAGACCTGGTACGCCGCATGCTTATGCTGGATCCAGCAGAAAGGATAACAGTATATGAAGCACTGAATCATCCCTGGTTAAAGGTAGTAAAAGCAGCTGTTTACACACCAGTTTCAGCTTCAAGGGAGAAAAAGATTTATTTTTTTGCTTCTCTGAGCTTTTCAAAGAAGACATGAACTGTACAAAATGTGGGAGAATCTGCTTTAAATGCTTTGTAGGGTTAGAGCCTGAGATTTAGATAATTGCCAGGCTTGAACTCTTAAAAGCAAGAGTGAACTCAGTTGGACATCTTCAGCAGCATCAGGGAATAGGGCTGTGTAGCATAAAGCTTAAGGAAGGTATTAATGTGTCTTTCTGTGGCTCTCAAACTCCAGAGAAATAATTTCTGATCTCCTCTTTGCTCAGTCCTAAACCTCTTTCCTATTATGCATATAGCCATGCAGTCTGTTGCAGGATGTTAAGCTACTGAACTGTGCTGCTTCCTTACATTAGATTCCTGAAATATCCCACCAGAGTGAAGGAAATATGGAGTGGAATGTTACTCAAAGGCCACTGTGACTGCATAAAATGAAATGATATCTGGTAATCAAATTATTTTTCAGGGGTGTCAGAATTTACAACACAGTTTAAGCCAGCGGAGGAGTAGTTGCTGAACGCTGCAGATTAACAACAGGAGCAGGAGAATATACAGCTGTAGCTTCTCAGCAGTCCCATCAGTAGTCTGTGCTAAACATTGGGGTTGGAGAATGATGGGTGTGCTACAGATTTATAAGGTGGCAAGTCCTGATTCAGAATGTTGCGTTTTCTTTGGCAGAAGGTGATGAATTAACTGTTTTTCTTTGTTATCCTCTACTTCTTTCCTATAGTGTAGGTCAAGGGTAGAGAGAGTCATAATATCATTAACTTGAACAGGGCACTTGTTTTGAAAGGGTACTGTTCTGGTATCTGCTTCTGGACTGTTTTATTTGCTCTACACGAGACAAACAGTGACACAAAAAAAACCAGAAGAAGAACCTGGGAAGGACAGGCTCATATGTTTTTCTCCCTCCAAGTAAATGGGCGTTCTTCCAGCTCTCTTTCTGGCTCTGACTCTTGTATTCTAAGCTGCAGAATGGCCTAGCTTATAAAAGGAGCTCAGGAGTGTGTATCTCTCAGGAATAAGTGGTTAAGGCAACTCTTCTGAGTATTGGGAAACTGCAGGTTCAAACCATTCCACACAAAAGGAGCCAAAGTTCTGTCTATGGAGCTTACATAGTGTATCAAATATCAAAGAGTATGTAAAGAGACACCATGTTTGCAAATCCCAAATGATCGTACTCCAGTGATTAAAACTGATTAAATTCCAGTGGTTAACCTGTGGTTAAAACAGGTGATCTGTTTCTACCTGCTTGTGTTTTGACTTTTTCCTCACTTTGTGAGCTTACCCACATTTAGATGCCAAAGCAAGGGTTTTACTGAGGATTATTTTGGGAGAAAACCTTGTCATCTTTTGTTGTTTGAGCAACTAAGCTGATCAGGCTCGTTTAAAAGACAATTCTGTAATGTCAATGTGCAAGCTCTGCCTATATAGTTTAGCACTTTTGTTGTCTGTAATCTTTTTCTGGTCTTGTCATTATTTGTTGAAATTCATGCAAGGAAAGAGAACATTTAGTTTGAGACAACTTTGTTTCCAAACTCAGTCCTTCCATTTTTGGCTATGATAAACAGCCTTCCCTGCTGACTCAGAGCTTTCTCCTAAACTATTTATAGATCCAAATACAGCATGAGACAGAGGCATCTCCACTGTTGTAGAGTGACTGAATTACTTCTGATGGTGATTTCACTCTGATTCAGGAGATGCATGTGATAGACATTTATATTAAATTAATGTATGGAGCTTCTGTGATGATTTGGAGCAGGGTAAGACAGTAGCCAACTGCTGCAAGTTTTGTCCTTACTGTCACTGCAGTTATTCATTGCAGGTTTTTTTATCAGCATCTGCAATGGAGAATTCTTCCTGTAAGCCATCACCTGGTATCACCAGCCATCCTACCCCATCTCCCAAGCTTACCTGAAGTATCAAGCACCCCTGAAAAGAGAGCTTGAACATGTTGCTTCACTGGGATTTGTGAATCCCAAGAAGCAAAACTACTTTCTGCTTGCCAGCTTCAGAGTTCAGTGCTAGCCACAGACTAACAGCACAACAGTAAAACAAAAGACTAAGGTCTACAAAGTGGAAAACAAAACTACTGAAAGAAAATATCTCTGGCCCAAATTCAGAATTCTTTCAAAGTATTTTAATCCCTTTTAGTTTCTTGAAGTTTTCCTTAAGTTGCAACAAATCCTCATTCTCCTTAGGATACTTATTCGCTGGTACATTTTTTTGTCTGGTTTCTTAGTGTCAAGAGAATATGAAGAGCTTGTATTTAATGTTCTTCTGGTTTGTTTTTTGTGGGTTTTTTTAAGGAGAGAGATCGCTATGCATACAAGATTCATCTTCCAGAAACAGTAGAACAATTGAGAAAATTCAATGCAAGACGAAAACTAAAGGTAAACTGAATGTAGTGTTAAAACAATATAATTGTGTAACTTGAATTTTGTGTGATACTTCATTTGTTTTAAAAGTGGTAGGAGAAATCTGTGAAGTTGGCAATAAAATAAAAAGTTGTAACAGGCCTTTACAGATGCTTATTACAGTGATGATTGTTAATGATGCTCATCTTTTCTTACTGCATAGTTTTCAAACTAGATTTCAATGCAAATTGTCTGGTATCAACAAAGGTGTGTATGAGGCCTTCATCTTTAATCAGTTCATTAATTCTGTGTAATATGAATTACCAGAGAGAATAGTACAGTGGCTTCTGTTATTATTGTGTTACATTTATAATAACAGGAACATGATTTTTAATGTCTTTTTCAAGAAGAGCAAATGTGTATTCTTCAGCTTATCCTCTTTATGTTTAACTACACACAGGATTATTTCCTAGCTGAATTGAAAAGACTGTTAACATTTTAGCCCAAAACAACATGGTTTCTCTTCAGTTCCTCTCTCTCGGAAAGTTTAGCAGAAACATTTTTAAATTCACTGAAAGGTTGAGAAAATTTTAACAGAAACATAGAGCATTACAATTCATGAGTTGTTTTACAATTGGTAATGAAACACAGAGTCAGATATACACAAGGAGTTGCTGCTTTGCAAAATTTTAATGTAGCTGGTGATTAGGATGCCCCAGTTGCCATAGTTCATGATAAACAGCAATTTCTCTTAGGTGGTTTGTATGTCCAGGCAGTACTTTCGTTCAGATATTAGCTAGTACATTTTAGAATATGACCTGTTTTTCTGCTCTAGGTACAGTTTCAGATATTTCCCGCATTTCTTCCTGGGGAGGCCCCTATATTTCATCTCCTGAGAGCTTTTATACCTTTTTTGTTTCTTATACCATTTTATCCAAAGCGCTGTTCTGCAATGTGTTTCATGAAATTTGTCCATTTTGCCTACTGCTATAACTGTGAGGCATTTAAACATGAGTGGTTAAACTGTATTTAACTAAAACAAGTAAATATATGTCAGAGCAGGTGACCATTTTTCTGGTTTTGTAACTTACCATGTAACACTGATTCTGGGGGTGTCAGATTAACTATATAATTGTACTATTTTTATATAGATATATTATGGGTGTCAAATATTCTATTCTTGCTAAACCACTCAGTCTAGGTAAAAGGGAAAGAGAAAGAAATTAGTTATTTTGTTACATTGTTCTATGGGAATTTATGCCTCACAATTATTATTTTAAGGTTTACTCACATAAAGGACTGTTCTCATGTATCCCCTCACAAAGAATATTTTGACTGTTTATTAGTGTATGACCAGCACTTGTGGTCACTGATAACAGGGAAGCAGAGCTGAAGACTATAAAATTTATTTGCTCTTCACTGAGAAGGTCAACACACCAGAGACCTTGGGAGATTGAGTGATCCAGAGTGTCTGGAAATGTTTCATTATCCTTCTTTGTGTAATTTAGGCTGTGTGGGTATTTTTATTCAGGGGGCAGTACTAGCAGCTGTGTCAAGCCACAAATTCAACTCCTTCTATGGTGACCCCCCTGAAGAGCTGCCAGACTTCTCTGAAGACCCCACCTCCTCAGGTATTTTAACAGAAAGTACATTTATTGCAGTCAACCTGTCTTAATTCTATACTGACTAGACTACCAAGTGTTTAATAATTTTTTGAGATTTCATAAAATTTAATATGAAGTTAACATTTACATGTGAAAGAATAAATAGTTTTCAGTCTTAATGGTGTTCATGACTGGCAAAACTGAAGAGAAAATCTCTGCACAGTTGTAAGTTTCCACAGAAATTCTGATTATTTTTTTTTATATGTTCTTGTGTGTACATTTTATTACAAATAACGGAATAACCTCACGTTTGTCTTTATATTACTTGAGTACAAAAGCTTATTGAAATTTTGTATTGAATTCTTAGGCAGGAGCAGGGTTCTCATGCCTTACTGATAGTTATGTATAAAAAGAAACCACTGTGTACCAAATTTTCCTGATCTCCTGTTTTAGAGAGCAATGTGATTAAAATGTCTTCTCTTTAAAGCACATTGGACAGTATTTCTCACCCCCAGATCTTCAGAGAGAGACAGTACATGGTACTTCAGGGACCTCCCAACATGCTTCAGAGGGGAAGATAATACCTGTGCTGTGCTGTGAGCTGGGCCTTGGGCAGGACAGTGATCTGACTCAAGCAATCCTTTTGTCCACAATCCATATTCAAGGATTTAAATAACCTCCCCTCTGTGTACTAACACAGCCCTGTCATAGTTGTGTATCTTAATTTTGACATAGCGTTACTTAAAACATTTGCAGTGCAAAAGTCTAGGGTGGTCTGTCTGACCTAAAATTAGGATTTAGGATCAAGTTAAATGAACCTCTGAGGAAAACTGAAGACCAAAAGGACTCTCTCCTTTATTTTTCTAAATAACCAAATAGTACTGGCAGAATATCTTAGCTGCATACTGACTTTACTAGAACACATTTCAGGAATTTAATTGTATGTGTTGATCTGCTGTGTGATAATTCTCTTTCCCAATATTTTTATAGGTGAGAAAATTACCTATTGACTGCATATATTAATTACACCTTTTCTTCTCTTTCATACGAGCAAGTAGTTATTACAAATTATTTCAGTGTCATTAATAAAAGAATGGGGTGAAATTGGTTTTTGTTGAAATTCTTCAATTCCACTTCTTGGATTTCAAGTTCGAGTACTTAAATGAAAAGATTGCTTTGTCCTTAGGCATGCACACTGTTCATCATTTCCACAGAAATTAATAGGAACCTCAGATCATTTATAGCAAATGGATAATCACAGCGTCATGGCTTAACTTCAGGCAGACAGCTTTTGAATACTCGATGTACTTGTAGTTAAAGATCCACCTATGCTTTTAAAGAAAGAATAAGCTGATTTTACTTCACCTTGAATTACTTGCAGCACCTTTATTTTTGTTTCCATCTACTTCCCCCATTTGAATAGGGAATAGCCACCAGCATGATTGACAGTGGCAACTTTCCTAATCTGAAAACTGCAGTTCCTCTTTCCAGTTTCAGTCTCACATCAACAGGACATGTGTCTTCCTCAGAGTGATGTAATTGCAGATATCAGTATAGAGGAAATGTACAAGTTCTATTTTTTCTGCTCACAGAATACTTGAATCCAGTCCACATGTTAAATTCTACAGAATATCTGGGGTGAATCCACTGTTATCTTGTGTTCATCTCTGAAATAACTGAAACATTACCTTGGATTTCTCAGGAAATGGTAGTTATTCTCTAAAACAACATTGTTGATCTCTCTGATGGGAGATCACAGTGGTCAGGAAACCATGCTAAGTGTGTGGTTTTCATGATGTTTGTCTGACCAACAACATTAGCTGATAAAATATTTAATATTGCAGGATAAACACTGAGGCTTGCAAGCAAAGGTACGACAACTCTCACAGCTTCTTCCATTGCTAGATGTGGAAATCTATTTTGTTTCCTCTTCAGAAGTACACTAATAAAACTTTCAACATTTCTAGCTTGTAAAGCTCTGGTGGTGATTCTAAAACCAGCTAGTTTATAGAAATTAGACATAAAACTCTTAAATTGCAGTGGAAGCTTGACTATCTTAAGGTAATTTAAATTTCCTTCCCAACATCTCATAAAACGTTATTCCAGATCATAAACTCTAATGAAGAGCATTTAATATTTTAAGTGTTGTTGCCTATTTAGTCCTCCCATAAAATTTCGTGAAGCTTATTATTGCAATTAAATGATTTGTTACAAACAGGCAAATATGGAACTCCTTCAGAGATATATCTCAGAAATATAAATGCTTGTTAGGTTATGCACATTATATATCCTGCACTCCAGGTTGTTCCACACACAGAAAATTTCAGTTCTGTCTTTTTTCCAAATTAGTCTCGAGGTGTTCTTCCTCAAAGTTCAGTGAACTTGGGATTGCTGGAACCTTTGAGCATCTTCTTACACTACCAGAATATTAGACTGGGATACGAAGACTCTACAAGTAGCAAGTCAGATGGCCTTTGTAGATGCAGAATCACAAAGGGTATTCTTGTTAGAGAGCTTTCCAGTGAGGGTCAGCAAATTGCTTGACTACATTAAATGGGAACGAACAGAGATAAATTCCCTTTTAAAGTCAACCAGGTATTTTTCTGTACACATCTTCCTTTAATTTGGACAGAGTTTTGATAATTCTTGGTTCCCATCACGTGTTCTGGGTGGGTTTCCTTTTTCATCAGCAATCATCCTCTGAAGATCTTAACTTCATCCTACTATTGTTCTGTTGGTAACATGGCAGAAATCAGTCTTGCTGAATTTTGAAAGAGTGTGATGAAGGCTTTTAAAATATTTTTTTTAATTAGGTAAGTATTTTTAAATTAAAAGATCAGTGGTGGTAAGCTGTGTTCAGTAACTTCTTCAGTACAGCCACTAAACAGCTTAACTGACAAGCTTCTTGCAAGTGTTTTTTTCTTCTAGAATGTAAAACATCTGACTTTCAGGTTACCTGTTTTCAGGACATTATAAAATGTTTATTTTCCAAGGCAACAAATGTTTTGGATATTTTTAATATGCTGAAACAAACATAAATCAGAAGTTAGCAATCAGCAGCCTTACAGGCTAAATCTGACACAGGAGAAAAATAGGCCCAGTAGAAAGTATTTGAAGTCGACCATGAAGTACGTAAAGTACCAGAGAAATTCACTCTGCTGCCCTTCCCCTTTACTGCCCTGTGCCCTGGCCCTGCTATCTCCTGATCACACATTACCTCAAGACAGGATTTCCTCTACTTCTGTCACAAGCTGACCATTTGTCCCCAAACAGAGGGTACAGACGTGTAGTTTTCAAGTGTTTTGGTAACAGTGCCTCAGGCTGAAGAATGAACATCACCCATGTAAAGCATTTCATTTTCCTTCCTTTTGCTTCTTCAACTTCCCCCATTCTGTGGCAGCCCAAGGAAAGGCTGTGGAATTGTTTGACATTTTGACTTGGGAAGCTGGATTGAGGAAGACCGTTTAGTTTACTTCGGAGTTTTAAGTAGATTCAAAATGTTCAAGTTTTCAGGCCAACAGTTCAAAAAACCAATAAATCAAAGAGTTTTTTATAACTTTGCATTTCCAAAACCTTTTTGTAGCCACGTTTTCAGAACTACCAAGTCAGTGTTGGAGTTAAGCCAGTGGATAGTCCGTAGCCTTTGCAAAACTGCATAACTGACTTTTGGATTAAAGCAAACCTTACCTTTTGGTTAAAGGGTGTTTGTTACTCCATAATGCCTGCTTGACTGGCTTGGTCTGTAGCACACATACACTGAAATGTGACTAACAGGTTTCAGAGTGGCTTTTTTGCCACAAAGAGTTCTGGGTTCCTGTAAGGCATCCTCTGATGTTGTGTTTCGAGGTAACCACAGAGCGAGTGCAGCAGCGTATTTTACAGCAGCCTGAGTGACCAGATGTACTCACATACCCCTGCTAACAAGTGGCACTGGCACAGTGCTTCCTGCACATGTGTGTGCTGTCTGAGCTCTGTGGTGACTCTGGGAGGGGATGAACATAGAAGCAGAGCTTTTGCCTTGCAGAGAAAGCAGCCACGCTGAGGTCACATCAGTGCTTCTGCCTTGTCTTCTCAAACTGCAGGGCACTGCTGTCATGTGGCATTTTTGTCTCAGGGTCACTGTATGTAAATTGAAATTCTTGTTCTGTTTTATCTTGTTAGACTCTATATTGTCTTGTCAAGTTAGAAGTTCTTAACAGCATGAGATCTTGATTTTCAAATTTGAAAGTAATAATAATGGGAAAAAGGCTGAATCTGATGGTCTTTCAGAGTGAGATCAAACAGCACGTGTATGGCCAAGTTGTAAGATCAGCACATGGAACCTACATGGAACTAGTTGAACTCACAAGTTAGAGTGGTTAGTAGTTTTATGGGATTGATTTCATGAAATACGGGCAATATAAGCCCATATCTTAAAAGCCTCATATCTCATCGATATGAGTAAGAAAAAGAAATACTTTTGCTATGCAGAAGTTACCACTGATTTTGTAAATATTTGCAAAGGCTGTTGTGTAACATTTTTAAGTATGAGTGCTTGGAAAAAAAATTACGTTCACCTTATAATTTCCTGTTATTAATTCCTTCTCTAGTATTACAAGCAAAACTATCAGTTTTGAGATCATAAGTTTGCATGTTTCCAATACTTCATTATTATCTTTATGATTTTTTTCAGCTATTTATTCTTTGTTCTGATATGATTAAAGTTTTTTAAAAGTACATAAAGACACTGTTAATTAAAAGCAATGATAAGGTGATTATATTTCTGAATGATTCTCATAATGATTCTCACTGAAACTTTTGATTTCAATATAACATTGCTAAATTCTGCTTAGTAAGTATGAGTATATTAATATGATATCGATTTGCGTCATTTGCAGTATGTTGAATTAGTTTATCAGTTCACCTTTTTACTAGAAATCTCTTTTTTGTCCATGAGTTTTTACAAATAGTTTAATCAATGCTGGGAGAAGTCTGGTATTATAGATATCTAACACTGCATAGATGTGCTGCCTTCCCAATGCCAAGTGGTTTTTTTCCTCCCATCCCGGCCCGCAAGTGCCATTTGCTTCACACGTGGAAACCCTATTAAAAAAATGGGTGGGGGTCCTTGTGACTTTGTTCATACTATTTTGTGGCTAAACTAGTGTGCTAGGATGCAGCTTTATAAATCGCTTGTAATGAGATCTTCATACTGTTTGTTGTTTGTCCAAACGCTGCCTTCCTACTAGGACTTCTAGCAGCAGAAAGTAGGTATCCCTTTGTTTTCCTTTAAGGCATATCATTCAGCTATGGTGTGTGGCTTTGCATGTTTGAAAAATCTGCTTTCTTTGCTTCTCCTTGCTATTTTCAGTTTTAATACTGCTTGCTCAAAAAAAAAAAATAGCCCGTATGGTTTTTACTAAACCTGTCTGTGGTATAATATAATTGACAGTATAATTAACCAGAAGTATTATGATTTCCAGGGAATTCTGGAGATTGTAGTTCAGAGGCAGTATTAAAATTATCTGTTTAGTTCCCCCCCCCAATATTTAATATTTGCAACACAACTGAAATAAAATCTAATTTTCATCAAATTAATAAAGGCTAAAATGTTTGGGGTTTGCGTTTTTGTTCCAAAATTGTTTTCATGGACTAATGGGTGTTTTTTCTCTTAACACCAAGCATATACTGCAATATTAGTCATATATTACATTCTTGCTCTACGCTTGCATGAACTTTCTTGGTCCTTCTGTGTTGATGTGATACACAATATATGCATATGCACTGTGTATATGCATACACCTGATTTAAATAACTATCCAATATGTGTCTCCTCAATGAAGGAATGTTATTGACACATAGGGAGGAGGTTCTGCTGCAAGTTATCTGCACACATCATGAGAGACTGAAAGTGCAAGCTCTTCTAAAACCTGCAGGCTGTGCTAGACAGAGGAGAAGGTGTGAAATTCTAGACCCTTTGATACAAACCACAACCATTTCAAAAACAACAAATTCAGCATCTCCAAAAACAAGCTGTAAAAAGTGGGGGGTTTGCAGCTGCATTTTAAGACTTATAGGGTAACAGCTCTTCTTCACACATAGGTCAGGGCAGCAAGACACTTGTCCATGTCTCCATTTCTGATCAAAGTCATGGATTTTGTGGTTGTTATTTAGTTTATTATTTTGATCTTACAGGTTATGGGGGAAGTTGTTCCGTGTCCTCCTATTTCCCCATCTCAGAATGCCTGTCCAGTAACGCAACAGCGAGAACTCAGTGGATTTTTATATAAAGTTTTGCAATACTATTATTTTTTACAGTTGTAGGGAAAAAAGAGAAACGTCATGCAGAGCCTCTGCCATGATTTTTAGTTTTTGTTTGTGCATAGAGACTCCCTCAGCAAATTTACTGAGGGTGTACTGCCATCATGCTGATCAGAAAAGGGTTTCCATATATTTTTGCAATGAGGAAGAAAGTGTCTAAGGAAGTGACAGTGAAGGGCATTCATTTATTAAAATATTTATCTGTTTTGTTGCATGTGAGTGCACTTACATGTAACGTGTAGGTCTGGTCTGAAAAACAACAAAAACAGTACCTTCTCACTGCATATTTCTTTACCACCACACTAGACTACCTTCTTTCATATTTCTGACTAGTTTTACAGTGAGGGATAGCTGGGAAAAAGGATTGACAAACTTTATGTGAAGGTCTCAAGCCTGGAGACAGGGGAAAGCTGGAGACATGCATAACACAGTGCCCCTGTGCGTGCAGAACTAAAGGAAAGCATCTTCAAAACCAGGCATCAGTTTCTCCCCACCCTCTTTGCTCTCTCCCCCCCTCCACTTCCCCTTCACCCCTCCCTTTTTGTTTCTCCATACATAGTGCACTCCTCTGCATTCCTTCTTCTATTTGGGAACACTTTATCTTTTGTTTACTGGAGGTTTTTTCTCTTCTTTTAATTTTTTTTTCTTTGTTTAGTCTTCTCCTCCTCCTCCCTGTTTTTCTCTCCTGTATCTATTTTCTTTGGTTTCCTTTCTGACTTTTACATGCCTTTCTTTCCTTTCTTGTATTCCATAGGTGTTCTTACCTTCTTTAATTTAGTTGTAAATCCCAATACCCTTCCATTGCTCCAACTGCTGTGTTTCTACATTTTCCTTGTCATCTATAAACCTCCATCTTTCCAGTTCTCTCCCTGGAGTCTTCCTGATTGTTTTGTATATAACTATAAACACATGGTATATGTGTATATATACATAAAAATATATATTATTACTGGCTTGTTTGCTTCCCAGTAGCATTCAGAGAACTGTGTGCATGTAGGAACCTATTTGTAGATTTACAGGGTGTCTACACTTGGCTGTTTGTCTTCTGTTCAAGAAGGAAGAAGCCATTAAACACTTCTATAGCTCAAATTTGAGAAAGAGTCCTTACTTGCCTTTCATTTTAAATTCAGTGCTGTGTATATGTGAAACAAGTATCTCCCACCTTATTTTAAACTATTATAGTCATATATATACCCCTGCTTTGGCTGTCATCTGTCCTTGCAGAGTTAGTTGCTCTGGAATACAGTGAACAGCAAAGAGCAACAAATTACTGTGTGAGATTAGAGGCATCTCAACTCCAGTGATTTTTGCAGATGTTGATTAAAGTGATGAAGAGCATCTGATACTCACTTGGCTTCATCTTAATCTAAAAAGTTACATTAGTACAAGTAGTGGAAAGATCTGCACTTCTATAATAATCCCCATGCTTTTTTTTTTGCTTTTTTTTTTTGAGATTATATCCAGTGACTCTAATATTTGATCTCTCTAAAAACTAACAAATTCTGATGGTTTTTCTTCTGCCCTTGCTGTATGTACTAGCCTCAGATCACTTCACAAAATAAAATGTAAATCCTGCCTTCTGAAATGCCTGTGCTTTAAGAGCCAGAATTGTTTTTTAATTTCATTTCCAGCAGCTGCACACAAGGCAGCCAAGAGATAAGGTTCAGAGAAATCAGCTTCTGTTGATTGTAAATTGACTGGCATAAGGACTGAAATATGATATATACAGAAATGGTAAATAACAGCAAAGCCTTAGTCAGTCAGTTAAAAACCACTGTAAAATCTTCAAGACATACTTACTTACCTTTTTACACAGCATAAAGAATAGTGAGTGAATAATGAATAGGATAGAAATGAGTGGCTTGTGTCAGGAACTTAATTTTATATGGTTCTACAAATCTAAGGGGTTTAGATTTTGTCAGTGGCTCTTTAATAAAAACATGCTATTATTATAATGGTTATTACAAGTTCTTCTGCAGAGTTATTTCCTGGCACACTAATTGCAGGAGACTGGCAAAAAGGTTGTAGTTTTATAGTTTTGTATTTAAAAAATGTCAGACTTCCTCTAAAATGTTTTCATTAGTCAGAAGAGACTTAAATGGGCATTTGTAATCTTCAGTATTAAAAAATAAATCAAAGAATTTTTTTACCCTCTCTCAGAATGTGTTTGTAGTCAGAATGTAACCTGTGTTTTGCAGCAATATCTTGTCTCTTTACCTAAACACTGATTCAGTCATACACTGTTGCAGGTCACATGAAAAAGCCCTGAATTCTCTGTGCTGCACATTACATAACAGAGTAAGCCAGTTGTACCTGCCTGGCTTGCTGAGCCTCAGAAAAGCAAACTTTGGGGGTGTTTTGTGGTGGAGGGAGACATATTAGTACTGGAGAATACATAGACAATTCTTGGAATAGTACTTAAAGTTGTCTTTTACTCTCTTCTCTCTGGAGAGAACTAAGCAACTCCTCCCTACCTTTAAAGTTCAGTTTCTCGAGTCAAACCACCTGTTCCAGGCCAGAATATCTGGATGCCATGTTGTAATAACAACAGTGTTTTAACAAAGCTTTGCCTGCTTCCAGCTGGATGAACCAGTGTCCACACCAACTTTAGGTGGTATTAAGAGCACTGTATGAGAACTGCAGAGAGTCTGGAGATAGAATTCAGCTGTAAGAGAGAACTATTTCGTAAAGGCCACCTCCATGAATGCGGTAACAGAACCTGCACGAATTACCTGTCATAGCTTTGACTATGCACTGGGTAAAGAGATAACCCCAAGTTTTTGCCTTATAAAGCAAATATGCTTTCTGATAAATAATAGATCTGTAGGCAGAAAACTGCTGAACTCATCTCTGTCTTCTTAGAAGTAATTCCAATGACTATGAAAGCATTTAATGTACTAGCACTGACTGCAGGAGACTGTCATAAACATTCTGATGTGTTTTTTCTTCTTTGTAATATATGAGAGCCCATAGTTTTCGACTTTTCAGAACTGGTAGCCCCAAGGAAACTGTGAATAGTTGCAGCCATCTTTTTTTAGGTATTTTTATGGGAATAGGAAAGACAAGGTTGTGTGCATGGCCCAGAGTATCACTGCTCCTTTGGACACTGGGATCATATGTGCATTTACAGTAGAATCCACAGTTACTAGAATCTTCTCACAGAATCAAGTTTGATGTCGATTTTGTTACTATTTCTTCAGAGAAGAGACTTCTGTTTGTGTCACTGGAATTGCAACTTTTCCTGCAATCATGTGTGTATCTATTTGTATAGTAATTTAAGATGCAGGGTGAGATTCATCTCACCCAAGTGATTGTGGCTACTTGAAAATTCTGGGGCAGTAAGCAGCATTTTCTAACAAAGTTTACTTTAGGGAGTCTTATAAAACAAATTAACACAGTCTAGTTAGTCAACTTTCTTCTTAATAATATTTATGCATTCTAATTTTCATATTTATAGATTTTGTCTGTAACTGCTACAGACTGTGAGAAATCTGAGCTTTTAGCTTGCATGACTGTGTAATAACCCACTTAAATCCTTCCTTTATCATCTGTGCTGAGGCTAAAATGAGTGCATTTGCAATGCTGAAAGGAGATTAAATCCTATTTCAAGAGGATACAAGCTTTAATTACAATTACTTTCATACTTCCCCAAAGCTTGGAAATTTAGCTTAAATATGATAGAATATGAATCTTTTTAGAAACAGTTCTGCTGTAAAGGTTGGTTAATTTTATTTTATGTAGTTAGTATCATTTCTCTGAATTTAAAACTCTTCTGATAGGTACTTTTAAGCTTTTTTAAGCAGATGTTGGTAACAGAGAGAGTTTAGGTGTTCACAAAAATGCCTGTAGAATTGTTCTATCACTTTTTTTAATGCACTAACATGCTGTCAGTGTATTGCTACTGTGCCATTTTCTCACACAGGTGGCACGTTATCTGTAAATGCATGAAAGGCATGGCAGTAGATGCAACATAAGATTGTAGGTGAAAAAAAAAGCATAAGGTAGAACTGTGATTTTGAGGGATTAGCAAAGTCACATCAGAACTTCTCATAAAATTCCTTAAGGACATTCTTGGAAACCTCCTTTTACAGTCACCTATTCAAGGCGACCAATGGACAGGAGGAAAAAAACAAAACACCTAATGATCAAAGCTTAATGTTTTGGAATTCCCAAATATTGAAGAGGTTGTCGAGATGCAAATATTAAAAAAATCAGAACACTTATTTCTATTTCAAAGCCCTCAAAGTATTCCACAAAATAAAATTTGCAAAATAATGCTGTCAAATAAATAACGGGATAATCCAGAGCATTTGGTGTTTCACACCAGTGCAGCTCTGCAGACAACTTTGAACACACTTCTCATTGGTTCTGGTTTTGGCTCAAGTTTTAGTGACTATGAGCAACACTGTGCAGTATTAGAGACTCTTTAAGATATCCAAGCCTCTGAAGTGAATCTTCTCTTGAGTTTTTCCTTAAATACTCCAAATACACAGAAAGGGCTTTGAACCCAGAAAGCAAAGCTTTGCTAGAAAATAAAATAATTTAAACTCTGAGCATGACAAAAGTAGAAATAAAAGAGAATTCAAACAAATTTCCTTCTGCCAACTACATTCTGGAGAGTCAAACACTTTGCTTCAGGCTTGGAGATCTCTAAGTTCATGAGCCTTAAACTGACATTCTGAAAATGTAGAGGATCCCTAGGTAATGTTTTTATTCCTTGCCTTTGAGGCTGAACTGTGATCTCTCTATCCTCTTACCAGCAGATTCCCAGTCCCTATATTTTCTCAGGTTTTCTGCTGTATCTCTGGAAGAGGAATATGGGAGGTTCCTTTCAGCCGAGCAGGCTTTTTCACTTACCAAACAGGAGGCAGGTTTTTCTCTTTTTCAGTGCACCCAACCTCATGCACAGCAACTACTATAAGTCAAACCATTAATTTTATTTGCTGGCAGCCACAGTTTTTTAAAAGGAACATAAATTAGTTCATCAACTGGATATAAGTAGTCAGACACACTTAAAGGGGGAGAATTAAAAAGTCTTATTGCTCCTGAGCCATGGGTTGTGAGTGAGAGGAGTACTGTGGTTCTCAAACCTTGGTGTACAGGGAATTGTCAGGAGAATCCCAGGTTGAGATCTGTACTAAATGTGATGGAATCATTTCTAGATTTGCTACTTACTCATCCTTCTACACCATGAGGTTGCAAGTCTAGTACAGTAGGTTTTTGTGTATTTTGTTATGTTTATTCCAGTTTTTCAAGGTTTTCAGAGAAATAAGTTAATTTAACTATTTTCCTTGTGTGATTAAGAGGGTATTGGTTTTTTTGTTTTTGTTACATTCTGGAAGTACAATACATAAGAGTTTGAGTTAAGGAGGGCTTGTAAGAATTGTTCATACAGTGGAGGATGGAATTTCAAGAAATACAGCAATTTGTAAAATATTATTTATCTTGTCAAAAGGACACAGGCAAACAGATGAGTAAACAGAATAAGAATATTGGTGAGAAATTAATGAAGTAATGAATATTTAGGATTCTGTATCCTGAATTAAGAATTTATTCATGGAAAAGCATTCAGCAGTTCACTGTCAGACACCAGCATGGGATGCAGACTGGATGTGCTATCCTCTTTTCAGATGCTTATACCGCTGTGGAAAAACAAGGTGTGGTCTGTGGGTGTTTAGATAAGTCAAAGTTGGCATTCTAGTAATGCACACAGGTGGCAACCACCACTGATACCTGATTTTTAAAACAAATTGTTTTACACAGAACCACTGTGGGCTGGTTTACTATGGATTTGTGTTGCGTTTCTGTATCCTCCCCTGCTGTGAGTTCAACTTCCCTCATGGACTTCTACCTTTCATAAAGCCTCCCATTTGTCCTTTTTTGTCTCCATAGCTCTTGCTTCTCTTTTCACCCCCATGCCATATAAAAATCATCCCCATCTTCCTATGACCCAAAACAATGCGCTGGTCAAAAAGCAGCAAGTGCTGTACCTGGGTCTGAGATAACCAGGCCAGCAGAACAAATGGAACAAAACCCAGAGCTCAGTGTACAGCCCTTTTTTGTCCTCTGGAAGACGCAGCAGTCAGGTCTTTCTCTTCCCTCCATTATCCAGATGCTGATTTTAAAAGAATTTGTGAAAACATTGGTTCTTTCAAAATTTTTTTTTCAAAATCATTTTTACTGATGTTTCAGAATTTTACAATATGTATTTGAAATTGGCCAACAGTTCAAAAAGGGAAGAAAGAAAGGTTGGGGAAAGAATGGTGAGTACAGGCCCATAATCCCAGTCACTTCATAAGGCATCATTGGAAAACAGGCTAAAAAAGAACAAAGCTAAGCTTAATAAAATCAGGTTTTAAACTCTCTCCTGTTAAACCATTTCTTTTGTATAATTACACTACATATGGGCATTGTTGGTATACTTAAAGTTTATTCGGTGAGTTTTTCCTGTAAAAACTCCAGCTTTTTTAAGTTCCTGTTCCGGTTGTACCAGATGAAGTGAAAGTTTCCTCTTCCAAAGTTCAGTTTACCATGAGTCTTTGCTTTATTGATTTTTTATTCCCTTTTTTTTTCCCTGTTTATTGCCCCGTAGGAGCAGTCTCACAGGTGCTGGACAGCCTGGAAGAAATTCATGCACTTACAGACTGCAGTGAAAAAGACTTAGATTTTCTTCACAGTGTATTCCAGGATCAGCATCTTCACACACTACTAGATGTAAGTTTTCTTTGATAAACAATTTGTTTGTACCTGTTGTTCATTGGATAATATTTTGTTTTAATCCAAGTATATTATATTTTCTTTGTTTCATACCAAAATGAATTTATTTAGGTGTAGAATGTAACAATCAATGAGCACTTTACACAAAAATACATTTTAGGACTGTGCATACAGAATATTTTAGAATATGTGAGTGGTTAATGACTTGATTTGAGTTAATGGATCTGCTTTAAAACACTTCATCAGAATAGCTTTTTTTCTTTTGATAAGGACTGGATTTCAGGTTTTATTTTAAAGGTGAATTGCAACTTTATACAGATTCATTTTAATTAATTTTAAGTAATGTACTAATTTGAGACCAGTTCTAGGGATATTCTTAAAAGGATGACATTTTTTGTGTGAAGCACCTGGGTATGCTCATTTCTCTCCTACACTTGAACACAGTAGGATCAGTCATTTAAATCTCTGTTATTCTGTGGTTCACAAGAGCTGTTACTCCAAAAGACAGCGGTGCCAAAACCCTCACTGAAGAAAGTTCAAAAGCACATCATGATTTCTGTACCTACACAGTATTGGGGTCTAAAATACAGGTCCAAAAGTAGCAGAAGAATCTTTCTGTGATGTTTTTTCTGGGATGTATGGGATGTTGAAGACAGAGGACTTAGTTTCAGACATGACCAACTTTTTCTAAAGCAATCTACACAAGGCACTGAGAAAAAACTCAGGATGGACCCAAATTCGCAGAGACATAGGCTGTGTCCACATTAGCAAGTACTACAACACAACAGTAACAGATTTGTGGAACAAAGCAGTTGTTGACTTTGGGTATTTTAAGAGCTTTTACTTTATTCTGGCTGTAATGCAGTCCTGTGGACTGGTAGGTGAACAGCATCTTCTGTGTTAGTGTTGTTTGAGAGTAAATATGGTATGGTAACACTCTATGGTGAAAAACAAAGAATGTGGTAGGGGGGCATAATCAGAAGATTAATTTCAAAAATTTACTCCTGAATCAAACCAAAATGCCCATGTGGATGGTGACCATTTTATTACCATGTCTTAAATTGAATGGCTTGGGTATCTTAGTGAATATCACAAATCTAACACGGTGTCTGCAGTTTTTACCCTGTGGAAGGCTCACAGGAACAGGAGTCATTCCAGCTCTCTGATCTGCAGGTAGATGATTCTGGTTGTAGAGACTTTAAGGAGTTTCTGAAAAATTGTTGAATGCTTTAATTCCTCTATGCAGCTTTGCAGAGGTATAATCTGAATATAAACAGTGCTGTAGGTCCTTTGGTGTCCAAACTCTTTAAAATGTGGTAGATGATTTGTGCACTTGTTACAATTTCATTAATGAATAGTGGGTCACTTCAATTCTGTGCATTCTTCAAGTTTAAAGGATTCAGATCCACACATACTTCCTTCTGGAAGCAGGCCCAGCTGCTGGATTCTGAACTGGCCTGTCTGGGAACACAAGGCTGCTGGTAAAGCTTCCCCTCACCACAGCTGGGGAAGCAGAGATAGTTAGTTAGCTGTTAAGTGATGAGGGCATTGCTCTGGCAAACTCTCTACAGTTCTAATCTTTGTTCTTGATAACTGTTTATGCATTTTACATTGAACAGTCATTGGATAAAATTACATGAAGCATGCAGGAAGAGGGGACTAGGAGCTCATGACTTTCTTGAATTGTCTCCAACAATTCATCTTGCAATTTGCATTTAAATATGAATCTTTTTTTCCCCAGTGTAAAGTCATCTAACTTGCATTCCAGATGCTTAAATTACTGTTTTTATATTGCAGACTGCAGTATAGAAAGGTGATCAGGCACTATGAACAAGAAATAAAAAAATCTGGACAGAGGTAGAATAACATGAGTGTAATAAGTACCAAAACACTTCTGTCACTCATGCAGAAAGGTTTTAGATATTTATTAACCATTATTATGTTATCATATAACTTCTTTGGCTTTGTAAACCACATGGCCTCGGTTTAAGTATTTTGCTGTATGACAGGTCTACCAGACATTAACTCATGCTTCTGCAATGCTTTTACTTTTTTCCTGTCCTTGACAGCACCAGTCTGGTTTGTTGTACTTCATTCATGACCTGTTATTTCTGTAATGGTGTGTTGTAGCTTTTTAAACAAGAAAAAACTGCAATGAATTTGTTCAGTTTTCCCATTCTTTGTCATGGTCGTTCTCTTACACAGACAGGGATGCATTTCATTGCCCATTATAATAACATATCTGTGAGAACAAAATGCTATCAAAAAGCATTTTTGTTTTATTATGCTATGTTGAGGGGGGATGATAGAATCGTTCCAAAGATACTTCAATTAGAATAATAGGAAATGAAATTCTAAAAGGTTTGAGTGTCATGCAATACATATTTGAAAGACTGAAGCAAATTACAGACAGTGTTATTTGGAAGGGTAGCTTTTTCATGTCCGTAACTTGAATGTGGGAGGTTGGTTTCTGTTTATTAATTGATACTATTCTAGTTTCTCTCTCAGATCTGTGAAAAATTCATCAACTGTACTTTGATGAAGTTCTGTCAGGAAAACTCTTTATTCCTCTCAGAGTATTTGGGGCTACTGAAGCCACCAGACCAAGTAACCCAGGAAGCATTATATTCCACTAAGTAGGGATTTTCTAATCTATTGTGAAGTTGTGGCTGTCACTTGGCATTAAACTACTGTTCCTCTTCCGTGGCCGTTTTCCACAGTTAAATTTGTTCTCATGTTCCTACTCATTCTCAGGAGTTCTCCTTATTTTTAGATTAGGCACGTGAGGGTAGATCATGCCTGCTGCCAAAATACCTTATTTTGCTTCTCAACTAACACTTTTTCTGAAGGCTAAATGAGAAAAGGCAATCTTTATTTTAAGGGTGCAGGTTTACCCACGTGTTGGGTTTTTTTCAGATCACAAAATAAAAGTCTTCTTTCTCAGTAATTCATTAACTTAGGTGTTATGAGGACAGGCACCTCTGAAGGCCATAGAAGGCATCATCCCATTGATTGTTTTTCGTTGATTCATTTCTGTATGTCTGTTGTGATTGCTGTCTTAAGACTCTCTTCTGGTTTACTTGAGTGCCAAAGCTGTTCAAAACAAGGGGAAAAAAGATGCCAGCTACTTAGAGAGTAGTTTATATTCACTCTGGGCCAAATCCTGCAATACAGCAGCATATCCTGATGTAGGCTTATTGAATAGTTTCATTGTATGTCTTTTTCTTCATTGTACAGAATCCTGCTATTGTGTTGAGTGGTTTATTTGTGCACAGAAGTTACACAATTCATTATTAAAAACTTAATTTTGTTTAATGAGGAGAGTAAAGGCCCTTCTAGAAACAACCATTTAGAAATACTATCTTAAAAAATTTATTGGTTAGTAATTGGTCTTTCTTGTAAAATAAAAGACTAATTTGAGGTGGGTTTTATTTTTTTTTACTTCTGTCAGGAATGTGATGATCAAAATTTTGGTGAATGATGTAGGACATTCCTGTGTGTGACTTAGAACTGTCTGGGTCTATGACTATGTAAAGCTTTATAGACTGTTTCGTTCTGGTATCCAATTTAGATGATAAAGAATGTAGTAAAGTATATAAATAACTTTATGGAAAAACAGAGTTAAATTTAAGTAGTGAAGCAGTTTTTTTATTACCCTTCACAGATTTTTAGAAGCCTTATCAAATGCTTGAATTAAATTATTTTTTTATTGACTGTCATGAAAGAGATCCTGGGAGACATTGCTGACTTATGTCAGCAGTACTGATAAAGAACTTGGAAAGAAATGTGAAGAGGTTACTAATTTTGGAGGCATTTGTTGTTCTGTATCATGACAAAAGATTTTAATGATTGTTTTGAAAAGTATAGCGGGCTTCAAGGCTGTGCCTAATGAGGGAGATCTTCACACATTATGTTTCATCTCTATCTGTGCATCAAAGGAAGGAAGGTTTGCTAAAATGCAAAACCAGAAGCTGCTGTTTCATGCAGCTGCCTACATTGAAGGAGACAAGAGAAATCATTCCCCTGTTGAGTCAAGCAGTTTGGTCTCCTCTCCAGGGATGCTTTCTGAGGGTGATTCTGAATGCAGATGTCGTTCGATTTACAAGGGAGATTTTTGCTCAGCGGGAGAACAATATCAGCTTTTGTGTGACTGGGGCCTCTCTGTGCTACTGGCTTTGTCTGCATCTGTCTGTCCTCAGGCAGATAGTTCTCTAGGCTGGTATCTTTTGGCTGTTAATTTAAGAAGTTTGTTACATAGATGGAATCGTTAAGGTAGGTGTTGTTATTTCTGCAAGTGTATCTGTGATAGAAAGGTTACTAGCTTTTAAGGAAGTTTATTTTACCTTTTGCTGGCTTAACACATTACACACGTGTGGTTTTAAGTAAATGAGGTTAAACAAAATTTGGAGTAGCCATTTGTATCATGTCTATATGTGCAGCCACTTCTTTCATTTTGAGTTTAATTTATATTCTCAGTGCATATATTTCAGGCATACTGATTTTTCAAGAGAATCTCATTTTTATGTGTGTTATCCCTTGTTGCTGCTGGTAATGTTTAAAAGGAACATGCATCTGTGCACACTTCAGAGTTTCCTTAGGATTTCTTTTGAAGTCAGTCACCCAAACAGATTTGGTCCTGAAGTCCAGACTTTTAAGGAAACATATTTTCTCTTTTGCTAGAATGAATGTTATTGGAACCTCAGTTTGTTGACTAAAGCTTTCTGCTGCATTTATTTCGGTTTGCTCTGTTTATCCTCTAGATGCTGGATGTTGGCACAGTAAATTTGAATGTCTTTTGTAGAAGTTGCAGTTATTCAGCAGTGTCCAGCCATTGCTGATACTAAAGTTCTCTGTTTGAAAATGCTTTCAACTCTTCAGGTATCTTTCCCTGATTTGCTCTTTTCTGAGCAAGGTGTATTATTTTAACAACTTTATTGTTTACTTTGGAATAAAAAAAATAAAGAAAACACAAAGCAAAAAACATTTTGTTTTTTATTTTCAGGATGCTTTCATTTTCTTCTTCCTTTCTTTTGCTATAAATCATGAACAGACTGATGGAATATCCATCATATTATACAGAAAATAAAACCAGCAGCTGTTTATAAAAAGTTTAAGTATTTTCATCAATCATCTAATTTCACTGTGTTTTGATTTGAATAAGGATGACTTTCTATGTGAATCATATAGTGTGGTTCAAGGTTTTTTGGATCCACATTGGTCCTTACTCTCTTGAATACTGATTATGCTAAAACTTATAAGGGGAACATGTTTTAGTGAATCATGAATGCTTTTCTTTTGCAAAAGCAGATCAGAAAGTGTGTTACATGTTACACATCTTGCTTAAACTCCCTCAGAACATGTTATGCTTGAGTGAATTCTCTATCATTTTTAAAACACCTTTTCGTATTTTTAATTATCCTTTATTTCATATGTTTGTAAGACAAAAGCAAATGGAAAATACTTGTTAAAAAAAAGAAAAGGAAACTATGTTGGCAGAAAAGCACCTTGCTATTTGGGGAGTCACGTCTGGCTCTTATCCCAGTCCAGCAGAGGCAGCACAGCCCCAGGGAGTGGGAGGGACTGTCCCACCATGCAGTGGAACCTCCTTTCCCAAGTAGTACAGAAGGAACAATGGCCAAGCCTTAGGGAGAACTGTTTGAAGAATTCCTTCAGCAGGTGGGCTGGATCATCATCAGCAGTGCAGTCCATTTGTACTCTGAAAGGTAACTTCTTTAGAAGCTCTGTATGAAAGAACACTGAAAGCAGAGGCTATTCTAGAATCTCTTCTGCATTATTTCATAATCATTCTCTAAAATACCTTCCATTTTCAACTCCATATCTCTGCTTTTCATTTTCTGTGTTACTGGGTAGGTGGGTAGATCACTGTGCCAGTCAGCATCACCTCGTTGTTTCCTTGTTCTTCCTGTTTCTCTGCCATACAAATTTATACAGGGGATTTGCCTTATATTTTGTCTTCTGAGCAGAAAGCATTGTTGTTCCATACTTTTATAATATATAATAGTGATAGATAAGTTGGTGTCTTAAACCCAAGATTAATACAAATAAGAACCAACAGTAACTTTCATATTGATTGAGAATAATTTTTCAGATATTTATTTATCCGCCACTTTCCAACAATACAAAATTCTGTGTGAGTTTGCATGACAGTGTGATAGTTACTTTACTACACTTAACCTGTTCTCTTTTTACCTAATGTTCTGTCATTTTGAGTATTTATAAGCTTCATACTGGTGTGGTGAATCATCAAGTGAAATTCAGCTTAATAAAGTGTGTGCTTTAGATGGGAATTGCACTACTTAGCCCGTTCCTCTTGGCCTAATGTCATCTTCCCTGTGTAAATGGTGTGTCATTGTGCCTGTGCCTGTGTGTGTCTGTGTGCACCAACACATCTTTCTCCGAAAGCATAAATCCCTAGACTCTTTTTTGTATGTGGAATTAAAAATTCCCGTGATTACAGTGTATTTTTAAGTTATGGGGGGGCCTGATATGTCAAAAAACACTAAAATTGTACTCTTACCACTTGTAGAACATTTAATTAACCTCACTGATACTGTCTTGAGAGAAAAAAGATCATTTTCATATTTAACTTTCTGCATTTTCTTCACTTCTTATTATGTTGTGTGTAGTTCAGGTTAGATTCAGTTTCTTTTTAACTCTAAGGGCTACATGTCATGTTTGGGGTTTTTTTTCCTTATAAAGCTTCAGATTGTCAGATTTATTATTTCTCCAGGAGCTTGGGGCTTAACTCTGAGAAATTACAAAAATAAAGAAATGTTACAGCACCTGTGATACAGTCTACAAATCTTGAATAGTACTTCAGCTTTGTTCGTGCTGGGAGCTTTCTTCAGAATGATACTTCAGTCTACACTTATTTTACATTAAAAAACCCAAAGGCAATATACTTACAGCCCAGTAAGCTCTGCTTCTGTCTTTGAAGTCAGTCAGGCCTCGCTGCCTCCTACTTCCAGTTCTTCAAGTACTTGGCTGGTGCATGTTGACTCTTCTGGTACTAGTGATTTCATTGCAGTACATTTTTATTCTCAGTATATCATTGCAAAAAATTTACATGAGTAGGGAGAAACAAAAAGGATTGTTAACTCCAGCATTATCACCTCCTGGTGCGAGATATGCTCTATATCATAAAGCAGGTGAGAAGCTGTGTTCTTCACCAACCTGCTGTAATCATTGTGGGTTTAACTAGTTTTAAGGATTCTTTATCCCCCTGAAGTGAGGTTCATGGTCATTAGCATTCTTTTCTTTAGGGTGATGAACTAACCATGAGGAGTTAATTCAACTGACTGAATTGGAAATGAAGCCCATGTAGGCCTAACCTGAGTCTGCAGTTCCTGCTGTTGGTCATTAGTCTGTGCTGGAAGCAGGGAGGGGGGGAAGATGTGAGCAAAGTTTATTCTGTGGGGAGTATCAAGGTGTTGTCCATGGAACACTCTTTTTAAAGCCTTTCTGTATTGAGGGCTTGGTTTTCCCTGCTGGTTATTGAATCATTTAGGTTGGAAAAGACCTTTAAAATCATCAAGTCCAGCCATTAACACAGCACTGCCAAGTCCATCACTGGACCACGTTCCCAAGTGCCACATCTGCACATCTTTTAAATACCTCCAGGGCTGGTGACTCCACCACTTCCCCTGGCAGCCTGTTCCAGTGCTTTTGACAGCCCTTTCAGTGAAGAAATTTTTCCTGATATCCAACTGAAACCTCCCCTCATGCAACCTGAGGTGGTTTCCTCTTGTCCTACTGCTTGTTACCTGGGGGAAGAAACCAACCCCCACCTTGTCACAACCTCCTTTCAGGTTGTTGTAGAGAGCAATAAGGTCCACCCTGAGCCTCCTTTTCTCCTGGCTGAACACCCCCAGCTCCCTCAACTGCTCCTCATAGACTCTTCACCAGCTTTCTTGCCCTTCTCTGGACACGTTCCAGCACCTCAATGTCTTTTTCATTTACTTTTATCTGATCAGCTGCTTGGTGTCATCTCTAAAAGCTGTTTTGCCTTGGTTTTTTTAAGATCAGCTTCTATTAGATATCTGATGCAGAAAAGTAGGATAATGGGATTTTTGTGTCCTTGAAATTATTAATCTGTTAAAGTACCTTGTGAAATAATGGTGTAAGCCCGTCTTTCACAACAGTACTTCTAGGACATTCTAGAACGAGAGTGGGGGGGGGGGTTTATTGGGATCTTTGAACTTCACTGTATTGGTTTTCCAATTGCTGTGCTAGTTTTCTTGGGACTGTGCAAAGCGGTACCTTTATTTCATCCTAGTTTTACGTATTTCATCTTTGCAGAAGAAGTTAAAACATTTGCAATGTGAACAGATTAAAATCTGATTTATGATACAGGAATGGAGTTGAGACACAAAAAAAAAAAAAAAAGAAAGCCAGAGGGACTTGTGGCAGAGAGTTCCTGGAACAGAAGGGATTAGGTGGCGTACTGAGGATGTCTTGTGTGTAGTGGAGGACTGGAGGGTACCCTGGGTATCTGCAGTCAGCTCATGGCAGCAGGAGCTGAAGAGGTCTCACCTCCTTTGAGGAGGTAAGAAAACATCATATTCAATCTACTTAAATCTAAATAATTTTTGTTTTGTAACTTTGAAGTGTGTTTATTTAAGATTATCCCGGGATTTTCTTACCAAACTTTACAATTTGAGAGAACATACATTTTCCTAGGAGTATCACTTATGATCTAGCATTTTGCTAAACTGCAGCCTCTCCCACTTTGGCAAGCTATGTTTACATGGGCCTGGCATGTCTTTAGTATCTGCTGTCACTTGTTGAGAACTGCAGCTTCTGCAGTCAATAAAATCTTCATGATGAAAATTAATGTGGGTTTTTCCTAAGATATGAGACAAATTACTAGGGTAGAGTCCTAGTTGATAGTGCAACATAATCCTATCAGACACTGGAGTCTGGACTCAATATACATGACTGAAGCACTCAGGGCTACCTGAAATTAAATAGAATGAAAAATGTCTTGTGTGATTTTGAGGAGTAGCATAACTTCATTATCAATACTTCTGTGAGACAAGTTGAAATAAATAAATTGGTTAATTGAAACCTTCTTGGTAAATGTGAAGCAAATCAAGAGGCACAATTTAAAATGACAGTTGTGGGGGTGAAAATGCACATACCCTGTAGTTTATTTTGTAAAAACATAGTCCTTTCCTCAGATCATTTACCTCTGAAGTGCTAAGGCTTGAGTAAGTGCATAGCACTTGATAGTTTCTGCTAAAAAGGAATATATTCTACAACAGAGCCAAAATTTGTTTGTAGCTCATGTACACTGGAAGTTAAACTTAGCCCCTTGCAAAGAAATAGGATATACAAATCAGATATTACTGAACCTCTTGACACTTGACCATGGGGTCTGAATCAGTATAAGCATAAATGTGTCCTTGAATCTGCTTTAAACTGTATCAGTTTTAAAAAATAAAATTAGATCAAAGATTGATTTAGAACAAACTGTAAAAATATTTATTACTCTATGAAGACTGTAAAAAACCACATAATATGCATAAGTAGAAATATTTGCTTTATCATTTTAAATGCTAAATTTGCTGCCTGTCCAAACTAGCAAAGTAAGAAATAACAGTTAAAAAGTGGCCACGCCCATGTACATCAGCACAGTGGGTTCAGTGTGTGGAGCTGCACAGATTTGTGTAGTCCTAGTTTCAGATTGAACTTCATGTGCTTTCCCCACAGTTCAGCACTGCCTGCAGTTCCACTGCAGCGTTAGAACCTATTGAGAGAATTTAACTTGGACACGTTTTCACTTTTTAAGGTTTTGATCAAAAGATAGATACAACATTTAGCTATGTAACAGAATGGAAAATCTTCTCAGTGTTCTATACCTTAACCTTCTAGTTCCCATGGTGTTTCCAAGCATATAAAATATGTCAATGCAAAATTTATGTAATAAAATATTGAGTGGTAGTGCTACAGGACATCTTTCCTTGTTGCTGACCCCGGTGGAGGCCTGTGGCCTTTCCTTCCAGCTGTCATGTAACCAAATTGTAACTAATAGACAGACCCTGTGAAGGCAATAAAAATGCTTTCTGGATTCTTTTTTACCCATTGGATTACTACAAAGGAAATGCTGCACAGTCCTTTGGCTGTGCACTTCTTAGGGGTTGGGGGCAAGTGCTTTCCTTCTGAAAGGAAACCTACAATCATTTCATGTTTCCACCTTAATTAAACATATCATATCTCTCACCTTCTGTCTTTTAAGTTATGTTCATCCTCAGCAGAATGAACCTTGACCATTTGTGTTTTACTAAGATGCTGGAATGCAAAGGTTGATCATGCTCCTGTTCTGCAACTTGTGTGTCACACAAGGAAAAGGTGGGGGGTTACAGCCCATGGAGGGGCTGTAACCTGTAATGCTATAGAAGTACTAAGTAGAGTCTTGAATATGCCTTGGACTTGGATATGGGATGGGACTGTAACCTGTGCTGTGGAATTATACTGGGAAGTAAATGTTAGGTCTCGGATGCTAAAGTGGCACCAGAGAGCTTCAGGCACAATCCTTAGCAGTGAAAAACAGAGGGTTTAAAAGAGCAAACTGTCTTTAAACAAAGTTGAAGATAAAGCCTCTGGTGACTGTGACCTTGTTACTCAGCGTGTTTTCCAGTAGGAATTGATAGTTTCAGGGATGTGTTTCTTTGAGAGCTTAGAATCCCAAGGAAGGAGGCACCCATGGGAACGTTAACAATGTTCTGCATGGAAAATGAGATGTGAAACAGAACTGGCAGAAGAAAGAATGAAGTGGTCTAGCTATTATCTAAATGGCTCTTTAATTTTAGCCCTTCGATATTACTGCTTGTGAGTATTATTTCATTCAGTGGATCATGGATTTCTTTCAGACTTGCAACACATGAAACCTCAGGGGTAAATGGAGAACCAGGATAGGAAGCTGTGGGAAGTAACAGCAAACCTGTTTGTTAGTAAATGTTTCTGTGCAAGAGGCAGCACCCCCACATGAGAATTTTTTAAATGGTACAAAAACCTAAAAGAGATGAAAAACAGCCCTCTAATATCACTGTGTTGCATATGGTTAAATTGTTCAGAAAGCAAAAAAATATATAAGGACATATTTTAATGATCACTTCTAGATGTTTCAGTTTGGGAATTTAATATGTAAGGTTGGCAACCCAGTATCTGTCTGAATTGCAACTGAATCCCACAAAATGTGTGTTTGTGTTGAAAGATGGTAGGTGGTTTCACTCTAGCAGTTCAGTAGGTCTTGTTTTAACAAGTTTCTGATTTGCCTCACAGAAACTTCCAGATTTTGGATAGGTAGAATACTTACTGATTTCACTGTGTGATCTCACTTTGACCACATTCAAGACTAAATGAGACAGTGAGGCTAAATTTCTGCTACTTGTGACATATCTACATTTTTCAGTGGGACATTGAATGGGAGTTGTGTTGGGACAGTATTCTGACTCCTCTTGCAGGAAATGGTTAAAAAAGAATTTCTGCACATCTGAAAAACTAGTCAGAAGAGGAGTTTGTTGTTTTGTCTCGCCTGCCTGATTGTGGATTAGGCTTTGGGCTGTCTGCTTTAAATATCAGCAGAAATGAGTTCCCTTTATACAGGCAGAAGACAAAAAGTCTCTCTCTGCAAAAGCTGGGGAACTGATAGCAGCACTGCTTTACAGCTTGTGGGTATTCTCTTCATTTCTGTTCTAGCATGCAAAATTTAAATCAAAACTTGTCTTTTTAAGAAGCAGTACTATGTTGTTTATTAGCTATAATGTCAATATATATTTGTTATATCAAGTTTTGTTAATGTATCAGGATTGTTAAGATCATCTAGAGCAAGCTCTCAGTTTTGATTTTCTTTCTAGCAAATGCAGAATAACTGCTGTTATGGTGCTGAGGAGTGAGACTGAGATGCAAAGTATTCAAAACTCTGGAAATGCTAAACATTACAAATGCTGTTGTATTTTACAACAATTTTTTTTAATTATTAGAAATTTTTAATTGTTATGTTTATGCTTACTGCTGAGTGAAATTTTTGGAAGTTGGGCTCCTGGGCTGAGGGAACAGAGTTATTTGCTGGAAAATAGACACTTCCAGCAAAAGAAAGCCCATAATTAGGGCACATACAGATTTTGTCCTGCTGTAAGTCTGTTGGTATTACATAGAAATGCGTTCTGTTGAGAACAGTGGAGAATGAACCAGTTCATTCTGTACCACCTTTGGTGTGATCCCTGAAGGACTCAAATTTCCAGGGCTGCTGAAAGGCGACAGCACTGCAAACAGGCTGGCTTTCTGTGATTAAAATTGTGTAGCTAACTGCACATAGGAATGTGTTCTCTACCACAGAAGTACATAAATCTATGGTGTGTGCAAACAGGTTTCATTCGGAGTTTTCTTACGCATTTTGTAAAACGTTCGTGTAAAGATGTGTTGGATTCTTGTGTCCAAGGGAACTATTATTCTTTTTAATGTGTCTAAATGAAACCTCTGCCTTCAAAGATTTGAAGTTTGTAGTTTTCAGAGATGAATTATGACAGTAAATTCCTTATTCTAAGTTGCTTCTGCTACAGCTAGTATTTAAGTGCAAAAATATTGAAAAGTATTGCAAAACCAGTCTTTTTTCAAAGATTGCAAAGAAGGTGGGACTTCTTCAACAGTTCTGGTGCATTAATGCATAATATAAGCCTTATTCCTCTTACCATATGTAGCCTGGTCCCCTTGTAAACTGAAAACTCCATGAACTAACTTGAATTAGAATATACCATTTCAAAATGAAGAGATCTGCTTGTGCTAGTGAAGCTACCAGAAACACATCCTTTCTCTAGATGAGGCTCTCTTCTACCTCCACAATCATGTGACTTAAGTAATGTATTGGCTTTAAACCTTAATGCAAATATGAAGGTTTTTCTGTCAGAGTCCCTCCTAATAGTTTAGTGCCTTGGAAGCAAATCTCAGTAAGTAGCAGTCCTGGAAGATGATTTAATTGCCCTGTCTCAGCATGAAGGAGCTACAGAAAAATAAATGCACCCTTGTTTAGTCTGAACTTTGCCTTGATTTTTTTTTTCTAAACATTCTTAGAGGAACTCTGCTCTCTACTTTCTTTTTTGCCTCCTTCCTAATCTCTAAAGATAACTCTCCCATGATCCTGAGAGAAAATTATTTCTGTAAACGGCTGGTGGTTTTGGATCACAGTAACATAATGACTTGAGGGCAACCAGCAATTTCAGTGACTTAGATTTTCAACCCTTGCTAGAAAATAACTAGTAAAAATATTTTCACGGTAACTTTTCTGTAATTTCATTAAACTTAAACAGTATGTATGTGTCACTTTTAGAAAAAGACATTCAATAATATTCATGTTGGATATCATGCATTTTCTGTTGCACTTTGCTCACTAAACTGTGCTTGGTGCAGTTTCCTAACAGGTATATAAGTGTGAAGTTAATAATATGGAGTTGTTGGAGTTGGGTAGTTTGTCTTTACTTATTTAAGAAAAAGTAACAAATCATGGTGAAATGTTCAACATGTGCATTGAATTGTTAACACAGGAAAATTATGATTGTGTTGGATTGCATTTATAGCAATTTACGTATCTTCTAAAACTGAATGGTGTTTCATGTGAGAAAGAGAAGAAAGCAATTCTGTGTCCTTACAAGATTCCCTTTTTCAAACACCCAAGGTCATTCTAAGCCAAACAGTGGAGCTGTGGCTGTGGCTTCACAGAGGGAGCTCCTGAGAACTCCTTGCTGAGCAGCCTAAATGGGGGGTTCTTGTCAACTCATCCTTTTACAATGTTAGGATTTGATTAAGGTTCTGGAGTCTCTTTTGTATTTTGAATACACTGTTTTTAATTTCAGTTGCATGTTGAGTATTTCCAAAGTTGAGAGATTCCCCAACTTCCCTGGCCAACTTGTTGCAGTTACACCACCCTCATTGTGGTGTAATAAAAATTTCTTGTGATTTTCTAAAAATAGTTATTTGTGTCTTTTTTCTGTCTTATATTTCAAAGAAGTAGTCTAACATAAATAAGAAATAATTACAGGCATGACCATCTTTATATTGTTTGAAATGTAAGCCAAAATATTTTTATTTGAAAATACTGCCTATTACAGTGCCTGCTTATTCTTAAGTATACTTGTATTCCTTTAAAACTTGCAAAATCTGTAAGATTTGTATGAAAAAGAACCTGTAAAAGAACCTAGTTTGAAACTGAAGTTCTTTTTCCTATTGCGTTTTACATAGTTGTATGGGTTTTAGAAGTTGTTTTGTTTTTTTTTAAATAATGAACCTGGAAGGTTTACAATAGCCTTTTTAAATACATTGGCATTCATCTGTCTAGTGGAAGATACAAATAAAATAAGGGTACTCTTTTTTGTGAGCACCCCTTCTTGGAAGGCTTGTTTTTCTCTTCTCCCAAGTCTTTGGCTTTTGTAGGGTTCTATCTTTAAGAGCATTTTCCCATATCCTGAAGTTTATTTAGATTACTGTTCAAAATGTTCAGTGGTTTGATTTATTGAGACAAGTGGGATATGCAGATTAATTTGTTTTTACAGCATAATGTCTGATTTACAGCATTTATTCAAGATTCATAGGAACACTTCTAGTAGAAGAATATAGTTTCTGTAAATCTGTGGAAAAGGCATGGGAGGTTTGCAGAATCCCTTAACCTCTTGAACTTTCCCATGTCATCCTATGAACTCTGAATCTATGGCACTGTTCGAATCAGGAAATGTTTAAAAATGAAAAGCCAAAACCCTAAGCTGCTAGATTTTGTATACAAAACATCTGTGGGTTTTGCAGTTTAACAGTCATCCTAATCCTGGTAACACAGGCAGGCTATTGTAAGCACTCACCAATTTATTTTAAAGTAGCATATGATTTCAGTAGTTTGTTTTCTTGTTATTTCAGCTTTATGACAAAATAAACACAAAATCTTCACCACAAATCAGGAATCCTCCAAGTGATGCTGTACAGAGAGCCAAAGAGGTAATGGCTTTAAAATATATTGTTTTTACTTTGAAAGTTTGATTGTATTTAAACTGGAAATTATTTTACTTCATTAAGATCTGCATTTTGGTTCATTATCTGTATTATTTTCTGGAATGCTACCATTGCTTACTAAAGTGAAGTAACAAGTTGTATAAACTTGCAGAATTCCATTATGTCTGTAAGGATTATGAATATTACTCAGTTTAATCATTTAACCTTTGTTACAACAGTAGCAGTGTTAAAAGAAACCCTTCTGTCGGGTAATTGCAGCATATTTAATGTTCAGTTTGTTCATCTGCAGCAGAAGTTTGATGTTTATATGGCTTAGTCACAAAAAAAAAAGTATCAGCTTTGTAAATTGAAAGAACAAGTTTATCTTAGATAGGTCTAAGACGAGCAGAACAGGAAGTGCAGTGAGGGTGGCCCACTGAAACCAAAGATATATAGGCACAGATGTTCCTAATTTTTTATACCTGGCAAATAGTATTTTATTTGTTCATTATTGCAAGTATTAAAAAAGAAGTTTTATTATATATTACCAGTAAAAATTAGTATGGTCATTGGGGGCAATGTCATAGGAAAACACTGTTTATAGTGGTATCGAAATAGAACAAACAGGAAGACTTTATAACTCTATGTAATAACTGAATTCACACTGATAGATATCCTGAAGTCCTATTCTGCAAAACTTTCTGGCAGTTAATCCTGGGATGTGCTTCCAGAAGCAAAATAGTCTTTTCACATGCTTTTATTGTCCAAGCATGTGAAAATAAAGGTGTAAGAATCTGGTTGCAGGCAAAGGACTTCAAGCTCATTTACTCCCTACTCCTTCTCCAGTGATAAGATGACGTATGGCTCAGGTTTTATAAAATATGGAGCTTGGAGATGGGGTAGCAGATGGCCCACCTACACTTGATGCCTTTTAACAATTAGTTTTATGAGTGTTTTTAATTCTGCTTTTAAACCAATTGAGCCCATGTGCGAAAGTAACACCTGGTGGTGGTCATGTGTGTCACCTATTAGCACTTCATTTCTGTCTCCATATATTTAGCTGTTGGAGGAATACTGTCAATTGAAAAAAAAAAAAAGAACAAATGTTTCCTTCAAATTTCTGCTTTAATCTGTTTCAGAGAGAAAATTGGAATGAGGTATTTTATTCTCGCAGGGCAGGGGCACATTCTCCTAAGCCCTTTCCTGTCAGAAAATGTTGGTTTGTGTAATCGTTTTGGAGATCCTCTGACTGAGCAGTGAGGGCTTTCATCTGTTTAATAACTTTATTTAAAAGAAAGTTACTAGGGGCAGTTCTCCTGCTTATCTTGCAGGTATTGGAAGAAATTTCATGTTACCCAGAGAACAATGATGCAAAGGAGCTAAAGCGTATTTTAACACAACCTCATTTCATGGTAAGCAAATTCTACTCCTGTTGGTTTGTTGGGTGGGGTTTTTTTGTTTTGGCTTGGTTTTTTATATTCTTTATGTTAAAAAACCTAAGTTCAGTACATTCTCTTTAAAATCTCTTAAGTGATGAAACTGCATACAATATACCTGTTAATAAGTGTTTCTAATCTGCTGGTCTGGCAAAAGAATTACTATTGCTGCTACTTTTAGTCCTCATTACTGTGCTGAAAACTGTCAGTAGTTTGAAGTAATCTCATTATGGAGCAGTTTCACTGTCTTTTGGGGGAGCTGTGTTGCACATAGAAAGAAGAATGAATCCTTTTGGATATCCATAGGTAGAGCTGGGATCCTCCTTTTACTTTTTCCCAAGGCCTTTTTAGAATAAAGGTGTGTAAATTCATTGCAAAATAAGTGTTTTTTTAATATTATTTTATAATAAATCAATAGCTTGTACAGTCTGATGAGTTTGTGTTACTTATCAGCTTCTACTGTGTGCATTTCCCAAATCTGATTTATGAGCAGTAATTGTCCTAAGTTCAGGGATGTGGCTGCTTAATATCTTGGTTCAAGTTACTGAAGTCCAGTCTGGTGAAAATACTTGAGGGATTTCTTTTGTTTGTGCTGTAGATCAAGTTCATAAGTTCAGAAATAAATGTGTTTGCTTAAATCTGCTATACACTCTTGTCAGTTGAAATCATGAACTTGACTTTCCCTAACACAAGGATTATATGCAGGGGGCTTTGTGGAGTTTGCTCACCTGAAAGCTGAATTACTGTAAGTCTGAAGGATAAACCTAATTCCAGGAAAGAGTGAGCTGAAACCAACCTCCTACTCAGGTATCAGATGAAATCTGGATAGCTGCATGTCCCAGTGTGTTCTTTTGATGGCCACTGTAGCTTTGGGTGCATTTATTTTAGTACTTTAAATTGGATCAGGAGTGTGTTTTTGAAGTGAATCTCCTGATTGCCCTTACAGTGCTTTGGCTTGTGTCACATAAGGGTCTCAGAGCGTGCAAACTGACTCTTTTCAGACAAAATTACACTCAAAGATGTGTGCCAGGAGCCAGTGTAACCCAGCAGCTGATGGACATTCAGTCCACAGGGCAAGATGGAATAAGTAAAAACCCCTGCAATGTGTTCAGTACATCAGGTCCTCACTAATCCAGTTGTTTTACTTTTGGATTCACTCCTATTTCATTGCACTAATTGCTAATGCAGACATTGGCTATTCTGTGTGTGCTCAGCAACACACTGATGTTATTCCCTGGAGATGGTATCTATCCTGAAGTTTGTAACAGCTCTGGTTCAACATTTAACAGGAATACTTGCTTGAAATAGAACATAAAACAAGATGGAATGGTACTCAGCTGCATTGTAAGAAAGATTAAAAAAAAAAACCTCACTGGTACTCAACTTCTTTATCTGGAATCTGACGGGTTCGTTTGATTTACCTTTTTTGTGTGTAATTACCACACTGTTGCAAAACCATTAGGCATTGTGGAGAAGGAGCATTCTTTAAGTATAAATTATTTTGGAGCAGGCATCAGTAAAAATGATTGTGGTATATTGAAATTTCATGTATCAAATCAAGTGACAGGAAAATGAGTTGAAAATCCTCTTTTATAGCTATCTCTGTTTCCTGATATCATAAATTTAAAACCATCTGTCAGAATTCTTTTGCTGCAATTGTATAAAAAGTGGGTTTTTATAAGGAATAAGCTGCAATTCCATAACAACTATTTTTGATGAGTAGTAATTTCAGCAAATTAGTCTATGGCATCCCAAGCTAAATTGCTGTTTTTTTGAAATCACATCATCCCTTCTTCCCATGTTTCATCCTCTCCCTTGCAGTTGTTCTGGCATTCACCTGAAACTGCACTTCAGCACTGTGCTAAACTAGTAGAAAATTGCTCAAAAAAACCTCAATCCATTTAGCAAAAAGAATTTAGGATAACAGGAATACTGTCAGAGCCAGAATGGGCATAGGAACAGAAACAGTTTGGGTTAGGGAGGGGTGTAAAGTAGCAGTTAAACCAGCAAAAGTTGGTGTGGATCCACACCTGTAGAGTGCAGATACCGCAGAGTCTCCAGATGTCAAAGGAGCAACTCCATCCTCTCCCATCATTCCCACACCAGCTTCCAGATGCACCTTTGTGGGGGTTGCAGACCTTAACAAAGTTATGCTTGTGTTTGTTGTATTCTGCCAAATTTCCCTTCAGAGCCAAAGCCTTTAAAATGGAGACTGTAAGGAAAGGGAGTAGTTGTACAAAACAATATTGTCAGCCTACACTCCATGTGTTTGCCAGCAATTGCACAGGGCAATACTCTCATTATTAATGCACAGACACTGAAGCAATAAGGTGTAATAAGTAGGATCATGTGCATTAACACCTGTATGATAACAGACTATTTTACTATTATTTATGTTATTATCTAACGTGTATCCCTAAGAAGACAAAAGAGTGTAGTCTGTCTTGTTTACTTAGCCACAGTGTTAGTGGGTTAGACTGTACAGGCCTTTACAGAACCAAAGGCAATAAAATATGTGTTTTAACTGAGATCTTTGAGTTCAAGGGGTTTTGTTGGTTTGGTTTTATTTTACCCTCATGCGTCTTATGGGTACAGGAATAAATTATTAATTTAATCTGTACACACTTAACAATTTAAAGAAGTGTATGTAAATTTTGTATAAAGGTCTTTCAGCAGCTAATTAATTTAATAATTCTTTAAAATACTATCAAATACCTCATTTGTTAAGTATGCATTTCAAGGAGCTTTTTTTCCATTATACAACTTCCAGTAGTTTTTCAAACATTCCAGTTTCATCTCTAAAAGATTCTATTATGTATGTTTGGCATGTTGCAGCAATTTAAGCATTCGCTGTTCTAGGAGACTTTTACTTAATTACATATTGAAGTTTTATCCATCATCATGTGCCTTCCTACACTCCTCTCTGCAGACAGTGATCCTGCAATATGGTAGAAAGTACTTGTTCTCATTAAACTTATTTTTAGCAAGATTATCGTATTCTGCAAAGGAAAAAGACGGGAAATAAAATCTAAATTATCAAAATTAACAGAAAACAAGTATCCTTAAGTAAAGTCAATAGCAATCTTTTGATTAAATGTTTCCTATATTTAAATTGAGCTTGCTGTACTTTAATGTCTGCTGTTTCTGAATTTGTGTTAATTTTTGTTAACACATTCAGAAGTCATCTAGTAAAATCGACCTTTAATAATGTTCAAAGTGCCCTATTTTAAGCTCCTACAAGGTGCCTATTATTGCTAAAAATAGTATCAAGCAAAGAAAATGCTTGATGTGAAACAAATGTAAGGCCCTGAATTACATAAGAAATGTAATTCTAAAGCATGGAGTGTGTAACATTTACAGGGGGCACAGAATCACAGAATTGTTTAGGTTGGAACAGACTTCCAAGGTTATCGAGTCTGAACTGCCAAGTCCACCACTAAACCATGTCCTTCAGCTCCACATCTGCATGACTTTTAAATACCTCCAGGGATGGTGAAGTTGAGTAAGTAGCTTTGAGTAGGTTGAGCTGAAGGAATCACAGGAAATAATCCTACTCTGTTACAGAGCCAAGACCACACTCACTCCTACAATGGATGCTTTTTGTAACATCAGCTCTCGTCCTGTTTGGGACAACTGCAAACAGTTTTCAGATACTGGAATGAGAATTAAGCTAAATTCCTAAACCTTCATTGGAGTATTCACACATAAATTGACACCTAATTAAATAAGTCAAAATTTAAGTAAACCTTGCTAAAGTGGTTTAACTTATGTTAAGATCTTAATATAAAATGTTGCTTCAGTATTGCAGACCAGTGCAGAGGAATTGTTGCAAGCTTTAGCTTAGTGCTTTTCAAAATAAGATGAAAAATAGAAAGTGCAGATACAGGTTAATATTTAACTAAAAATAATAATTGTGTAGGTGAGCTTGAAAGACTAAAAGAACAGGAGGGAATGTGGGCAGAGCATTGTTAGTTTAGGGAATTCCATTCCATCGTTACAATGCTGAATTCCCAACTCTAGTGAAATTATCTTTTATAACATGGTACACTTCAGAAGTGCTACCTTGGGAACAAATTTAGGATTTTGTAGAGGCCATTAAAACCCCATTTCTGCCTTGGGTTCCACTTCTACATCTTCTAGGGATTTTTCTGTACATTTTGCAGTGTAAGTTTTGCATGAACACTTTAACTGAAGACTAAGATGTTGCAGAGTCAGGGTTCTCTGCCAGAACAAATTCTAGATGGTCAATCTCAAGCCTTGCAAGACTGATGAGTTTTGCAAGCTAAGAGCTGTGAGCATTTAAATGAAAATTAAAAAGATGTTAACTATAATATAGATTGACCTAACAGCAGTGGTGGCTCATACCTCTACTTTTATAGAGATATTGTAGGAACTAGACTGGATTTATCAATTCTTGTCTGGGAAACCCATCCCTTTGGGTTTAAAAGCAGATCTGTTTCTGTCCTTGATTACTGTAGGAGTAGTGCCAGCATGTTCACATATGAATTGGATTTAGTTTTTGGACAGAAGCAAGTTGTCTATAATATACTCATTATTAAGAGTTGAATGGAAATGTGAAATGGATGAGATGTGTGGCTCTTGAAGGTATCCTGGAGAACAGTGGAATTTTCCATAAAAAAAGTCTGATCCTGTTGAATACTGGTTTGCTAATATTTATGCTTTGTCCAACTTTTATCTCATATTACTTGTTACCCTTTTTGCAGTTATACAAGCTTCATGTCTTTGCCCCAGCTTGGAGTTCTTACACAGTTGGTTGTTTTGCTTCTCAAAGATATTTCAATACGTTTGATCAATTATGTGTTGTATCATTCTTTGCATCAAGAAACAACAAAGCTAGTGAAGTAGTATTTGAGCAGTTTGTTGGTTTACAATGCAGTTTTTGTCAGGCATTTTGAACGCAGTGTAGTGGTGCTGTGTCCCTGCTCTAGGGGTAGGGGAGAGTACAGAAGCAATTTTGCTAGTAAACAAAAAGACCAGTATTTCATTCTTTCAGTCAGTACTGATCTACACTCTGCCTTTATTAGAATGAAATGCCATGGGATCTGAATACCTTTCCATTTTAATAGAATAATTGTTATAGAATAGTTTGCTCAGAAAGGTAAATTCCCAGTTCTGTGTTTGTGCATATAAAGATGGCTTCATTCTGGCACTTTGCAACTGTTGAGAAGGTGAGGGAGAGGGAGGCAGCATCATTCTCATTGATGTGTCTGCGGTAAAAAAACGTGTTAACTCATGCTGATTTTAAATGCTAGGTATGTCTGCCTGCATTTACAGTCTGATGAAGTTTATCTTAGACTCCTTCAAGGCGAAAGTTCCTATATAGAAAGCGAGGCACAAATATCTTGGATTTCCTTTAATTTCTGAAAAGCTTCAAAAATGCTTAGAGGCAATGAGCGGGGGACATCGGAGGTGATGCAAGTCTGATGTTTTGTTGCTGTAATCTCCTCTAGGCCTTACTTCAAACTCATGATGTAGTGGCACATGAAGTTTACAGTGACGAAGCGCTGAGGGTCACCCCTCCTCCCACCTCTCCATACTTAAACGGGGATTCTCCAGAGAGCGCCAACGGCGACATGGACATGGAGAACGTAACGCGGGTTCGGCTGGTGCAGTTCCAGAAGAACACGGATGAACCAATGGTATGGATGGAACCTCAGTGTTTTTCTTGACTCTGTGCTGGTGAAGACCAGTATTACAATGATTTTGAGGACAATTTCTGCGCTTTGAAGTAGGGTTGCCAACAGACCGGAATAGTTCAGCAGCCATTGTAGATAATTGTCCTCCTGTCTGTGTTCTTAATTTGAAATGCTATGTCTGCATTCACACTGTACCACTAGAGCTGGTTTTGTTTAAGTCAACCTCGTAGTAATTATAGCAAATTAAGCTTTAAACCAAACTGGACACTTCACACTTCAGTGCAAACTCACGTCTTTAACAAACCAGAATCTTATACGCTTTTAAGTTAAAGTGTTGCATCTTCACTTATAAATAGTATCTGTTTTTGCTGCCCGTATTTGAATGACAAAGATTTTGTTTCAATCTCAAAATCTGTACCCTGCCTTCAAGCTTTTAGGAAAAGTGACTGTTCTTAACCACTCAAGAATCACAGTGCTTAGTGGTTTATTTCTAAAAGTATAAACATTTCTTTTTTTTTTCAGGGAATCACTTTAAAAATGAATGAGCTGAACCATTGCATCGTGGCAAGAATTATGCACGGAGGAATGATTCACCGGCAAGGTGAGCACGTCTCATGAGCAGTTTTGTCTTCAAACACAGTAATTTTGTACAAACTGTGTAATGGTACATACTCCTCATTTTGATGGCTGCTATTCCATAGCAGTGCACCTCTGTATCTGCATGGACTCTGCTAACTGCTTTAGTTACCTTCCAGATATCTGCCAGCGTTTTGAGGTCAGGGCCCACTGTGTTTCATTTAGGTCTTAATTAGGATAATTACTATACTATTACTGATTATAGCTCAGCAAGACAATCAAATGCCAATAATTTCTGGATGGAGCTGTGCTTATTTTATCTTCTGTTTAAAAAAAATCCCTAGACAAGTAACAATACTTTTCCTTGCAAAAATGAAAGAGCTTTGTCCAATACAATTCTTGAGGACCTTTGTATTTTTTAAGTTGAGGCTTACAAAAATGTTTTTTGAAATAAAAATATTACTTGTGCCTAGAACTTGACTCTTTATTTTCAGTTTTCACTGCTATAACAAACTGTGCAAACATGCATTTTTTTCTCATCTCCAGTTTTCTCCTTTACTCTATTCTGTGTTTCCAGATCACATGTCAAAAATAACAGGGTTTTCTCCTACTTTAAACAGATGAACTTTCCTGCTGTGTTGCTAGCTGCAAGTTTGGATTGCACCCTTAAAAGGGTTACTTTAACTTTTTTGGACTGCCATCTTTTTCTTTTGATGAACACAAAATATTTCATCATTTTTCAGCCCAAAGTTCCCTCTAGCCTGCTGTTCTATTCCAGAGGAACCTAGGAGCAGGCAATTAGGAAGAGAAAACATTCACTTCAGCTCATTAATGTTGGTAAAAACTGTCAAGAAGGAGGAAAGAGAAAAGATTTCATACAACCAAAGATGCAATTCAGATAGAGCTATATTTTTTAGAGGACCTTTTAAATCAAAATTTATTTGGCATCTAAAAGTGAGTTTTAAAAGGAGATTGCTTTAAGATTCCCAGGAAGAAGGTTTTCTTTCAGCTCTGCTTAGGTAGTGGTGATGCTCTGCAGAGTATTGTTTCACATGGCTGTTCCATAATGAGGCTAATGAAACTTTTAAAACCTGTTAAAGCTGAGCAAAAAATCCAACTGTGCCCATTAAAACTCTGTTCTTTCTCATTATGCAGTGTCTTTTATTTCTAAAGATTTTGGAAATACAACCTATTCTCTATATGCTTCATCTCACTAATGTAGCTCTTCTGTCCATAGGTCTAGTCTGAAAGTAAAGTATACTTCAGTATTGTCACTCATTATTTTTTAATGCTTCCAATTTTGTTGGTGTTCTAGATGCCTCTTGGTTTCACTTCTTCATTCAACATACCTTTATTTAGAATATTTTTATTGAATAGAACAATGCAAATGTAATTTGACAGTGATCTCAAGCACCTTCTTTGAATACTGTTGATAAGGTCTGTGGCTCATATTGATTTTCGAGGGGTGTTATGTAATTTTTTCTGCTGTCTGCTGTATAGAAAACTGCCAGCAATGAGTGGATAATAAATCTACTGAGAGGGTTACAGGAACTGTGTAATTTCAGCAATATTAAGTACAAACTGCACAATTCCCAATCACAAAATAGCTGCTGTGAAGTAGCCTCCTATCTCTGTGGCAGCTGTATCTAATCCTGCTGATTATAATTGTTCTTATTCAAAAGGTGGGGGAGTTAAAGTGGGAAGAGACTTTTAAAGATTCTATCTACTTGCACCTTTCAGAGGATTCAGCTCAATGAAAATTAAACACCAGTTTCAGTCATTAAAAATTGTCTTTTTATTGACTTGTCTGCTTTTTTAGGACAAGTAAATTAATTGTATCATAGATCTCAGGCTTAACTTTCACCTTGGAGTCTGTGCCTTAACTTTGCTGAGTTGTCCATTTACTTTCTACCTGTGGATTTTGTTTAGACTGCTCATACCATAAATATTATTTTCAGGGGATCTGTATAGAGCCAAATCTCTCAGCAGGTTTCAGTACCTTAACCCGTGCGTTCTTTGCTGCTGACTGATTTTGGAGCTTATGTGCTTAAAAGTGAATTCATTCTTAAGATGCACTTAAGAAGAGGTCCCAATATGGCATTTAAAAAGATTTCCAAAGAAGAGAGAGGACCATTGGCTGCCCATTTAACCTCAACAGAAAAACAGCAGTTGTGCGTTGTCTGTGCTACGTTCTTAAAGTGATTTAATGTCAAATTGACACCGGTTTTTAAAATACAGTTACCCTTGATAAGGTTTATTCAATTCTAACAAAATCTCTGTGAAACTATGATTATATGTTCACAACCCTTCATTTTCCAAGCTGCAGAATTTTCCTATGGCTACTAAATATGTTTCCGAATAGGGAATCCAAGATTTTGTTCCGTCTTCTTCCTAAAAGGGGGGGATTTCTCATACTTATGTGCAGAGCAAGAGCATGCACTTCCTCAAACTGTCCTCACTCTCTCTTGTAAAGACAAAGGAGGAAATCATTTACTTTCAGAGATATATCTATTCTTTGCTATTACAGATGTATTATATACCACTAAGTCCTGAATAACTTAAATTGTAAATAAACGCTGCATTGCCAACAGAAAAGGAACCAAAACCAGCCAAAATCTGGTTAAGCAAAGGTATCATAGGAGTTACAAATGTTAGAGAAGGCTTGTTATTCAAAGATGTCTAGAACACTTTTCCAACAACAATATTTTTAAAGAGTAAAATGTTTCAGCAAATGATAAACCTTTCTCCCCTCAGATTGAAAATGTCTTTCTGTGATTTATCACTGCATCCACCCCCACAAAAGAGAATGACCATCTGCTGCTAATGTCCATGCTTTATTCCCAACTTTTATGTATTGCTGTTCCTTTACAGTCCTGAACATGACAATATTCACTTCTGTCAGAGTAGCAGAAATGGGGAATGCTCCAGAAGAGGGAATTTTATTTGCATGCACTATTGCAATGATTTGATACAGGGATATTACTGAATCTGATTCTCATTCTAATATTTAATTCTATCAGATTTATGTTTTGAATAATGTCAAAGAATCTTTATACTATTCCAGGCAGTATGGTCTTTCTGATTCAGTATTATTGTTTAAGAACAATTACACTTATTTCAAACACAGTTAAATTTTGGCATGATGGAGTCAACACAGAGCCCCCCTTTTTTTTTTAGAATAATTTTTAAAGAATCAAGTAGTGAATGCTTTCCTCAGAAAGTCTGACAAAACTGAACTTTCAAAGTGTTTCACTAGATATTTGATCATTAATATTCTAGATGTGAACTAGATTAATTTGAAATTCAGATGCAGGACTGTTGGATTCCCATTCAGTGAACTATTAACTGTGATAATTTTTCCACTGAAGAGAAAATTGGGACAAAAATTGTGATTAGACCTCTTTTATAATTTCACTATCAGCAGATCAGCCCCTGTTGAATTGTTCAGAGTATTTAATTTGGCTGAACAAGTTACTCTTTAGAGTACTGAAAGTTTTTGTAAACTCTGGGCTCTCTCCTGTAGCACTGCCAAGTGAGCTGCTGTTTCACAGAAGAGAGACCAGTGGGAATCAGGGCAACAGAGCTTTTCAGGATTCTTCTCCTTGGTTCAGGCTGTGCTTGTGTTTAGCAGGCACACAGTTTGATTTTCTTATGTTTGTACCAGCTGAAAGTTTTGCTTCCATCGTATTCTTTGGAAAAATAATTTTGGTTCAGAAAAAGAATTCTAAGGGGTTTTCAGGATTGTAGTTGATTGGCCTTTTTTTCAGGTAATTTTCTATAGCTGTGTTTTAGTTTAGGAAATGTTTGCCAGTTCCTTGTTTTCAGAGTAAGATTATTTATAATAGGTACAGTAATTGTATGAAGTACAGTATTTAGAAGAGTATAGTTGCACAAATTCTTTAAATCATACAGCAGAAAGGAAAATATGTGAAGTAAATGGTCTTGTCATATTTCATTATGTATGGAAAACCTATTCTGACTAATAATAAACCATGGAAGGGTTTTTGTGAGAACTGCTAGAGAATTAGGTGGGTTTGAGCTACTTAAGTCAGAAATTATCATTCAAAAAGCCTCCTAGGTTGCTTCTAATCCTGAAGATAATTCATTTGGTGCTTCTCCCTGTTGAGCTTTTGTGGTGCCTTAGAGCCATATAGTAGCATCCCATTCCCATTCCGGCTTCAGCAGGTCAGTTTATGACTTGCCTAAGCCAAGCAGGTGTTTATTTCATCATCTGACACCAATCATTTGTATTCAGGCTTAAGTCAAGTGTCCATATAGAAAATGCATGCTGTAACTATGGCAAATCAAAATCAGAGAAATGAAAAAATACAGAGGTCTGACAGATAAAATCAAGACTACGTGCAGAAGCCAAACTTCATTAAGTAGTCAACTGATAAAATATTGTTTGAATATCTCTGTTGAACATTTCCAGCTGACAGGTTGTTGGTGACCTTCTTTTTGATGTGTGGGTTTTTGCAGTGTCCTTGTAAGGCTCTGATGTTTTACCCATGGACTCTATAGGGTGCCTGCACATCTCTTGTGGGTGTATTCACTGCACTCTGAAAGACAGATTTGTAATCTTTGGCAGCTAATACAAAGTCCTTTTCTGAATCTAACCAAAAAATTATTCTGATGTTGTTTTGTATTTTTGCCTTTCTGTGAATATTAGAACTGTCTTACAGTTATCTCAAATTGTAAAAGCATGTTTGAGGTGATTGTGTGTTTTGTTGACTCTGCAGGTACGCTACATGTAGGGGATGAAATCAGAGAAATAAACGGAATCAGTGTGGCAAATCAAACTGTAGAACAACTACAAAAAATGCTTGTAAGTGCCTGAAATATTTCTCATGTTCTCTATAAAAGTGCCTGTCTTATTTAGACAAAACTTTTACATAATTGTGTTCTGACTTCCCCTTTTTCTTTTGTTCTTGATAGACTGCATAGGCATGCAACGAAAGAGTTCACGTGTTCAGCTCTTAAAGCCTTCTACAGGCTCTCCCCTGTTTTCAGTAGTGGCTTTTTTGAACCTTCTACACTGGGCTAGTTCAGGTGTAGTTTTATTTATTCCATTTAGTCCCACAAAAAAGGTCATTGACACCCAGCCATTCCTGACAGATGTATGTCTAGGCAGCTCTTAAAAAAACCTGACTAGTGGAGGTTGCCCAAACTCTCCAGGCAATTCACTTTCATGTGTAACTCTTATACATTTTACAAAGTTTTTCCCTAATATCTGAGTTTTGTTCATTGAAATGCAGAAGTTTCTTCTCTTGTCTCTTGTAATCATAACAGCAAAACTACTGCTTTGCTCCTATTACTCATCCCAAGTTAGTCTATAAAGATCATAGAATCACAGAATAGTTTGGGTTGGAAGGGACCTTTAAAGATCATGTAGCCCAACCTCCCTGCAATGAGCAGGGACATCTTCAGCTAGATCAGGTTTCTCAGTCATGCCCTTATTTTAATTGTTGAGTCTACACCAGGTGTGGTCACTGAGTAGACTATGAGAGGAAAGAAGCTTTTCTTGACTATTGGTATCATTGCTACACAAATACAGAGGCAATAAATCACAGAATCATTAATATTGGAAGTAACCTCAGGAGGTCTCCAGTCCAGGCTCCTGCACAAAGCAGGGTCAACATTAAATACAGCCCAGGTTGCTCAGGGGCTTTGCCTGGTTAAGCCTGGGAAATATCCAAGGACAGACATTTGACAGGTCAGATGCTTCTTTGGGGCAACCTGTTGCAGTGCTTAATTATCATCATAGGGAAAAATGTGTTCTTTACATGTAGCTGGAACCCCCCTTTCTTTCAGTTTATAACTATTGTGCTCATGGTTATTGGTGTTACAAAAGAAAAAAAAACAATATTTTGAGCTCAGACAGCCTGTTTTTTGCCAGGAAAACTCCATCTTGGCCCTTGTTGGTAGAGTCATTTTGATATTCCATAACACCTGTACATTTTTCTGCCTGCAACCTTAACCTTGGGATCATGGATGGTATCACTAATCCTTTTGTTGTGTTCCAGAGCCATATAGACAAGCTTGAAGGGAGTCCAGGCAAATAGCATTTTTTGGGGTCACAGCAAGCCAGCCAAAGAGAGAAGGTGTTAAAACTCTGAAATTACTTGAAGTGATTTCTGCCCAGACCAAGTCCTGCAGTTGTCAGCCATGTAGTGGCACTAATATTCAGATTGCTATTTAAGAAAATACATTGCCACAATCTACTGCCATTCTGCAGTTGCTACTTGTTGTGAATATTCTTATACTATAGTAAATGCAAACTAGCAGACTCCGTGTTCTGTTTTGATGAAAGTCTATTTTTGACATTTCTACCTTTACTACTGTAACATGACGCTTTCCAGAAATTGTGAATACAGTTTTGCTGTTTAACATGTATGAAAGGGAAGAAAATGTCACTTTAGTAGCAGAGTGTCTGCGAATCACAGGGAATATAGGTACAAAGAAAAGACTGACATGGAAGAAACCTACACATCTCTGAATCTCGGTTCTAGGCATTGAAACCTGGTCAGGCAAACAAACTGATAATGTATGTTTATCCTTTAGATTAATGAGAGATGATTTAAATGTTTGTTCATAGGTGAAGTGACAACTTAACCGTAGCATTTTAGCTTTTCTGAATATTTACTTTAGGAAAACATGCTGCTGTTCTCGAACAGTGATGTTTTCCTTTCCATCAATAGTGATTTGGAGATTTTCTCTTCAGTGTCTTACAAGTGCTTCTCTCTTTGCAGAGGGAAATGCGTGGAAGTATTACCTTTAAGATTGTGCCAAGTTATCGCACGCAGTCTTCATCCTGTGAGGTAATGAATTTAATGAGCCATCCTGTTTCTCCCTCAGTCCTGTAACTAACTGCCTGCTGATGGCTGAATGTTACTGCTTTCTGGGAAATTGTTTCTGCCTGTCCTGTTAGATCACGCACACCAATTTTACAACAAAGATAACGGAACACGAGTAGGTCCCACCTACCTACTCAGCCCCGCCTTCATATTCATCTCATCAGCACCTTAACTAACTCTTTACAGCCTATTTAAAAAAAAAAATAGGAAAGGGGATCCTCAACTCGTGCACTTAGGAAGCCCCTTTAAAAAAATGACCATTTAAACTTGTTCTTCAGGAAGTCGGTTAAAGTTCCTAAGCTGAGGAACACTCCTCCTGGTTTTTAGGCTTTAAATATTATATTGCTGCTTTGGGCTGTTAAGGGTTAATTGAAGAACCCATTTCTGTATAACCCCCTTGAGGTAAATTTGTGGTGGTTGTGTGTAACAGTTACATGTGGCTTAATATTATGTTTTCATGAAAAGATGGTATATGTCATTACAGAAGGAAAACAGATTTGGAGTTAGTTCTTGTTGAACTGGAAAGTTGGTGTTGTGGTTTTTGCACAGCAGTGTTTAATTCCCTTCTGCTCACGAAGTTATGTTCCAGATTGCAACTGAAGGGAATTAAATTGTAGAAGATGGCTACTTGAGAGCCACTGTTCCAATTTAAGCATACAGATGGCATCTGCACTGTGTAGATGATGCCAGTCTCTCTGTGCCACATGTTTAACTGCGCAAACAGTTCCCAAATTAGAATTCCGAGAGTGAAATCACAACCCCTGTTGAAGTCAAGCACCTTATCTTAATTAGAGCTGTGATTTCACCCTAATTGTTTTTGTGTCTCAGCAGATGCTAGAATACACAGAAACTGCTACTGTGGTTGTCAGAACAGTCTGTTTGCAAGAAAAAAAATTACTGCTTTTTGTTTGCCTTCTGTACTTCTAATCTGTACTTCTAATAGAATTCAACAAAAACTAAAAGGTTTTAGAGGTAGAAGGTTTGACAGATTTTCTCATGTGAGGCCAATTTTCTTAAAAGGTATAAATATGAAAGCAAAAGTTTTCCCTGAAATGCAAAGTCTTTAAAAGAAATTAAATAGAAATTCTACAGTGTGTTACAAATTTCTGTAGTGACTTCTGTGCTGTAAATAGAGGTAATAATAGAAGATATCTCACTTCCCAACATTGGAACAGAGAAAGTAGTGAAACTGTAGACCTACTGGGAAGATGATTATTTGGAAAAACTCAGCATACAGCTTTAAATTAATACCATTAGGTGTCATTTTAATAATAGCAGATAATCTCTTTTCTTTAGCTTTGTGTCCTTAGGTTCTTCATGACTATTTCACAGAAGAGTGGAAAACAGACTCTTACCTTTTTTTGAAAAAAAACTAGAAGCGAAAAAAAACCTAGCTAAACTAGAAGAGTGTGATCAAAGACAGGGGAAAAAAAAGAAAAAAAGCATGTCTAATTATGAGACTTTGTGGCATTTAGCATTTATTTAATCAGAGGAGGCTGACTCTGTTCCCTCTGCTTGGCCACACTATGACTTTGGCTAGATTTTCAACTGCTGGAAGTGTACACAAAAAGCCACAATTTTTAAATCGTCCTGCTAAAGAACCGCTAAGCCTTTGGTATTTTTTTCACAGAATTTATCAGGATTGTGATTCAGATGACAAATCAGATTCTTAACTGTCAGTAGAGGCTAATAATCGATGTTGAACAACATTACTAAGACACAGAAAGCTTGCTTATTGTACCCTCTAGCAGGATAAATTGACAGATATTTGGTCTTCACGAGTATAATCTTACTAGTTAAGGTTTTTTTTGGCAACATTTCAGTATATATTAATGTTTAGTTCCCCTCTCCCCTCAGTCATGGACTGGTGCTCATGTAGTAGTATAGTTTTGTCAGCAGAGGAATATAAAACAGAATGGAAACTAGGAGGGGTTGAGGCTCCTACCGTGATCGTGTCATTGGGTGGCAAAACATTTTTGGTAATCTAGAATAAGGAAAAACTAAATATTAGTAGAATCAGGGGTGATATGCCCTTTGTTTAGAATCTGTCTCAGGCCCTTACATACAAAGGTGGGGAGATTGAGATGGTTTTTTTTTTGAATGAGATTTGAATTTCACTTGCAATATTTTTCTTCTTTTGTAGTCATTTAAAATTTAAATAAGTGTTTGTAGAGATGTTTTCTAACCATTAAGACAGTTCTACATATTTAGGGAAGTCTTTTCTCTGTGCTCTGTAATGGTACTTCAGGGTTGCTAGACAGTTTTCAAAATCTCAACTGAATAATTTCAAGTTTCTTAGGCATTCGTGGCTTTTCCTGCTCCCATGCCTTCCATTCAGTTACCAGGCCTTCTATTTCATGGAGTAGACTTTGCTTGGAAACATAATACTTTTGGATTCCCTTGTGTAAAAATTTGATCAGCTGATCTAGTGTGAGATGACCTATTTAGTTTTTGGTGTGGCACATGACCTGAGTTAACACAGATACCTGTATAACACGGGGTCAGGATGTTGGCTTTTCTTCATCAGATACCCAGAAAGTTGCAGGCTTACATAAACATAAACTTAAGTAACTATTGCAAGATTCTTCCTATGGCTGATGGCTGCCTAAGCTGTTTATATGTTTCAGTTTTATCCCACTGAGTAAGCATTTTGCTCTAGCTACACTTGCACTCTTACCTTCTACTGACAAGATACCCCAAGAAACTTTTTATAGTGTCAGATTTGTGAGAATGGTAAGGGAAGTACTTTTTTTTTTTTTTTTTTTTTTTTTTTCAAAAAATTTCCTTATAAACATCCTTTATGTTTCAGCTTGTCTCTGTGAAACACTTAAGTTGTTTCATTAAGAAGAAAAGCTTTTACATATATGAGATTTTTAAAGTCTGGTGGTAATCACCATGGATTTATTTTTTTTTTAGTCTTACATGGTTTCCATTAGTACTCAAATTTTTATAGTCTTTTTTTATATTTTATATAAAACCTTTTTTTATATTTTTATTAACAATACTGCCAGAAACATTTCTTGAGCAGGACTGAAATGTAAAAGTGTTTTCAGATTTTTTGGAAAGTCTCTCTGGTTTTTGTGTGTTTTTTATTTTGGGGGGTTTTGTTGTAGATCTGGCCACAATGTCATTGATCCAGCTGTTCCTGTCAGCATCTAATTTGATCAGGCCGTATCTAGTAGACATAATTGATTTTTGCTATAGGTTTGCATCTCAAATGCATTGATTTATCATTCATGATCAACACCCAAGAACGAGGAATCAACAGGAAACTGGTTTTGCCATCATTTGGAAATAATGGTGGTTGCTTCCTCTAAGGCTCCAGCTGTGGTGCTTCAATGAATAGTGAGGATCCCAAAGACTTCTGTTTGTTCCTTGGCTTGGGGCCAGACAAGTACAAGTCTAGATAGTCAAGTTTACTGAAACATGATGATAACCTTTCCACACTACTCAGAATCACTGGATCCTCCCAGTGTTTTCCTGCTCCTATCCCCAGGAAAACTAGGGCTTTTACTGATTTAGTGGAGAAACAACTTCACAACCAAAGCTGAAGTTTTCCAGGCCAGTTCGAAGCACTTTGCAAGGATCTCTCTACTCATTGATTTATCTCCTTAGACTGTGCATAATATAGTTTTTCTCCTTACCTTTGAGTCTGATAGTCTTTGAAAGAAAATCTTAATTTCCTGATCCATAGGAGATTAAGAATCTAAGTGCCTTTGAATTGTGGCAGAACGGCCTAATTATGTAAAAACTGTACGTGTGTTTCTTGGATAGATTAATTTCTGACAGTACTGAAATCAGTGGCACCGAAAATGTGTATTTTTCTCAGTATGTTATGGTGAAAATTTGCTTTGAATAATGTGCTGTCTTCTGTTGAGAATTGTTGAAGGAATACAAATCAAAACATTCTCAGACCAAGAAAATTTCCTTCAAAGGGAGAAACCTTCAAGACAGTCCAGAAATAGTGGCATTCTCTAAATTTGTTTTTCCTTAAATGACTTGGGTGTTTGCATAACTTTCCAAAGCTTTCCCTTGCTTCCTTGCTAAACCACCACTGACAACAAACCATAACAAACCATATTTTTTTTAAGAAAAGCTTAAATTAATTTTTCATCTCTTTTTTAAAGTGAGAAAATAGAAGAAACTAAATTGCAGAGTAAGCAGAAAATCTCTTTATAAAGCAAGAAAGTCACTGCTTTTTTTGAAAAAAGTATCTCCTAGCTACTCTGTTATAAAGGTGATGCTGATAATCCCATACACTCAAAAAAGGGAAATATGGTTCCTTTAGGCTTTTCCTTTTTTATATATATTTTTTTCAGTAATGAATAGCTTGTTTGCTCTCTTTTGAATATTTTAAACTTGTCATGCTGGAGTGATATTTTAATTAGAATGAAGACTGATTTCTCCCAGTTGCAAATAGTTATGGGAGGCAAATTTTGTTCTTGTGCCTGTAGCAGTAGTGTACAGACCCACATACTTTGAACCACAATGATTTTACAGCCATGTAATTGTCAGGTCTGTCCTCAGCTGTGTTCAAATCAAAGCAAGGATCTACACAGATACATATGGAACTTTCTGTTAAATCTTATCTAAGGAGTCCACAGAAAGGTGCAGAAGTTCTACATGAGTTTGTTGCACATCACATGTACAGGCAGCAAGAGGGATAAAGTATTGCCTGTCATTTTAACTTTCCTTGATGCTTTAAAATAGCTGTGAGTGCTATCACATAATTAGTATAAGTTTGAGAATATTAGTAGAGGAACTTTCCCTGATTAATGTTGCATGAACAGTTTAGCTCCAGGTCTGTTTTTTAATTTGTTCACCAAGGGCACTTGTATTGAGAAAATGTGCCAGGGCTAACTTTGTTTGCTTTGAGAACTGTTTTAGCCCTTTTTGTTTGCTATCCCTGACGTTATGCAGAATGACCAGACATTCCTAAACCGACCTTTGACATGGAATATTATATTCTAAAATTCCTCTGAGGGTAAAATGGATTTTTATTTTTTTTCACAACATATGAGTGAATTATTTTATTTCTGGAAGAGATGGCTCTGACCTTGTGGGATTAAGTACTATACAGTCAAAATGGCATGTGAAAAAAAATTGCTCTACAAGTTTCCTTTCCTTTGAAAAACGCAGTCAGAAATTCCTGTTATCCTTCCTGTAGAATTTCCCAGTATGCACCCTGTGTCTGCTGTCCCCTCACTGAAGTGTAGGAACACACTGGTAGTCTGAGTCAAGAGAATTGGCTTTTTAAAGTGTTGTATTTTGGCAAAGTTTAATGCTTTTAAGCCCATAAGAATGTTGGAGGAAAAAATCATCAGTGTGATGTAAAGTGGATGAAAAGGGGAAAGAGAGGATCCAGCTTCCTTCCCAGGTGTTATTTTAGTGTCTTTGGGGCACTGCAGAGAAATGCGTTTTGCTTAGCAGAGACTGATCAACACTGACAACCACCTCACAGATGAAAAAATAGTTAGAAACATCTTTAAAATGGAATATGTGCTTCATTCTGTTCCAAGTATTATTCAGCATATAACTTTTAGATACTTATCTTTAACAAAGACTGGTGTATGACTAAGGGCCAGGAGCGCTGTCAGCCACATGAGATCTCAAAAGTCCCAGATGTCACTAATTAAAAAGCTGTTTGATTGCTAAGGCAACATGAAAATAGTTATTACCTCAGATACATCAAAATGTCAAACCTGAATCTTTAAATTATGGAAAGTCTTTTCAGATTTACAGAGTTTGTAGGGTGGAAACTTTCACAAATGAAGCAGCTGAGAAAATGGTTATAAGGCTGTGGATGTAACTGTTCTTTGAAATATTTCTGTGTTCCTGTGATAGTGTTGTGTTGTTAATGAACCTTGTGTCTTATTTCAGAGAGATTCCCCCTCTACATCCAGACAGTCCCCAGCTAATGGTCATAGCAGCACTAACAATTCTGTTTCGGTAAGATTTCCAGTTCCACACAGAGAAACTGTGAAAGTTTTGTTGGTGCTCATCTGCCATTACTGTTATACTTATCGTGTGGTCAGTGGAAAATTTTGTCCTGATGGTAGAACTGAGGTTATTACATATGTAACTCCCCATTTTCTTTTTTTTTTTTTTTCCAAGGGTTTTTTCCAACATATTCTTCTCATTAAAAGTGAATTAAATGTCAATAACTGTACTGTGACACTTCAGTCATCCTTAAATCACTGTCAGCAGCTTCCTCAAAACTAAGCAGAGGTTTAAAGTGGAAGTTTTATTTCCACCCTGATCTTGGGAAGCAGTGTTTGAAGAAAACATGACTGTGCAGTTGGTATCCCGAGACACTTTAGATTCCTTTTTTTTTTTTTTTAAGTTTTGTGTTTTGAGAGCCCTCTGGAACGTGTACTGGTTTCCGCTATCTGAGTTAAGGAATTGGTGTGCTCTCTGCTGTCGTGGTACGTGCACATACTGTGTGAAACATGAGCCTGGCCTGGATATGGAAAGCAAAAGGAAGTGGCTTTAAACTGCACTACAAACCAAGCTATTACCATCACATCTTTAACACAAAGTACTTCTGTTTTGTTCGTATTCAGGTAGAAAGGTGCTGTCGACCTCCTGGGTTTTTTTCCTAAAGTATATCAATGTTAAAATTTGTGTTGTTTACCATTTGTCATTGTTTGGACCAATGTAGTAACTACACACAAGTTCCTTCAGTGAGTGCTGTCGGTATCATGAGTTCACAGGACTAGCTAAAAACAAACAAACCAAAAAAAACCAAAACTAAGTAACTACTCCTTTAACTACTAAAAAAACCCCTACAACTTAGAAATTATTTGCCACAAGGTAAAGTGCTTGCTAATTAGTAGAATGGAAAATAATTGTGTGGATGAAAAATTTAAGAAATTTTTGTGAATTAAATTAAATTTGTAAAATGATTAGTAGTTATAATCTTAATTCTCAGCACAATTAATCACATTATACATTTTTAATAATAAGGTTTTTAATATTTATAATGGCCTCTTTCTCTTTTAAAAGCAAGACTTAATAAGTATTAAGTGGAAAAGGCATTCACATAAAGAGCCTCTTTCACTTGGTGGTGCTTTTGTGTTGAAGATGCTGAATTATTTATTAAAAAGCACATTCTTTATCTGCTTAAACTTTTTACCTGCTTTCTTCAGCTTGCTGCTAAACAGCCTGGGTTTGATTTCTTAAAGAAAAAAAATATTCCTAAACATGGGGCAATGCTTTATACTTTTGTCTAACTTACCATTTTACTGTTATGTAGTATAAATCACTAACAAATGGTGTTGTGTACCCTTAAAAAGTAAAATGAAAATTTCTTCTCCTGGGTTGACTTTATTCTGCAGGACTTGCCATCGACAACACAACCAAAAGGACGACAGGTGAATAGATAATCCTCCATAGGCATTTTTGTAAACTTAGTTGCTAGTAAACATCCCTGCTTATCATTTCCCCACTCATATTCTGTATGTGCTGAACTAAAACATTTAAGCTTAGAAAATTTGTTCCGTTTTTTTCATTTTTCTTTTTAACTCATTTGTTCATGGCTAATTCAAAGTAGCATTTTTTTTCATGTGTCCTTGTGTGTGAAAGTTACAAATTCATTGTAAGTTTAACTGGGGATGTTGTTTTAGTTCAGAGTGCATTAATAGACTTACTGTTGTGCGGTGACCTGTGCAGGTTTTTATCTTGGAGGAAAGCTCAAATTTGTATTTTAACTGAAATGGGGACTAGTAGGACAAGTGTCTAATACTCTAAAACATTGTACTGACAAAGATGCTAAAGCTTGAGTTGGTCTATAATTATTAATATTATCCAAGCTCTTCAAAGAAAAACATTAAGGACAGTTTCTGTTAAGGTTTGATAAGTCTGAAGAATAGCTTCTTAAATTTTTAGTCCTAAGACCCAGGTTCAATAACCTCCCTCAACTTTGCTACCTTGACCTGATGGTGGTGCATCACAGACCAAAGATCTTCCCTCTCCAGAGAATTCCAAGAAAGCCCTTAGAGGCTCTGCAGAGGATTCCCTATCATTCTCTTCACAATTTTAAGATTTTTTTTTTTCTTACTGCAGCCTCCAAACGAACACATACTGTCAAGTGATTTGTGATTCATCTTCAGTAACTGCTCCAGTTATGTATAGTCTTTCCAGAATCTCTGTGTACTCAGCCTCTTTCTCTACCAAGAATTTTGATAATAGCTCTTGCAATTCCATTCAAAAAGTCAATTAACGACGTTATCTCTTATCTTTGAAAATCTTTTTTATGCTGCTGTCTGGCTGAGATGGCTGGAATATCTGTTACAAGAGTGGATTGCTCTCACTTCGTTTCCCGTTTTTAGAGTTTACAGCTATGTGATTCTTTCAACTTTCTGTTGTCTTCTGAAGTTTCCAGCTGTCTGAATATAGACCTGGAAGGGCTCCATGAAAGACATTCCGAGCTGTTGGGTTAGGTTTTCCTTTGCTTCTCGTAGGGTATTTTTCCCAGGAGAAGAGACTTTGTTCAAGGCAATATCAAAGCAATGGTTTTTCTCGTACTCACACCATTTATAATTCCTGATTCTTTTAAGAGTCTTTTCCCATTGAACCAGCATATTTTTCTGGCAGTTTGTCATCCTTGAGGACACTAAGGGCTTGCATAGCAGATTGATTTTTATCTGCAAGAAGTCTGTAATGTTCCATGAACTGCCACTGTATGGTGGATAAGGGCTCAAACTGGAGCAGGGACTGAAAAGCAAGGTAGCTTCAAGATGCTAAAAGTACTGCTGATGATTCTAGACCCTATATTTAGATAAGGTTGAGGCAGAATAAAGGATTGGCTCAATATTGATTGCTTCATGGAAAACAGATTACTAAATAAACGTGATTGGTTTCAAAATATCCTGTTTTTCAGGTAATTAAAAGAAATTGGGTCATTTGTCTAAACTCACACACTCAATGCACAGCAGAACAAGGGTCAGATTTAGAATATTAAAAGTCGAGTTCTACAGTGGTATTATCATCTGATGCTCTCACTGTAAACCAATAAAAATACATCAGATACAAGATAGACATGATTAGCCATTTTAAGTTAATTTATTCATATGCTGGGTTGCAGATTGTATTACTATAGGACTTTTTTAAGTGCCATGAATAGTTCTAAAGCTGCATTTGGAGCAGCTATTTTTGGAGCTAAATTTGAGCAAAGCTGAAAAGTAATTGTTACGGTTTATACAAAGAGTATTACTTTACAACACTGTAATTGTTGGAGGTTTTTAAATCTAGTCAGTTTTTAGTAAGGAAATCAGCAGTATGTGTATACAAAGCTGCCTGAAATTCTGCAGGGTGATGTTTGAAGTTCATATACTGTGGAAATTACCCGCTTACAGCATGACATTTAATTTCGATTTTAAGATGCTTTGACTGCATCAAGGCTGTAATTAGCAACCAAAACTGGAGATCACTTTCATTTTTATTTTCTAGGGTTGAGACCTCACTAACACACAAAGAAAGGATTGGTATATTATTTTAAATTATGAAGTCAGAATCTGAATTCTTTCTGTTAATGTTCCTTAGAGAATAACTTGCTCAAATCATCAAGTTCATTTATAAAGGAGTAGACTTCTACTGAAAAACCCATGCAGAGAATTCTCAGATTCCTCCCAAATAACTATAAGTGCAATATTAAATTCCTATTTAATATTTTTAAAATATATTTCTTTATGTCTTAAATCTTAAAAATTTTTAGCCTAAATACTAAAGATGACTAACGTGGCCTAGGTCCTTTATACTGTCCAATAAAATGTCCTGTCATACAAATTTTTAAAACATACAGTGGGACTTCGGTTGGAAAGTACAGTTGTACAAGTTGTAAAGTGCTGGCTTATAGTCTGTACTGCTTTGTGATAGTTGATGTTGATTTGAGGGACTCTATCAGTTCATTACCTTTTTGCTGTTCAGATTTTACATATGTAAAGGCTATGAGCTTTCAAAATAACATCAGATGTCTCCATGGTTTGCTGGGGGGGCTGTTCTGTTTCATTTCCAACTACCACTTATGCTTTTGCCATTCTGTTTCTTCCTTTGCTTGTTGCAACCAGTATGTGTAGCTGCATTCACTGATCAGATTATCACCTGTTACTCTTAATACCGTGCCAGTAATAATATTGCAGTGTCTTTTATAAACTCTTTTTTTCATAGATATATGTAAGAGCACAATTTGAATATGATCCAGCAAAGGATGACCTCATTCCTTGCAAAGAAGCTGGCATCAGATTCCGAGTTGGTGATATTATCCAAATCATTAGCAAAGACGATCATAACTGGTGGCAGGGTAAACTTGAGAACTCCAAAAATGGTACTGCAGGTCTTATTCCTTCTCCTGAACTTCAAGAATGGTATGACTTAAATTTTCTATTAAAAAAATGAATTTAGCTTTGATTTTATTTCTGTCTTTCATGCTTTTCATTTTTGTGTGGCTGGTTTTTGAATTGTTTTTTCTTTTTTTAAAAAAAGTCTGTTGCCTCTGTTTGTGTGCTATTGATTTTTTTGTATATGCATAGCAGTAGAGTTACATGCAATATCATAGGTGTGGTTACATTAGAAAAATAAACACCTGTGTTAGAAAACATTGTGCTTTCTGGTATACTATAGAACATTGTTTACATAAGGGAGTCAAATGAACTTCTCTTTCAGCTTCTAAACAGTGTTTTCATTAGTACTCCTTATATGCAAGTGCTGCAGGAATAAGGTTTTAGCAGGATGTCAAGCAGAAAGGTCATTGAGGAAGTTTGGGGATTTTCTTTCCTCTTCATTTTTCATGTGAAAGTCAAAAATCAGAACGAAATCACAGTGCAAAGATCCCCAAATGGCATATTCAGTGAACAGCAATAGCACTGAGTGCCACAAAAACAGTGCAGAGCCTTTGAACAACCTCTTGGAGAAGCTGTTCAGTAAAACTGTTAAAAGCATCAGCACAAATTCTGGCAAGCAAGTCCTGGGCCCTGAAAGTTGTGTCCATAACTCAATAAAGTTTATCAATATGAATAATCTAGCCTGAAATATTTCATACAGAATTTGCTACATAAAAGAATTGGGGTGCTGTGAAGGGTTAACAGCACCTGTGCCCCCTGGACTAGCAAAGCTATATATCACAGAATCACAGAACCAACTAGGTTGGAAAAGACCTCTGAGATGAAGTCCAACCTTTGGTCTAACACCACCTTGTCAACTAGACCATGGCACTAAGTGCCACATCCAGTCTCTTCTTAAATACCTCCAGGGGCAGTGACTCCACCACCTCCCTGGATAGCCCATTCCAATATGTTCTTTTAAGTCATCATGAAAAATGTTTTTGAAAGTTTTACTGTGCTTTTGTTGCATAAAAAAAGTCTCATTTTTCTAACCATTCTGTGCAGCTTTTTAAAAATCCTTGATTACAACAAATCTTTTTTTCTCCTCCATATGTCAGGCGAGTTGCTTGTATTGCCATGGAGAAGACCAAACAGGAGCAACAGGCCAGCTGTACTTGGTTTGGAAAGAAAAAAAAGCAGTACAAAGACAAATATTTGGCAAAGCACAATGCAGGTATGAAAAAAAATGCAGGTAGCTTTAACAGATTACATGTTTTTCAGTTTAAACCTTGACATTAATATAAGCCTTACTTAGGAAAATATAAGTAAAATTCTAATTATGCCAACATTACTCTGCTTGTTCTTTGCTTAATAGAGCTTAATCAGTGAGAGGCAAGCTGCCACAAAATCAGTGCATCATAATATATCCTAATATAGGCTTACATTGTTTGGGGGGTTATGTTTAAAGGAGCTAGAAGCCAACAGGATATGATTTTTGCAATCTATATAATGTACTATGCTCTACAGAAGACTTTACAGTAGCATCCTTGTTACTGAGCATTTATAGTTACAGATTATATACATGAAAACATCACTAAAGGGTATTTTTCTTGAAGCATTACAGCTGGAAGTGCAGTAAGAGCCTTTGCATAGTCAGTGTATTATTTACAGTTACCAAATAGAACAAGCTGTTGAAGTTTATCCTCCTTGCAGTGATTTCTGCCTGAATATACTGACTTTTGGTTTTCTGTTCAGACTGCTGAAAAAAACAATTAATTGCTTTAGAAAATTTTGAAAGTAAAGCATGGAGTATGAGACTCTTTTCAAGCAAAATTCTTTAGTTTTAGTAGTAAAGAAGGAAGACTCCTTCATTCATGAGCAGAATTTAGTTTTCTTCTTTTAGTGTAAAATACTCAGTGTGCTACAACTGCTTTTCAACTATTTTCTATTGCTTTTGCATTGCTATCACATTTTGTGATATTTTTGTTGTTGTGGTCTCTTGGGAGACATGCAGAGATTTTTATTGGAATCAAAAGATATACCTGTCCAAGCAGTGAAATGGAAGTATTTTATATATATTGCATTAATTTCTGGGATTTTTTTTTCAGTTGCATTCTTGAGGACACCAGTTAAACAATATAAATCCATATTTCCACATTTCTCTTTACTTGCACAGTCTACATGCAGTATCAGAGCTCATTTAGGTATCACTACTACAAAATTTATGGTTCCTTAAAAGTCATTTGAAAATTAATTCTAAAAAAGTCAAATAACAGTAATTGTCACTTATACTCCTTAATTCACCGCTGTATTTAAGATGTTCACAGTTAATATAAAATTACTCATTAACCTGAAAGCAAGCAGAGATTGAGAGCTTAAACTTGTTTCCTTCTCTTTGCTGGTTTAACATTCTGGTTGTTGTAATGTTTCCACTTCATTGCTGTGATTAGTTTGCTAATTATTAATTTACATAATTATATATTATGTATTATTTACTAATTATGATCTTAACAAAAACTGTTGGGAATAAACTGGGGTTTATGACCTAAATAAACCTAATACTGGTTTCAAAGTATTATCAATTGCTCCCACATACATTCCCCAGGCCTTGCTCCCCCCTTCAGTTGTGGCAGTGTAACTGTGCAGGCCATGCTGTAAGCTGGATTAACTGAAGAACAGCCCAGCAAAACACATGGATTTTATTTCTTTAGGGCAGGTGCATTCCTTAATGCAGTTCTCAGTGCAAATACATGTTAATGATGTCACTGTGAGTAAGCACAGCCTGCTACAAAGGAATAAGCCAAAGGAAGAGGATGGCCAGGGAAGGAGAAGGAGCAGGCAATGCTTTAAGAGCAAAACTACTTCAAAGACTTTGCATCAAATAAATTCCTGAAAGCAAGGTAGTCTAGACTTTCCTGTCTTGATGTAGGGGGACATTTTGGAGAAGGTTGACAGCACTGAGTCACACAGTTTGCCTGCCTTAGCGCTTGACACCAGCAGTGCTGTTAGTCACCTTACATCAGAGCAGAGTCTTTGCCAAAAATTAGAAACATGAACATTAAAAATTATCATAATGACCGTAAAGAACCTGTTCTTTTCAGAATAGCACTTCCCCTTCCCCCTAAGAAGTCACAAAGGTAATGAAAGCACAAATTAGAGTCAAGATTTCTCTTAAAACATTTATTGATCTTAGTGACCTTGAGGTGATGCTGGTCATATTCCAGGGAATGACACCAAATGTAGGATAAAAAGAGGTTCACTGAAATGCCCTTATGAGTTTTAAGTTTAACTAAGGTGGTACTGAATTTGCCTTTTCTGAATTACTCTATCATGGCTGGTATTGTTAGTCAGAAATAAACCAGCACTGACCTTTGCAAGCTTTCAGTGCGTTTGTCTCAGAAAAAATAACAAATGTTTTCCTCTGTTGGATCCAAAATAAGTATAATCAATGTCAAAATATTGCTCTTACAAGAAAGTGGAATTTACTTCTCTTGTATCTTAGTATAAAATTCAATAAATTGATCAGCAGTCTGTAATCTATTTGTACTTCCGTGTTATTTTTGTCTTAGGGGTTCAGACTGAACTGGGATGCTGAGAAATGACTTAGTAAAATACTTCATAGTCAATTAAGATTTGTGTGGCCAGCTAATGATTTGAGAGCTTGTGTGGGATATTGGGATATTACTGGAACTAGACATGAGATTGTTCTGCAAAATCATAGTTTATGAAATAAAGAGGAGACAATTTCCGTTACTTTTTAGAATTAGAAGCAAATGCTTTCTTCTTTACAAGAAAAATGTAATCTTGTTTTTCTTTCCCCCATGCTTCATATTAGAGTGTTAAAACAATTTCATGATCACATGTTTTATCACTGTAAAGACAATTTTGAACAAAAACCCACAGGAAAAAATGAAGTATTTTTTCAGTATTAGATTTGCTGATATTTTTTTAAATGCTCTAGAGATACACTGCAGTGTATCTAGATATATTTTTAATTTATTTTACTGAAATGTTAATGCAGGACTTCAGAAAAGAACGGTCTTTAGAACATACTAGAGCTATGCTTCCTATTATGCATAATCTAGAAAATTACCAAGCTTTTATAAAATATGTTTATCATTTCTTAATGTGATTTATTTGCCTTGTGTTTAGACTACTGCATGGTAAAGTTTATTTTGTGCATATACTTTTTATTTTACTAATATATTACAAGCCATATCTCAATGACCCCTGTACATTTTTCATGCTGTCTTACTCCCAATGGCCTCTGTGCATGTAAGTAACCTGTCAAGTGACAATGCCTCTTTATTTGCTTCTTACTGTTTCCTTTCAAGAACTCCTTTTCTTTATTAGCTAGTAACACTGAAGCATTGAAGTTCAGTCTTTAAATGTGCCCTGTATTCCTCATATCTCGTGTATTTTTTAAAAAATTATCATTCTTCTTTTGCATTTGAAAACCCTACAATCATTAGTTAAGTCCATGTAGACTGAGACACATCTTCTCCATGCTGCTAGTTTGTGATAAAGGCATTAATATGTGTCATTTCTGTTGTTTGTACCTGTTGTTTGTATCTAACATAACATGGTTTTGTTCAAGAAGAAAATAAAGGATAGATTTTTTTATTGCTGTTATTTTTTGATGGAAAATGATACTCTCAGGCCTAGATGGTTAGAATGGTAAAACTGTTTAGCATGTTGTAGATCTTTGGCTTTTTCTAGTATGAAATTAATTGTTAAGTAGTTTAAATACTATAAAGTTGCAAAAAGGACAGTAGAATTCCATGTTTGTGGAATGGAAGAAAAATATGACTAAATTCTTGTTTGTAGGATTTAGGGAAAGGTTGAAAGAGATTGTTCTTTAGGATGAAATTCAAAATGCTTCAAATGGACTAGGAAGTTTTCATATCTGTATCTTTTCAAGGTCTTAAGCAGTTGAGTGTGTCAATTGATTAATTTGTTGTTTGACCAAATTGAAGTATTTGTACTTTTTCTCTCGAATTGAAAAATGTGACCTGTAAAAAAGAAATACATTAAGTTAAATCCTTTCCTGCTTAGATTGGGACTTTAGTACAACGAGCTTGTGCTTTCTGGTAGGCTCCATGCTCTTCATGCTGAATCTTGGTGGCTGGGGACTTCTGGAACAAACTAAAGCTCCTGCCACTGCCTACTTCCCTAAGGGGTTTTGGATGGGGGGCAGGGATATATCCAGACTCGTCCTAAAAGATGGGTGGGATATAGTTGAGGTGAATACACCACTTAAGATTTGGAAACACTCAAAGGTCCCATAGTTAAGGTGCAGTTTCTCCTCCTTTCTTTTCATAGCGTGCAAAAATACAGAACTGAAAACTCTTGTTCATTATTCTGCTCACAATTGCTGATTGCTGTAATCTTTACAAATATAATTAACTGCCTCCTGGCTTCTTTTTCATTAGAATTCTGCAAGAGTTACCAGAGATGATGTGTTATTGGACACAGGAGGAATAAGTTGTTTTTAATGAACAAAACTTGATTTGTTAATCATTATATTCCTTGGCAATTGACAACAGATTGATAGGCATGATGGAATTCATCCAATTTCAACTGCAGTTGAAATTATATCTGAAATAATACTTTTACAATTTTTCCCTAAATATGGTGGAGGTTCTTTTATGTAATGCCATCACTTTCCATTAGAATTCTTCATTCTGTCACAAGTTTTAAAAGCATGTCAACTTAACTACCACGTGTGTTTAAAGAGAACTCTAATTACAATTAAGGGGTGGTGGTTTGAAAGAATAAATACCACAAAGTATTAACGCTCTTCTCTATGCATTTCTCATAGATCTTGTTAAAACATTATTATGAAAGTATCCCTATCTTCAGTGTAAATAGATGTTCTCATACTGTATTCATGTTGGTCACTGTCTACAGATTTTTCTTTAGTATTGCCATTTCTTAGGAATGCAAACGTGAATGGCATGCTGTTTGAGCTAATTTTTGTGGTCTGCTGAATACTGCATGAAAGGACATGCAAACTTTGAGCATTTCAGTAGCTTTCTTACTGCTCTTAACAGTTCTTTAAAAGAACACTCTTGTTCAAATGCGTAATGAATGGTTTTATTTTCTATATTACTTTGTATTATGAATCTAAAACTTGCTAAAATTGTAATTTGTAGCAGAATTAATTGTCACTCTTAATATGCCTTTTTTCTTATCCCCTGGGGACTTTCTTTTGTGTTTTAGTGTTTGATCAATTAGATCTCGTCACATATGAAGAAGTAGTAAAGCTGCCAGCATTCAAAAGGAAAACACTAGTCTTACTAGGTAATTTTTGGTTATTTTTCTGAACATGACAACATAGTTCTGAAGCCCTTCTGGTGGAAAATTTCTAAATTGTGTTTGTGTCGTGCTTCAGGTGCACACGGTGTCGGAAGAAGACACATAAAAAACACACTCATCACAAAACATCCGGACAGATTTGCTTACCCCATTCCTCGTGAGTAGCAATGTTCAGTGTACTGCAAAATTGTTTGTTGTCATCCTTGACAACACCCCTGTTGTTCTACCACATGTGTTCAGTTCAGCTGAGACGAGTCTTGAAGGTGGGAACTGGGCTAGGACTGGGTGTATTTGTTTTGCTTTACCAAAGGGAGGGGTGGAAAGTAGCACCAATTTTACATCGAATGTTTCTTGTTACTCACAAAACTTCTTGTTTCTCTCTACCCAAATGTTCCTTAATTCAGAATGAAGGATAAAACATTTCTCATTTCTAGCTGTGTATGATTCCCGTGAGAAGACATATAAACTGGATTTAGAGGAAACCTTAAATGTGTACCTTATCTGAATGTTTTAATTACTTCTCACAGCTTAGTCTTGGGGGCTGGTACTACTAAAACAACCTCAAATTTCCAGAGATGACAATAAGAAAAAGAAAACACAATTAACTTCACTGCTTACAAGTGGGTTGTTACAAAGAGCACAGAGGTGTTTTTCCCTTCATGACAGTCTGTCAATACCATGGCAGGAACTGCATATCCTATTACATGGTCTCTTGGAGATGCACCCTTTTTCCTCAAGCTAAGGATACTGAAACAAGAGTATCCAGTCCCTGACTGTCCACTCTATTTTAGACTGACTTCAGAAACACCATTCATGGCTCAGAAGTGGTGGTTTTCTACCTATAAGGACTTTGTTGTTGCTAAAAAGTATTCTTTTAAGAGCTTATCTATAAACCTATTTGGAATGGGGAAAGGGTTAGTTGGGTGCTGATCTAAGTTCCCCTGAGTCAGATAAAGAGCAGATCTATCAGAAGGAAAACAGAAAGACCTAGCCCTTTTGAAAACATGAGCTGTTAGATCACCCCAGCAGCGATGTGACACTGAACTGTTTGTCACACTACTGTTTGTATCTAGACACTAAAATCCTCAATTAGATGTGTGGTACCAGGAGTATATGGTGTGCACTGTACTTATCTTATTCAGTACAGACAAGATTATATGGGGGGAAGGTAGTAAGGAGCCCAGCAAATATGATCTCTGTTGCAAAGAACTAAATCAGAGCCTAATAAATGTTTACAGTATGCTTTTCACCCAGTCTCTCTCAGGTATTAACTGTACTGGCATGGAGAGGGAGGAGCTGAACTAGTTATTTTATCTTCAAATACTGTGAAAATGGACTCATCTATACCATGGTGATCATGCTTTAGGTTGCCTGCATTAGGTTCTTTCTCTGTGGAAACACTGAAATTGTTTCACTGGTTACATAAGAAGACTAAAAAGATGCATTTTCTGCATTCTTTTACAAAACCATGGTAGATTAGGTAGTTTTTGAGGTGGGCCTTAAGTTGGGTGGGGAGTCTTGGGGAATGCTTTGTGAAGAAATTATCTACAAACTGAAAACCTGATCGAAAAGGTCACGTCATATACAATGGTAGTTGATTAAAAAGATTAGTAGGCCATACTTCTCTTACCCCATAGGTCAGTAGAAGTAATATATTCAAGAAGTATGATATTGCTAAGTAGCTTTCATCTTTCTTGCCCCATAAGTAGTCAGGTCCTTGCCTACTTTTCAGACTTATGCTTTCACACTCATAAGAAGAAAACCTCATAAGAACTCGAGTTTAAAAAAAAAGGAAAGTAAAGAAATGTTTTTAGAAAAGAAGAGGAATTGAGAGAATTATGAGGATCTGAAATTTAGTAGACCTAGAACATCAGTGAGTAGTATAGTGATATTATATGGTTTATATAATCCATTGTTCATGGATTTCTTAAAATAACTGTGATCTATAATATTTCTATAGAACTTTTCATCTTTGAAATATCCTAATTAATCTTCAGAACATTGCTAATTAATCCTCAGAACAGTAATAGGTATAACTAAAAGTAGAAGATGAGTTCAGTTTTTGGATACCTTGTTTGAAATTATGGTAGGGTTGTTGGAAGAAAAGGCAGTAGATTGTGAAGAGGTGTGGTGTTTTACAGAGTCTTACAGTCTTGACCAGGGAAAGGTTATTTATGACCTTCTGCTCTTCTGTTGCCTTTTGATTTTTTACCTTTTCTACATCCCTTCCTCTCCTGCTTTTTCCCAATACATATCCCTCAGACTCCTGCTATTCCTAGTGCCTGTCATTCTGGCTACCTCAAGCTCACGCTTCATATGTGATTTGACAGGTCATCATTCAGTGAATAACTATTGATAAACCAAAAAAAAAAAAGAAAGCCATATAAAAACCTAATATTGCTTGTGTACTAAAATATTTTGTGTTTTCAGATACAACCCGACCTCCAAAGAAAGATGAAGAAAATGGCAAAAATTACTACTTTGTATCACACGACCAAATGATGCAGGATATATCAAACAATGAGTATTTGGAATATGGCAGCCATGAGGATGCAATGTACGGGACAAAACTGGAAACAATACGAAAGATCCATGAGCAGGGACTAATTGCAATACTTGATGTAGAACCTCAGGTAACTAATTAGAAAACGTGTAAAAATGGGACTCATCACAAATCCTTCAACCTAATCATATTGAGATATATTTCTTTTTATTGATTGCACACTAGATAAGTAATGTGGAACAAAAGCTCTTGAACCACCAAGGTATCGATCTGGGAAGTGGAATTCTAGTAATCACCTGGTTGGAAGAACATACAGCAGAAACAAATTCATAGTTTAGCAATCACTATGGCTTGAAAATTTACTTACCTTGTAACTTTTTACTATATTGGCCTCATGTCCAGTGAAACATATCAAAACAAGTCATTGTCATTGCCTGCCAGGAGTAATGTTTTTAAAAATTTCTCTCTGATGCTTTATGAAAAGGTAACCTTGCTCCTGGCTGACTCTGAACTGCATATCACTATTGAGCACAGACAGAAACATTTGTGGTTAATCACTGATATTTAACCTGTTTGGGCAATGACCAGATCAGTGTTGTTACTTTATAAAGTCATTTCTGCGTTGTGGCATTTTACTTTTCAAAAGAGGGCAGGAATAAAAATCAGGCTCTCGAGGAACACTAATAGTTTGTTTATTCATTGTGTAAAATCTTCTGTGGAAAATTCTGATACGTCATTACTTCCAATTCACAGAAATCTGTATATTTTGTTAAATGAAACATCATGAATATGGACAAATGTGATGTTTATATTCTAGCAGGTGGAAGGAAATGGGAGGAAAGGTAAAATTATGACCCATGTTATCTATTTAAATTTGCTAACTTCTTTCTTCATTGTGAATGGATTCAAGAAGTTCAAATTCTTTTAAGATTTTTGTAACAGAAATAAGATACCTGACTAAATTATTTAGGACAGTTCACAGTCTGCTGGTGTGGTGCTGTTCTGAAAAATAAAATCCCACATTTAACAGCGTTCAGGGAAAGCAGCATCTGTAGTTAGTTCAAATGGAACGGCTGTTAACAGCAAACTCTCTTGATAAACCTTTTCAACTTGCATTATTCAAAAGCAGTGCAATTCTCAGAAGCCATTTTAATCTTAGTTAGGATGTATTTACATTTGGTAACAGCTGCTTTTGCTGCATTTCCTCCAGCACATGTCTAGCAAGCCTTTTTCCTAACCAGCTTCCTCATTCATCCATCTCAGCTCATTAAGGGCAACCTGTTTGTGGACTTATTCCTGGTTATCTTACACCTCTTGCTGGTTTTCCCTTGGGTGCTCTTAGTTACATGAGTTTTCCTGAATTTTTTCTTGAATTATTTGTTTCAGGGGATTGATGCTGTATTTACTGCATTTAGTGCTATGCTCACTCTTTAAATAAAGTTCAAACTACTCACATCACATTTTCATTTGTTTAAGAAAATAATAATTAAAAAGTGTTAGTTGCTAGATGAAGTCAGACAAAAAATTATATTCTAATCAATATTCCCTATTTATGGCATGACTGATTATTTTTTGCATGGTGTTTAATCAGTAAGTTTAAATGCGAACAGAATTCCACAGTCTTTGAGACTGTATGGCAAGAACCTCTCTGAAAATGCTAAAGCCTTTACTGTCTCATAAATTCACTTTACTTAAGGACAAATATACGTTTTGACCACCAAAAATGCAAAATAATACAAAAAGTTAAGTGTCTGTACTACTAAGGTTTTAACTCCAGTTCAGTTGAAAACAAACCCAGCATTGGTAAGTCATGAATTTGTGTATTTTGGTTGTGTGACTAAACTTACTTCACATTGATTGTTGGGGGTTTCCTCTAAAGTATGTGATTTTTTTTCACCTAGGCATTGAAGGTCCTGAGAACTGCAGAGTTTGCTCCTTTTGTTGTTTTTATTGCTGCACCTACGATTACCCCAGGCATTAATGAGGTATGGCATGTTGCAGTCTGATGTCTTATTAGAGCCAGAATTAAGGATGAGATTCAAATATGCAGATCAGGCTCTTTAGTTGTTTCCTTGTTTGTAAATGGAGAGGCAGAAAGACAGTTGAATGACAGCATTATTAAGTGGATTGAGATACATTTCTTGTTCATTAACCAATTCAAAATGTGAACTTCAAGTCGAAGGATCCATGTGGTATATTTTAAAGTACATATTCTTTATTTCATTCCTTGCCCTACCTCACAGATCCATTTCCAAATCCTTGACGAATAATTGGCACAAATTACCCAATTCCAGGTGCTCAGCACTGGATTACTGCTGGTCTGAGCTGAAGAAATGGGTGTTCAGGACTCTGCTGCCATCCCACCTTTAGCTTTAGAATTTTTCCTGCACAGCAAATACATGTCACAAATAGCCTTATTAATTTTGATGACTGTTCTCTGAGAATTGGAAGCTTTGACCAGAGGGGCAATTACTTGTGAAATAATGCTAAGTATTCATGGAGGTCCATAACCTCCATTTCCTACTTAGTTTTTATGGAGTGCCCACTCAGCAGATTGCTACTGATTTCAAAGATGATATCAAGCAATTCTGGATTTAGTTCACAACAGGAAAAACAGTATTTTTGCAAACACTTTATTTGCTTAGCCTTTTTAAAAGCATGATATTAAAGTATTTAATCAATTAAATTTGATCATGAACTTATTCCAAGTCTCCTAGATGTTTCCTTGATCATCCAAACATAAAGTCACTACAGCCTGTTTCTGTTGAAATGTAATTACAGTATCATAAGCATGAAATTATGACATCACTGCAGAGGCTTGGAGAAAAATAAGGAACAAGACAAACATATTTAAATGCAAATACCCTGAATGATTATTAAAATAGAAAGTGGAGAGTGAAAAATTTTGGCCTCAAGCTGCAATTTTACTGGCAGCTGAGGCATTCTGCTGGTTCACTATGACCCTTTAGTGGGCTACTTTAGCTGTAAATTGGATTTTTGTCAGTTTTTAAGCAGCTCACAAAGACTCTGACAAGCACAAATCCAGAAAAGCAGTGAAAGTTTATAGCCAGAAGAAAAATGGGAAGGGGAACAAGCATCTTTTCACTTTCACAGCATTAAGTTCTGTCATTTTCAGTGTCTTAAGAACCCATAGCCTAACGGGAACATTTCAAGAGTGCAAAGGCAAAGATCTCTCAGAACATCACAATTTGCCATGTTAGTGAAGTGACAGTTTATCTAACTGCTGGTGTTGCCATATGATGTACATCAGAATAGTCTTGGTAAAATACTAAAATTTTGTAATCTACGGTGGCTTTGCCTTTGTGTCATCAAATAACATTGCATCAATTAACAAAATAAGATCATTCTTAGGCTCTGTCAAGTGAGCATTGTGTTTACAGCAGCACTCAGGCAGCCAGGTACTCTGTGAAATTATGTAATTGCCTGGGTTTTTTGCCTCCATAGCTGTGTCTCAGCTCCCAAATAGTCCTCATTGGCCTCACTCATCTGCCAATGGTACTTAACTTTTAATCTCCCTGCTGTAGGATATAATACTGAGATATTGGGGACAGTTCATATGAGGGAGAGAATGTTTTCTGTGATGCACTGATGACAGAAATGTACCTTCTGTAGTAATGGTGAGGAAATACATTTTCATGCCAAAGAAATATTAGCAGAAGTATTATGTTACAAATATTTTCATTCCTACTGTAAGACTCTGTCTTTGTTTTAAACTTTTGTGACAAAAGTCTCTGTGCATGCAGGGTTTCTTTCACCCAGGCACATGAATTGCTGAACCAAGGCTACACTTATAAAACATGCTAATTTATGAATCAATTAAGGAACAGGAGGGGTAGGCAATGGTAATAGCAGCAGACCTTACCCAAATACAGGATCCTACTTTCCAGTGTTTACTGGGCTGCATGAAAGGAGATTTGCAAAGCATGTCTGTGTGTTTGCAGCCTGCAAGGCAGCAAACAAGGGTGAGGAGTGTGTGTTTCCTATTTCCCATTCATGCTTCCTTTTTGAAGGGTTCATTTGCATAATGAGTGTCCCTTTCCATATATCCTCCTGCCCTGCCTTGTTTATTTTGCTTAAGCTTTTTGAGAGCACTTCTGTAAATGACTGTCCTTTTTCACCCCTCCCCTTTATGTTTTCTTAAATTTCATCTTTGCTTTTCTTTTCATTTTCCTGCATTCGTACTAATTGTACATAGCTGCCAAAATGGTGCAGAAAACTGCCTGTAAGTACCAGCTAGGGGCTGACAAGGTAGTTCTGATTATTTCAGTAGTGTTAGAATGTAGATTTGCTGTTCCCATTCAACATTACTTTTGCCAATGGAATAAAAATTTAATATAAAAATGACTTTTGATATCTGCACTAAGATTGTCTGCTAGTAAAAAAAAAAAAAAGAGACTGGAGAATAAAATTTCTGCTCTTATAGCTGAATATCTGAACTTTGTGGTGAAATCAGTGCAGAGGCCTGATCTTGGATGTATCTCCCTTGAAACACTTTAGCCTATCACAGACCACACAAAATGTCTCAGTAATCAAGGCCCACACAACAAGAGTTAGGAGATAAAATATTATGCTTTCAAATGAATATAGCAATGCACAATGAGCAATGCTGCAAAGCACAAGACCAATTTAAATCCTATAGGAGATCTCCCAGAGTGCACCCACCTGTCTAATCACAAAGGAAACTTAAATCAGATGATTGTTGTGCTAAAACAGAGAGAGGAGGGAGCATATCAGGAAACCTCAGGGTAGTTCCTCTCTCCTCCAGCTGTTTCCTACCTCCCATTGCCCAGAGAGCATCAAAGAGGAGTTGACAGGCTCCACTTACTTGATCTAAATCTTTATTGAGCCAAATTCTTCTGACTTTTAGCTGCGCTCCCTTCCTACAGCTAAAGAGTAGAAGGAATTTTTCTTAGGACGTTTGCAGTCCAGCTGTTTTTAAACTGATTAAATTAATTTCTTTCTGTTGAGGCAAAATTGGCAAAGCCCTGATGGTGTGTTTATACATTGTCCACAGCCTTAGAAGGGAATATTAGAAATTTGTTAGGCTGTGCTTTGATTGTCACAAGCAGCAGCTATTGTCCTGTTTACTTACAGGCCAAAAAAACCCAGTCCTCAGAAACTGAAGATGCCACTAGTGGCCTTTATGTACATGGGAGACATTTCATGGATAAAGCCATGTTTCACTCCTTTCAGCTGTGGTGCAGAAGGAGAGATGATGAGGAGAGTGAACTGACTTAGGAAAGCAAAGTTTGCTCCAATAATGCACACACTGCAACCAGACCCACATAAAATGCCCATTGCATGAGAGCTGGGGGAAGAAGAAAAGGCAGATGTTGTGCTCACAAATGTTAAATTACTGAAGTTGTGGCCGTTCATGTGTCTGTCTGCAGAAAGCCAAACATTTTGATAAATATCTTCTTTCTCGAAGCTGTTGAGAGCACAACTGCTGAAGAATATTCTTCTTGGAAAATAATCTGAGATATTCAGTATTCAAAATTTAATTAAGAAATTTTAGAGAAATTAAGAGGAGCTTAGTACAGCAAATATTTTAAGTGTTAGCTTTGAAAAATAATCTTGGCATTTAAGTGTTACAGATTCAGATTAAAAAAGAGAGAACTCTGACATGTTCAAATAGATATTCCATCACAGTCACAGGTGACATTTGGTCCCACAATAAAACAATAATCAAGAACTGTAATATCTTCTATTTTTGCAAAACTTGTAAAAGTTTGAAGCTGTTTGAAAATTCTGTAATGGCCTAACTTATTAGTGCCCCTAAGAGCATATGAAAGAAGTAATGTTTTACATTTCCAACAGACCAGGAAATTTAGATATTCCAAAATGCAGCACACTTTGATCCCAGTAAAGTTGGATCTAGGAGAAGCTAAGTCAGAAAAATACTAAAATTTACTGAGTTTTTGAAACATTTTTTAATGTTTTTTTAAGATAAGATGGCTGTAAGTTTTTCAGATTTTACTGTCAGTCACAGCAAGATAGATGCTCCAGTGAGAAAAGTTCATTCTCATACCTGTAAGTAAAAGTAACATTGATGGGAAATCTGAATAGCAATTAAAAATCTACATATGGACTTAGGAGTTCTGAGGCTTCAAGGGGCTTTTCAGGTACTTGTACCCTTGTACCATGAGATTAAAACTCTTTTCAAAGTGTAATATGATTTTGACAAGACAGGCTTTAAATATAAAATTAATCTTAGCTGGATATGTTTAAAGCACATATTATTAACCTACCTTTGTAGGTTAATTTAAGCAGAAAAGGTTAGATGCTCAGCTGATATAAATTGATGTCTTTTTTGGAATCTATGAGAAGCTGGAAGGTCACCTAGCTAGGTTTCTAGCTAGGCTTGAAGACACTGGGCCATATGAAATGTTCCACAAGAATATTTAATATTGGTATTGATCCATATTGTTCTGTCTGCTAATAGCATAAACTAAATTTGCACACACTGGTATTTTCTACAGAAGTTTCAGGCATTGCTGGAGATGCAGAATGGTCCATACAAGGAACATTCCTTGTACAGAAGTGTGCGTGAGGAGTGTTTGTCTGACTTGGAATGAAATTTGCCTCAGGAGAGAAGCAAAACTGTAACTTTGGTACAGAACTTCTCCTCCAGAAGTGCTGGTTTCATTGCTGCAGGAAAAGAGAACTGTCTCAGTGCAGGTTGTTCCCTTCAAAGGACCTGAAAGCTGTTGTTCCACAGCTACTTGTCACGGTAATTAGAAATACTTGGGGAGTTTAAACAGGAACAAAGAAGGTGGAGGGCGCGTCTCTTAGCTGGATAAAATTCTATTCCCATTTCTAGTGAAAAAGCTATGGGCACTGTGTCTGTATCTCCTGCAGCCTAAAACTCTGCTTAGTAAAGTGTGTCCCAGTTAATTGATAGTAGAGTCCCAGATAATTGAAGTAGAGTGAGCCTATAGATACTACAGGGCAGCAGGAGTCATTTTGCACCATATCCATCCCAAACCTGTGGGACCAGGAAGAACTTGATGGCTTTCCTATGGCTATTTCAAGGTTCCTGAAAACAGCAAATATTTTGGTTTGGGTTTTTTTTCAGGAAAATTCCAGGGAATTTTCAGTAAGAGAATTCAAATTTAGAAGTGCTGCAGAGCCCTAGGAAGAAGCCTTTTGCATCCAGCTCCCTCAGGCAGGCAGACCTCACTAGCAGAACCGGCGGCTGCAGCATTTGGAGCTGCACGGAGACCTGTAGGATACCCACAAAGTAGGATGCAGGTGCTTCTGTGCAGGCATTGACACAGAGCCAAGGTGAGCAGCAGCCTGATGTTGCTCTCTGCTCGGTTCATCTCCAGGACCTCACACTAAGAGGTGCTGGAAACACCCCACTCTGAGATAGGAACCGCAGAGGAGTCGTGGAGTGAGAACTTCCTTATCAGTAAATGATTATTAAAGGAAGTAGACCCAGAAGATTGGTGTGGAACAGCAAACATTACCAAAACTGGGAACAGCTGATACCTGACAATATACCCTCTCCTATTTCTTGTGTTTTCACTGGGACATAGGCCCAATAGCTTGTCTTTGTGCACTTTGTCCAATTTTTTCATATATGGTGTCCGTTGCTCATGTCCGTGCTGCTTTTCCAAGCTTCCATCCTCTACCTCGCTTTTTTAACACTAGAGCTGTGTTTTGTCTCAAGTACAACAATAACCAAGTGCTGTTTGGGTGTCAGCCTCCAGAGGGAAGTTGTGCAGTTTCTCCCGTGTGACTCCCATAGATGTAGGAGGGGGAGATAAAGCACTTCGACCTCCCTGGGGCTTTTTTGGCCATTTCCTTCTCCGTGAGCAGCACTTGAGGAGCTGCTGTAGGAGAGCATGAAACGATCCAACTTCTCTCTCTCCCTTTTTGTTTCCTGCCCTGCGAACAGGACGAGTCTCTTCAGCGCCTGCAGAAGGAGTCTGAAATCTTACAGAGAACATATGCACACTACTTTGACCTAACAATTATCAACAATGAAATCGATGAGACTATCAGGCACCTGGAGGAAGCCATCGAGCTTGTGTGTACAGCCTCACAGTGGGTCCCGGTCTCCTGGGTCTACTAGAACCGGGCATGAGAGGATTGAGGAAACAAAAAACCAACCTGTCATTACTGGGAACCACCTCATACATGGAAAACCTCTTCGTTACTGACCTTGTGTCAACAGGTCTTGGCCCCTAGAGACTACCTAGATGTAGTGTGACCTAAAATATAATTATTGTCATGTCTGAATAGATAGGAGGAGGGGGAAAAAAAAAAAAGATGAAACACTAATTTAAAGAGACAGTATCTTTTTTTTAATCATTTCTCCTAAACTTTAATAAAATGTATCTTTAAATATATGTATTATTCAGTCCTTTGGAATGTTATATTTTTGGAAATCATAGCTTTTTATTTCAAGGGCCCCTAAAAACTGCACAAAATAGATGCTGCTTTCTATAATCTATTTTAATAGTAATAATAATATGATTCTGTTACCTTAACTTGGGGGTGGAACACTACATTCTTTTTAGAGTCTGATTTTATGGATTGGAATACTTTGCTTTCCTTTATTTATTTGAAGTAATTAGTCTAGTGGTTACGAAACAAATTCATAAATTTTAAAGGCCTTTTTTCGCCTTTTTTTTTTTTTTTTTTTCTCCTAGGATAGCATTTTTAAGTACTTTTGTGTAACATCCGGATAATGTGATACTGTCTCTTTGAAGAACTCTGTAAAACTTTTAGAAATTTGAAATTGGGTCTTGACTCTTAATGCATGTGGACAGTCGCAAGCGTTCATGCCGTTGGTGTATCTGTGTTGATAAAACCTGTAATCTACAGCAAAGTACATTCCGTTCATGGGAACACGTACCCAAGGGAATAAAGTAAAAATATTATTCTGACTTAAGTTGTAAACCTATGCACATCCCTTGCATTTTGGGCAACTTTATAAAAAAAAAAAAAAAAAAAAGAAAAACTGATTTTTATTAATAATAATCATGTAGTGAAATGTGTTTGTAATTTTGTCTCAATTTAATTTGTTGTAAGGTGGGAGGGGGCAATTACTGGTTTCACCATTTCAGATCTGTGTTGTCTGAGAGTATTAACGTTTTAATTCAGTTTAAGCAAAGAAATGCTGATTTTTAATATGTATGTAATTGTTTAAAGATGCACACATTTTAAAAGAAAATACTGTGCAATGAAGAAACCAGTTTAGGCATTGCGATAAACTGACTATTCCAAAAGACTCATCTACAACAGCCCTGTAAATTCCTTTAAAAATGGTAATTGACTCTACAGTCTGACCAATTTTTTTTATTTTAAATATACTTCCTTTTATGTGTTCAACAATTAAATGCTTTTGGGTCCTTCATTTCATCACAGGGAGTTTGAAGAACAAACCAGTGACTTGTGCAGTGAGAAAAATTGTCTTTAAGTCTGTAAGGGAAGCCCTTGTAGGGCACAGACTGCAAGTCTGTCCGGGGGCTCTGCTCCGCCTGGACCAGCACAGGTTCAACAAAGGTAGAATTAGAGCAGACCCAAGTAAGAAAATATAACCATGCATTGACCTGGCACTTTATTTCCCTTCTTCGTGCTCTCGCTGGCCCAGGTGGTTTGCATTCTTAGTGAAAATGGTTAAGGGAAGCAAACATTGACACCTCTTTTTAGGTGTCAGAATATGATGTTCCTTAAAATGACTTCTTGTCAGAGCTTGGTTGGCTGTGCTGTTGTATAGTATGAAGTTTAGTGTTTATTTTAAAATGATACAGTGTTCTAAAGGGATTTATACTCAGAGTGGAACTGTCAGCTGTAGTGGATCCGTGGGCTGTTCCAGCTGTCTGGGTTATAATCAGAACAGGTTCTCATGGTTGAACATTTATAATAGGGGTAATTCTTGCTAATTTTTTCCTGCCTACTCCTTCTGTAGGTCAGGTGGTCAAATCCCTATTCTTGTAAAATCCGTAGTTAGAATCTAGATCTGGCCAGGCATCCTCCCATCCAGCCAGGGCAGGCAAGTTTCTATTTTGAGCTGCATTCACAGCCCGACTTGCAGCCCACGGTGCAGAAGGGAGCTTGATCCATGATTTTACCCCACCTGCTGAACCAGCTGGAATCACAGGGCTGGGGCTGTGTCCCAAAACCAGAACTGTAACTGAATCCCTTGAGTTTGTAGTTTTGTGGTAACTAACCCCTGAGAAACTATCGGCGTGGGCCTCGATAAGCAAGAGGGAACCTATCAGAGTAATAGTAGGTGCTCATCTGTTCTGAATTTAGCCCCTGAAAAAGGGGATAGTGCAAACTGTGAACTATTTAGTGAGTAAGAGGTAATTTTCCAAGTAGTTGTGCTGTGTTGTTTTAGTCCTGGATGAACCTTAGCCAGTGTTCCTGTAGGACCAGCTGTTGCAATGTTAATATTACACACTAGCTGAGCTCATCGAAGGTTCATTCACTCTCAGAACTACCTCTTTTCCCAGTAAAGCACAAAGATGGGAAGACCTACTGAAAATCAAGCAGTGGAGTGTTTCTGATGTTAGAAATACAAACTTCTCTGGTGAGCATTGGTATCTGACTTCAGTGACACGTTTTTCATCTCAAAATGTTTATGACATTAAACAGGTAAAGTAATTTTGATAATTCGAGTACAGTCCATCATAAATGTTTTAACTACACACTTTTGACTCTGTTAATGTGAATTTCTTGGAGTTTCTGTGTATCCAGCTTGTAAGGAAAGAAAACTCATAAGGCCCATGAGGGTGCTTCTGCCTTATGTAGATGACAATAAGTAGTGATTTAATGTAACTAATACGCTTTTCTTCTCTTAAGTGGAGCTACCATTCAGTTAATATTACACAGTAGAAAGACTGACTTGGAGAGCTTTGTTTCTTTTTTCTCACTGTATAACCTTTTATCAAGAGACAAAAACTGTAAAGCACATCAGTTAGCGTCGTGTCCTGCCTCCTCTTTACCACAGACTGTTTTCCTTTTAGGAACCTTCAGTAGCAAAAGATTAACATGGATTAACCCCCCCTAGGCTTTAAGTTCAGCTAATCCACACAACCCAGTGAGCTCCATGAGCAGGTTTCAGCACAGAGCAAGCCCAGGACTCCACGTTCTGCCCGATCCTCCTGCCCTGCCCAAACCCTTCTGAAGCATCTCTCTTGTTTGTGTGGTACGTAGAGGGCATAAATTCAGCTGGAAGCCTCACTTGCATAGGGAAGACACATGCAGGTGCAGAGCTAATGTTACAGTTTTTTATTTTTTTTTCAATCTCCAACTGGAGAAGGGTCCTCCTAGTACTGTAAATATCACTGCATAATTTAGAGCGCCTCTTAGACTTCTCTAAATTTATGCTGAATGTGACCTCAGAAGCAGCCCTGGGATTGGGAAGAAACTAATGTTTCTGTTTGCCCCTTTTATACTTTATTTTTGTACAGGGGCTCGTAGATTTGTAAAGAAAACTTGATCTTATCAGTATGCTGCCTCTCAGTCTGACTGATGCCTGTGATTTCAAGGTGTTAAGTTGGTCCAATAAATGTTCATTAACCTCTGCTTCCATTTACTTAATAAAAGTACACTAGGTTATTCAATGTCTCGGAGTGGTAAGATTATTGCATGGAAATGGTAACCTAGTTTAGACAATCCTGGCCATGCAACCCACAGCATGCAACTATTTAAAATCAGAGGGACATTCTTAATCTCACCACCAGATGTGAATTCTTCCTTATGTCTTTGCTTCAGTTTTCTTCTCATATGGTCTGGGTCAAGAAAAATGCTGTGCCACTTAAGTGAAAGTATCACTACCTACCTCAGAAACTTCATTAACAAGGTTACTCAGTTGATTTTAAAAGGACAACATAGAAGATGAGATCGTTGCAGCCTGAGCAGCATTGAGCTGGTGTGTGTACTCCAAGAACTGGATACTAGAGCCATTAGGAAAAGTTAAAATACAGACTAACCAGTATTTGTTCCATTTTTGTTCTTTTCTGCAAGGAAATTATTTCAGAGCGCTGTTGTTTAAAGAATTACTTGGAAATGCTGCCAGAGCTCAAGGGGTTGTTTTGCAAATCTGTAGTACTCAACATCTTAAATGAAGGCACTTAGAACTCAATTTTGGGCTTTAAAATACTTGGAAGAAGAGGATTTGTGAGAAGTACGGAAAAAGACATATCTCTACTGACTTGAGTAAGAGTCATCTGTTTTTATAAGCTAAATTGACAGAGGATGAGCTGAATCAGGTGTCATAAAAAGTCTGCTTGCTTTATCTAAAGCATATTCATTTCCTTAATAAGCCTGTCTCTGAGACTGGTTTCTTCACTACTTTTGTTGAGCTAAGAGATATTCATAACTCTTAGCGAGGAAACTGCTGTACATCATTTCAGACAGTCACATATAAATTAAAATATCTGCACAACAGAAAAGACATCATCAAAGTATTCAAAAGTAACTTCTCCTGAATGACTGTGCCTTGTGTCCGTACTGCGAGGAGGAGTGCACAAACATTAAATTAGAGGAAAGTGTATTTTTGCTAATGCTACACAAAAAATGCAAAGCCACTTCAAACATTTAAACGTTTACAGTGGTTTGGGTCTTTTTTTCACTTGCTGATACACATGCTAAGTGCACCTCTAATAATTTTTACTTTCTTCTCTTTAAGTGATTTTTAGCAGTCTCCTGCTCCAGTTCTGTGAAAGCTGGACTGAAGCAAGTACAGGAGCTTCTTCTTATAATTGAACCTCAGAGTCAGAGGCTTTTAAAAGCCTCTTTTCCAGACCTGTACATAAATAATTCATTTTTTTACCTCTCAGGAATATGTTTCTCAGTTAAGATTTTGGACAGAAAGCTGATTATTTTTCATGTCATCTTAACCTTTCTAAGCAAAAATAAGGGCAGGGGTGGGGGGCATATACAAATGTCCATGTATCCTGCTATATCTCTCCTTAGCAACTGCCATGGGATGATCAGGAACAAGAACATTAAATCTGGCCACATCTCTACCATATATTCTTATGATTGCTGTGTAACTTGAGCCTGGGTTTGTGCTTTGGAAGATGACTGCACTAGTAGCACATTCCCTGCTGTATCCTTGAAAGAGTTCATGTTGAGTAATGCACAGCAATACTCGCAGATTTTCCCCTCAGTAGCCATAGCTATTTTTACTGTCTGCATAAAGAAAATAGCCATGAGGAAAGGAGGAATTTGCTTGTTTTTAGTGTAACTCATCTCGAAGCCACAACATGGGTCTGTGTTTCTCCATTGCCAGCCATACAGATGGAGCCTTCACCATTTTTCACAGAATTGTCAGGGTGATGGGACATGTCCTGAAAATATCAGGGATAACGTGATTGTGCTGACTGTCACAGTTAACTGACTGCAATTTATAAAAATTGGAATTTGTCAAAACCATGACTAGGGTTTTAACAGAGAGACACGGCAGAGTGGGAAGAACTCCATGGTGTCAGCCCTGCTGACACCAGACCTGCTTTGGGACTAATTCACTGAACACAGGAAATTTAAGGAGAACAAAATAGCAGAATTGGCTCTTACTTGGGTACATCTTTGTTTAACTGATGGGGGGAAGCACGTGACATCACACCCAGAAACTTGATTTTGAGGTGTGTTTTTCTACCAGTCAGAAAACATGCTTTAAAAGTCTGTATTACTTAGCATCCTTCTTACAAAAGGTCTTTGAAGATTCATATCCATTGTAGCCAAAGGGAGAGGTGGAGTGAGAGATCAATGAATTATTTTATAGAATATTTTATCTTAATGAGCAGTAAACATTGCAGGTTACAAGGATGCTACAGCACGTAGTACTGAATGCTGAAGAATCCACCCCAGGCTTACACGGAAATTAAGTTTTTAAATCTCAGTCATTTTTCACTAAATTCAACTATTTCAATGTCTAGGCATCTCCTTACTCTGCCTTACAGCCATTTTTGTTGGATGAATATAACAAAAGCAACAGCTCTGTGTCAAAACCACAAGCCAGTAAAGATTATTGGCTAATAAATCAGTAAAGATTTATGAAGTTACCCGGTAGGCGAAAGAAGATAAATAGAAAACAACGTTGTGGAATTAATTATGAAAACTTTCAAAACTTTTTTTTCATTTATTATTAGGGAAAAAATGCATACAGATAAACTCTGTAGTGAATAAAAAACAGATTTGTCTCCGAAATTCACAAGTTAGCTAATCGTGATGACTCTCCTGAAGTAAAATATTCTGGATTTCCACACATCGGAATAAGCATTTCAGTAAAGCCTTTGCAATATTTCCCAAGTGTTAGGGAAGGAAGAGGAGAGAGATCCTGCCTCCAGGAAAACACCTTGTTGATTTTAGCAGCTTGAGCAGCTGCCCCTACATAGGTCATCCTCCAAGGGGATTCAGTGCTGGCAGTTTGAGGGTTCCATTCTGCCAAAATTGTCTTATTACAATTTGTGATTTTAATTTAGCAAGACTTCAGTTAGAAAATAAAAAGCTTAAACTGAACTTCCTTGTGTGTATGTGTTGCTGAGCTCAATGTTTTTCCCCTGGCTGCAATTTGGAATACTCCTTCAGCGTGATATTAATCCCTTGAAGGCAATGGAAAGACTCCAAATAATTCATGAAACTTTGGCTTTTGGTCTAGCCGTGTATTTTCTGTTACTTACAGTATTTTGTTTGGTGTATGTCAGTTGATCTACCAGCTCTTCACAGCAATTCTCAGGTCTTCCTTTCCCTAAGACCCTGCCATGAACAGTTGAGGTTGTGTTGTCCAATGTTTATTACCTTACACATGCCAACATTTATGTTATCTATCATATTGCGACAAACTACCTGGCTTTCGAGTAATTTGGAATTCCTCAACACCTCCTTTAAGCTTTACTGGCCTACAAAAATTCTGCATCTGCAAATTCACTGCTACTTTTTTGCCTGTTAAAATAATCGATCACTTGTTTCAGCACAGATGTTTACAACCAGCTTTGTCTGATTGCAGGTTTACCATTTATTTCTATACTTTGTCTTCTGGCTCTTTGCCAGTCTCATACATCAAGAAGTTGCCTGTCCACTTAGTGTCTGATGTATTTCTTATTGTCAAAGCACATTGAGACAAGATCATTCAGCACAGTGAGGAATCACTACTGCCAATTCCATTCCAATTTACATGCACATAGTGTCCTTTTGTTACTGATTTATCACATTTGCCCATGTGTCTACCCCTGGCACTGTGCACTCACAGCTTTGTTCTCATCATCAAAAGCCCAGAAGTAAAACCCCATTGAGCCACATGTATTTTTACACCTTCCTGTGTGACGCAGTTTGCTGTGAGTCCAGCAAATCCTCACCCCACCAGGGACTCGGTGTCTCCTTGCTTGCAGCAAGGAAACCCTGTTTGTCCCCTTTTCTGCCTCACAAAGCCCAAGACTCCCTAGACCTCTTCCCAGTATCCCTGTGCCTGTAAGTCTGCCCTCAGTCTAAGCAAAACAGAAGTAAAAAATAAACATATCATTCAAAAATTAACACCCAGAGTCCGTGTTGCTCATGTACAGTCATGCCCTGCAGAGTTCCCAGCAATTCCCAGCATAATCCCATCTCACCCATCCACAGCTGAAGCAACATTTTTACAGTGTGTCTTAAACTATAGTGCAGGGCCTGTTTTGCTGAAGTGTTTCCTAAATTCAATTTATTTGTGTCCTGAATTGTGTCCTGTTAATTTATTTGTGTCCTGAATAAAGAGAACACCTGGCCCTGTACCCTTGGACCAGATCCTTGCTGGCACCAGTAAATCAAGTGGTGCAAACCAGCAAATGAGCATCATCATTCCCATTTAGCTTGTCCCCCTTTCAGATAAAGCAATTACATTTTATTCTTACTATCCCCTGTTTAACCCACTTATGGCCCAACCCCTAAAGAAAAATTTAGAGGAAAGGGCAGGGACATCATCAAAAATTTTGACAACATCAAAAAAAGAGAGGAAGGGTGAGTGTTGGTTTTAATTGGGCCATTGCAGTGATCCAGTTCAATCCCAGCAGCAGCACCACTGGGGCACAGGCAAGTTTTGGCTTGGAGCAGAAACAAGCAGTTGCAACCAAGGAAAGGAGGTTGTGGAAAACAGGGAGGCAGAAAAAGGGCTCCTTAAGCTTGTCCCATAGCAAATCTACAGACACATCAAGAAGCTCCTGTCACGGGTCAAAACCTCCATTTTAGATGCTGAACAAGCCCGAAGTGAAATTAGCTGTTAATCAAAAAAGCAAATACATTGGATGTGCATGAAAAGTAAACCATCAGGTGTGTATAGAAAAACTAATGGAAGTTTTTGGTCTTTTTAAAATCGAATTTTTTTGTAGAGAATGTAAGAGTTAATTCTAAATCAGTCCTTCAAAAGACAGAGAGATGAAGAAGGAAGTACAATAAAAATCAAAGGATGTGGTGAAGGTCAAAGGTGAGAAAAACTGCAGAAGTAATGAACTTCTTGCATTCAAGGCTAAAACTAACCACAGAGTACAAGACCAGACTGGTTCAACTAACCACAGCGTCAACAAAATCAGGCTTTGGGTAAGAGACACAGATATTTCTCTGTCCAGATATATCTATTTTCTGTGTTCATCTTTATATTAGAGTTTAAAATACCAGCCTTGTCCCATGACAAATAGAACTTTGGTGCTGATCTTGCCCATGTTTAGGTTTTGTTCTATAGGTTCTTCTCCCTCATGTAAAATCTAAAGCTTGTCCAGCGACTGGGCAGTGGGGACTGTCCCTTGACACAGATGCTTCTTAGACCTTATGCATTTTCAGTACTAAGATTGTTCAGTTATGACTTAAAAATTAGCTGGTTTTCTTTAAAGTAATATTTGTGCCTTTTTTTTTTATTTTTAATTATAACTTGTGACCTTTATTCCATGTTAGCATTTTTCGTAAAACTCTTTTAAAATTGCTTTGGAGGTCACTGCAGAAGATTCTTCAAACTCCATTGATCTCTTACCAGATTTGGGTGGGGGAAAAGGAAGGACCAGTATTATTAGTGTTTGTGCAACAAGCCCATACCTTGACTCTACAAAACCAAGCATTTACAAACGTATGTGTCATGTACCTAGAAGGTACTGTTTTTCTTAACCAAACTAGCTCTGTCTTCTGAAGTTCATACTGGGGCAAGAGTGACCATAACAGGCTATTTTCTTGCAAGGTTTCATATACTTCAAGGGAGTTTTCTGGGGTAAGAAACTTAACTCAGTTGATTTGGTTCCTCTTGAATTTGTGACCACAAAAGTTATCAGAAGAAAACCCAACAAATTAAAATTTGATTTTTTTAAGAGCTCTCAGCCAGATGCTGTGAAGACAAGAATTAGCTAAAATACGTAACAATGCTCTTGAATATTGGCCATGAAGTTCCCAAGTCTTGGCTGGCCAGCAGCTGCTGCCTTGTTAGCAAAAGTCAGTGATTCCTCTTGTTCTGGACTTCATAGCAAAAAAATATGAAAATCCACAATATAAGCAAAACATCCAATAGCTTCATTTCACAGGAGGTTGCTGGCAGCAGCTTTAAATTTAAAGGAAAAAAGGGGCATAACAGTATTCATGTTAAGCACCAAGTGTGACCTCTAGGAATGCAACACAGGGACAGAATTCTGAAACCAAGAGATGATATCCAAAATCAGATTGGGGTTTTTTTGTTTGGTTTGTGTCGTGGTTTGGACCTTGTTTTCCCCCAGAGGCTGAGAAAAGTGGTAGACCCCAAGGGGTGGAAACCCCTAGAAGTTTTGAAATTCTGCCCAATGGGCGCTCCTGCAGAAATGTAAACATATCACAACCAGACCGGAAGAGAAGAGTTGTAGTTTTGATTGTTGTAGAAGGGGTGGCCATGTTGTGAGCCACGAGGAAGGGGCTCTGTGCCCCTTGGGGCCTCTGGCCCCCTCCCAGCCCCTGGCTGGGGGGCTGCAGGGACCTGGAACAGCATAAAGCTGGGCTAGGTGCCTGTAGTTCTGCTGGGAGAATGTTTTCTCCATGGGCACAGAACAGCAGCCGGGACTGACCAGAGAAACGGTGGCAGAGAGTCAGGACTGATAAGGACCTGAACTGAAGGAGCAACAGAAACATGCAGCACCGCAGAGAAGACTCCTGGAAGACAGAGCCAGGAGAAAGAGAGCCAGAAGCTGAGAGACAGAGTTTGGGGTAAGACTGATACCAGATTCCCCAAAACTCCCTTGGAGACCCTCTTGGAGAAGAGGGACATGGACTCCTGTTTTAGAGGAGCCTTGGAGTACAGCAGCACCGGAGAGAGAGAGGAGCTGAGAAGCTCAGAGCGTCCCGGAGCTGGACCGGGACGGCCAGATGGAATGCAGGGGGAGTTGACCTTGGCTCCCCCCCTTGCACTGCTGCCATGGTGGCAGCCTGAGAGGCAGTGGCACAGAAGCCCTGCAAGAAGGAGCTGAGTCTCCTGCAAGAGATACCAGACAGTCACGAAGACCCCCCTGTGTCTTCGTGATATGACGTGGTGATACGACCTTGTCTGGGGTTACGAAGTCCACGGAAGACCCCTCGGTTGTGAGGCGATGGGGCCGGGGGAGTTTGATACCTCCCTCGTTGAGTGCTGGCAGAAAGCCAGATATCAGCTGCTGCATGTGGAGAAGACAGACAGACTGCTGCCTCAGAAAATGCTGCTGCTTAAATACTGGAAGGGATCTGTCCTTCTTTCCCTCCTGGACTTTTATTTGGAGGGGAGAAGAGATCTGATCATTGTAAATACTATATGTCATGGTAGAGATAGTTTGTGATCATGTGTATAATGTGATATGGTATTTATTTGTACAGTCATTGTAATATATTCCCTTTCCCCCACTTTGAGTCTGGTGTGTTTTGTCTGGAAAAGCCCATCTCACATTAGGTTGCGATGTGGGAGGGGGGATGGAACTAGGGAATTGGATTTGGGGACTATCTCAAACCATGACAGTTTGGGGTTTTTTTAATTTATATTGACAATTTCTCCCCTCTAATTTAACAGTAACCATCATAAAGCATAAAGAGCAGTTGCACCAGTGAAGAGCACTGTGTTGCCAGGTACCACACATTAAAACAAATTGCTTTCTCCCAGGTGCTTCGCTCTGGGAGCACCAGCTTTCTGAACAAACTTCAGTCAGAGGTTTGCCCAAACACTGGGCAACTCATGACCATCCCTCCCCACTGCTTCAAGTAAATTCCCAGCATCTGACACTGAGGGCAAGACTGGGAGCATCACTTGAAAACATTTGTAGTTAGACCAAGCAGACATTGGTTTGGCAGAAGTTTTCAGCCATTTTCTCTGCCTTTGAGTTTACAGGCAGTCACTGCAACCAAAACCAACCCATCAGTCGTCAAACAAAAGGTTCTTTTAAGCTTTCCTTCCCCAGTGTCTGTCTGACCTGGGACAGGGATATCTGTGCAGGGTGATGGTTTTGTAATCTGGAGCCCTGCTGAAGGGATATGATGGCTGAGAGCTGGAACAACATCATTCCCCACACAGGGATCAGTTGCTGCAACTGATAGACATCAGTGTGAACCCCCATGAAATGCTCACCCTGCCACTGTCGGACCATTAGAGGTTTGCCCTTCCCAGTGCATGGAGAGCAAGGTACAGAGGGATGTGAGTGCAACCACATTGTGGTGCTTTTAAATTCAGCACTGCACCCTCCTAGGTAAGAACCTGCTTTATGAGCACCTCAGCCCACGGCACAGTGACATCAGTGTCCCAAAGCCAATGTAAACTGAGACTGGCATCTCAGCTGAGTGTGCCCTGCAGTTCTGTGGCGTCTTTGCAGGTATCTCAGTCCAGAGGCAGATTTTGAAAACAGCATTGATTTGTGAAGAAACTCTCAGCCATGAATTTGTAACCAACAGCTGGTTCAGGTTTACCAGCTGAAACACTATTTTGCAGCAAGAGTCTAGCCTAAGAAAACAGAAAAACCCCACACTGTTCATGAAAAAGGCAGATCCCTAATTTAACTTGTTTTCTAATCACAAGATGCAAAACAAAGGGGGGAAAATGCAATTATGAGTTGTGTCCAGTTCTGGGCCACTCAGTTTAGGAAGGATATTGAGGTGCTGGAGAGTGTCCAAAGAAGGGCAATGAGGCTGGGGAAGGGTCTGGAGCACAAGTCCTGCGAGGAGCGACTGAGAGAGCTGGGGATGTTTAGCCTGGAGAAGAGGAGGCTCAGGGGAGACTTTATGGCTCTCTGCAACTACCTGAAAGGAGGTTGTAGCCAGGTGGGGGTTGGGCTCTTCTCACAGGCAACCAGCAATAGGACAAGAGGATAACACAGTCTTAAGCCATGCCAGGGGAGGTTTAGGTTTGACATTAGGAAGAATTTATTCACAGAAGGAGTGATTGGGCACTGGAATGGGCTGCCCAGGGAGGTGGTGGAGTCATCATCCCTGGAGGTGTCTAAGGAAAAACTGGACATGTCAGTCAGTGCCATGGTCTGGTTGACACAGTGGTGTTTGGTCAAAGGTTGGACTCAACGATCTCAGAGGTCTTTTCCAACCCAATTGATTCTGTGATTCGCATTCGGATGTGCATCGTGCAGATAAAGCAGAAGCATCTTTGAAGCAGTAATTGACTTGAAAACCACTCAACAATTGCACAGTAAGGCGATCTTCAGCTTTAATGTACTTCAGCACAGAAAATAAAAATGTGGGTTATGAAAACAATTCAATCATGAGGCATCCGTACTTATAGGAAGTGAAATACAACCATTTGTGTCCTGCCATCTGTGCCAAGCCTATTGATAAACCTCCCCTGACAGGATGAAATACCACTCCTGTAAAGGCATCCTTAACCTAATATGCCTCTACAGCATTGGGATGGACTGGGTTTGAAAAACAGCCTCTTATAATACACAGATGAATTTAGCACTTAAGAAGATTAATGGATTCATAAATAGCCTGGAAATCCAAACTCATTGAATTTAGTTCACGGAACAGGTCAAATAGGCATTTATCAAACCATCTGGCTTTTTTTTTTCCCCTTGGGAAACTGTGATTGAGCTACAGAAAGCTGAGGAGCCATTGCAACAAGGAAGGTTTGGTTTTCCCTGAACTCAGGTTTCCTCTGGAAATCTCCAGTTCTAGTTAGAAAGAAATAGCTGTTTTTGGACAGAGCACTGCAGGCCAAACAAGGATGCCTCAAGGCACATGTCTTGAAGCTGCTGGAGATGCCACCTTTCTGTTGGAAAAATGTGCAGGCAAAAAGGCAGCTCCTCTAGTTCATGCAGCAGCTGCTCCAGAGATTGAGGAGGTCACGACCATTTTGCACAGGAGCTGATGTTGCCTTTCCTCAGAGCTGTTTTCCCTGTGGACTGTGGGACCTTCTGTGGGGTTATTGGGTGCCAGTGATGCTTGATCCTGAGGGCATTAACTCTCCCTCACAGCTGGCCTGGCCTGGCCAGCATGGACAGACCTGACCCAAGGCACCTTTGCTGAAGGGTTGAGCCCTCTTTGAAAAAGTTCATTTATTTCCCCAGTTATCCCAGGCAATCACAGATGTAAGAGGGCACAGGAGCAACTAGCAAAAAGTTTTCATGCATGAATTTGTAGGTTACCCACCATTTTTCAGCTGTTCTATGCCCAAAGTCCATCCTGTGTGTGTATGGGGGAAGGTGCAGAGGCAAGGGCAGCTCATCTCAGTCAGGTTTAGCCAATGTGGTGTCCATACTGAATCACCACCTCAGCAAAGCATGAGCCAGGGCAGCTCCCACTCTGCTGCTGCCACTCCAGCACCCTCAGGGCAGGGGAGGAAGCCACATTCGTGTTCAATTGCTTGGGAAAGGGAAGGTGTGGGGGGAAAAGGGGGCTATGGAAAATATTTTGATAGTTTCTTAAAATTAACTTCCATTTTTATTCCTCCTTCATGACATTTTAGCACTAATAAAGGGTTGTATACATTGCATCATATCATATGAACGTGTACATCATAGTATGATAAGCCATGTATAATGATTTAATATTGTTAAAAATCACAGACGTATTTCTATATAGTTACTTATATTTCAAAGTGTTTCTGCTTAACACAAATGCAAGTGTGGTCAGGCTCCAAGTGAAAATATTTATGCTGCAATAAACAGCTTGCCATTTGCTCTAGACCATGAAAGGACATTCATATGCACCCAATTTGAGTAGCCTACAAAAAACCCCACCGGAGTTATTCAAGGATCTCAAAAAAAAAAAAGGGAGGTCAAGCAGTTAATTTACTTTTGTGAGCAAAATATCAAATTATTTTATTAATGTGCTTTGATACATAAAACATTATTATTCTTTCTGGTCATATTAGCAGCTTTCATTGAAGATTTCAAAGATAAAACATGTAAGATGCCATATAAAAGAAAATGACAGCATGGTTGGTTAGTATGGCGTAATGTGATACAGTATGTGGTACACATTAGTGGTGGACATATAAAATATTTAGTAGAGCCTGGTTGCATTTGTCATCACCATGCTTTGCCCCTGCTGCCATGCCATGAAATAATCTACAAATAAAAACAGTGTATTCCTTGTAACCATATATTAATTGAATAAAATTAAATACATTGAAATGACACTAATAAGTATGTTGTTAAGTAGCTTTGCCTCAGAGAAGAATATTTTGACAAACGTGGGTCCATCTGGTTCTCCTGCATCTGTGCCAGGATAGCAGAGGGAGAATGGATCAAAATCCTGTCGAGGTACAGGGACCATCACAAGTCTCTCTAGGCAAAACTCAACCTTGCTACTACTCGTCTTCCACAGAGCTCTGTGAGTATCCAGGAGGCTCTGAGACACCCAAAGGGCAGGTCTCTTACCCAGAGTGGGACCAGCCTTGAACTGGATCCCACCAGCTCCCAGGGGAATCTGGAGCCAGATCCAACCAACCCAGCCTGGAAGAGTTTGGAGCCAGTTATGTATCATAGGCCCACAGTACAAACTTCTCCCTAATGACTAAGTAGGTGCAAGGACTAAACGCTTAAGCAGGACCCATGGTCAGTCCAGACAGCCCTTGGACTATTTGCACTGCAAAACAATCACTGTAAAAAGTGCTGGGAGGTAAAAAGAAGAGGAGTCGGCCTCGATACTCTTTTCCCCCACGCCAGAAGAAACCCCTTCGGTCTGTCCATCCAGCTGCGTGGTGTTACTGTAGACTTCGGTGGCGTTTGACACCTCTTCGGGAAGGCCCATCTGGAGCAAGAGTTTGGAGATAAGGCTGTTGAACTTGCTCTCTGTGGTAGACCAAGGCTCTTCACTTGGGGTCGGACCCTCAGACGTGATGTTTAGCTCCACCGGGTCGAGACAGTAACCTTCTGGCGACCTCTCGTAGAGCACGTCCGTCAGGTCAATCCCAGCTACTGAGGAGGGGGAGGCACAAGGAATATCCCTGACAAGCCTGTAATTCTCCATCCACTCCTTGAGCCACTCGATGCGGCAGTCACACTCCCAGGGGTTGCGGAACAGGTACAGCCGCCCGAGGAAATACACCGGCTCGAAGACAGAGAAGGGCAGGGTCGTCAGGTTGTTGCTGTTCAAGTGCAACGAGACCAGGCTGGTGAGGTTCTCAAAAGCCCCTTCCTCAATGTAGCTGATCCTGTTACGGTCCAGGTAGAGGATCTCCAGCTCCCCCAGGTCCCTGAACCAGGTGTTGGAAACGTTCCTGAGAAAATTCCCCCCCAGGTTGAGCATCTTCAGGCGCCTCAGGCCATCGAAGGAGTTTTCTGGAAGCTCGCTGATCAAATTGTCGTTCAGGTACAGGTACTCCATCTTCTGACAGGCCTGAAAGGCTCGCTCGTGAATGACATTTATCTTGTTGTCCTGCAGATTCAGGTACTTCAGCTTGCTCAGGCCCTGCAAGGAGTTGTAGGCCACCGCTTCGATCCTGTTTCTCTCCAGGTAAACGTGGGTCAGGTTTTCCATGCCCCTGATGGCACCTGGGATCCTTCGGAAGTTGTTCTGGAAGCAGAAGAGCTCCTGTAGAGCAGGCAGCTCGATGAAGATCCTGTCTGGGATGTTGAAAAGGTTGCAGTCCGCCAGGTCCAGCCTCACCAGCCGTCTGAGGGCGGTGAAAGTCCGCGTGTGGAGATAGCGGATGTACTCGTTGTGGGCCATCTTCAGCTCGGTCAGGCTGGGCAGCCCCTTGAAAGCCCCCGGGGTGATGAAGGAGATGTTGTTGTGGTTAAGCGACAGGGATTTGAGGGAAGGCAAGGTCCCAAAGGCCCTCTCGGAGAGGAACTTGATGCTGTTTTTGTCCAGGTTGATAGAAGAGGCTTCACAAGGGAACTCGCTGGGGATCTGCCCCAGGCCGGCGCGGTCACAGAGGACGGAGCAGCTCCGCTCCTGGGTGCACACACAGTTGGGAGGGCAGGACCGGACACAGGCCCAAACCCCGTGGACATGAGGGATCCAAAGGATCACTGCCGGGCAGGAAGGTGCCACGCCCACAAAGGCATGGCAGGAGAGAGTAGGGATGCACTATTAGCAAATGTATGAGTCACCACAGGAAAAACAAATTATGCTGTCGTTGCCTCCCTTCTAGCCAGGCTAATTGCCACCTGTACTCCAGTGCTGAGCAACGAGCTCTTGTGAAGGATTCCTAACAGTCTTCTATGGGGGTTGTTAAACCCACTGAGAATATACATCATCTAGAACATCATCTCTGATTAACTGCTCTCTCCCCAAGAGGGGGCCCACCTAGACTTTAGTATTTCTTAGTGTCTCTGCAGCTGGTATCTCTGCAGGCTGATGGGGACATGGTTTGGCCAGGCAGAAGGTAGAGATTTTTTAGCCAGGGAGCAAGCAGAGATGTTTTGAAGGCCAGCATCTATGGATTATAGCAGTATTTCTGTGTGGGGAAGAGGGGAGGGCAGTGTATGCTGAGTCAGGCAGTGAGCAGGGGAGATCAGCTGATTTCCTGGGATATGTCAAATTCATGCTTGTTGCTGCTTTCCTTTGTTCAGTCAACGTAACCTTTCTCCACCAGAGCCAGTGCAGCACTGGAAGGGGAACTATCAGCTCTGAAGGATGTAGTACAGTGTTTAAAAACACATTCCCAGTGTGTACTGGTAAAACAGCATGACTAAAAACAAATTAAGAGATATTGTTCAACTGCTTGCTTCATGATCTCATCATAGATGAGATACTCTGCACCTCCAGCACAGTTTTTACTGTTTTGCCAATTCTCAAGAGAGTCATCATAGTGCCTTATGTTTGATGGGAGCAGCCACTTTGTCCTTTATAAGCCTGACATGAGAGGTGTGTGGCTGTTGTTTCTTTTCAGGTTAGTCCCATGCAGGTGGGTGTACAACAAGGAAGAGAAGAAAGCTCTTCGGGAGAAATCAGAGAAGAACAAAAGGAATAGGAGACATGAACCTCCATAAACAGGCTCTTTTTGTGGGGAAAAAACATCCAGTCAACAAAACATCTGCAAAATGAATTATTTTTTTTATGTAAAATGGTTTTTACCTCTGAAAGAAGGGAAATTTAGGTTAGATATATGGAAGAAATTCTTTACTCGAGGATGGTGATGCACTGGCACAGGGTGCCCAGAGAAGTTGTGGATGCCCCCCCCCTAGAAATGTTCAAGGTCAGGTTGGATGAGGCATTGAGCAACCTGGTCTAGTAGAAGGTGTCTCTGCCCATGGCAGAAGGGTTGGAACTGGATGATTTTTAAGGTCCCTTCCAACACGAGCCATTCTCTGATTCTAGGAAAATAAACTCATTAGAGAAGAAGAACTGAAGGTAGAGCCCATTTTGTAATTGCTCTCCTGGGCATATCCTACCTGCTACTCAACAAAATGAGCAGCCACACCAGAGAACTCCATGTAGTCACTAGCAGGAAATGGTGCTATTGCTCCTGACTGGTTTTTCTGCTGCAGTTTATTGGCTCCCACATAAGCCTAATTCTTTTTTTTCTTTCTTTCCCCTAAAAAAAAACCATAAGATACCAACAGCCACCTTTATTACAGCGCTGCTGGGATCATGGTGCTGCTGCTGTTGTGGTCATGTCTGTCCCCCAGGGCCAAGGGACAGGCTTTCCTCTCCACTCCTGCTGAGTGTCTGGACAGGGAAGCTCCCAGCAGTTTGCAGCACAGCCATTGCCCACTGCAGCTGTATTCCCAATGGGCATTTTTATTAAGACAGACTTGTGAGGTGATATGCCAGGAAGCATCAGCTTCAGCAAGCGTCAAGCTTTTATTTTAGCAGTCCCTGAGGCTTTAATGTACAGAACAAATGACAATTCAAGCTGCAATTTCTCTGCCTTTCCTCCACTCTTTTTAAAGGCAACATGCACAGGACTGTATTTAGGAGTTTACACTGCCTGTGGCTTCTGCAAGCAGGAGACTTGTAAAAACATTTGCTGGGCAGGTCCCCACTGAAGGGCATCAATCCAGGAACTGCCCAGATGGTTCTGTTCAAACCATCCTGGTCATTGCATGTGGAAGAGGGATTTAGATAGAGATTTAGAGAGCATCCCAGAAGGACTTTAGCTGTGGTCTCTTCATCAAAATTCAGGTCCCATCATGCCTGGCCACGCTATTGTGACTGGAGAATTAGCAAAACAGCATCACTTCAAGGATAAATGATAGTGAAGGACTGTGAGAGGTGGAAAGGATTTCAGACAGATTGTCATTTTGTTTGTTTGTCTGCTCTCCTCCTTTTTGCCCAGCCCTTATCTAACAGCCACAGCTAAAGGAAAGTCTCCTTCAGACAGGGCCCTGGGAGGACAGTAGATGAGGAGCCCAAGGACAAGAGGGGGGAGAACACACTGGGCTCAGATTGCTCTTTCTTTGTTCAGCCTGCCCAGGGGCTGCCTCGTTCCCTACCCTTTGCACCAGCCCACCCCAGTGCCTGCCAACAGGGGCATATGTTGTTTTTGTCAGGCAGTTACATAAACTGAGGGCCAGACAGATTAAGGATTTGCCTGTTCCCAAATGTCTGACTGCAGGTGGCTGTCTGGAAAACGATGAATGTAAGTGTTGCTGCTGGTATGAGAGCCTTGTATGGGCTCAGGGTGACATCCAGAGGGGCATATGTGCATAGGCTGTCCTATAGGTGAGAGTGTCCTGAGCAAGTTCAATGCTTAAAACCAGCTGCCCCAAGCTCAGTCACATCTCTGGCCTTCAGAGCACACCTGTACCCACTGCTTTGTGCACTGTGTGCAGGGTAGGAACAAGTCTGCTGATAACCAAATCCCCTCCTTCCCCTCCCTGCTTCTTCTCTAATCACTCGGTTAAGGAAATATTTGTACCCAAGCCATATCCAGCCTGTTTTCCTTACACACAAGTGCCAAATCTGGGTCTTCTGCAAGTGGTATTTCACAGCAGACTGCCAAGATCCCTGTTTATAAGTGTAACTCCCTGTTTATAAGTGTTGCATTGTGCAGGACATGAAAACAAGCACTTGAGGATCATCCCATGAGACAATATCCCCCCAGCAATAGGAGCTCAGAGATGCCCCTCAGCACCTCAGTCTTTGTGGCAATTTCTCCCTCTTTCTCTTGCAAGGGAAGCTGGAAAACAGTCTCCACCTGAACCCCAGTAAACCCTCAGGAGAGCTGTTGCTCAGAGCACAGATTAGCTCTCCCCTGATCTCTGACCAACATAGCCTTAAACATTCCCACCTTTCCCACCTTACTCCTTCCCCAAAAAGGTTGTTCTTTACTTTTAATGCTGTGTTCACAGACAGGGCAGTGGCTGGAAGATGCCTCCAACTCATTGACGCAGAGGGTGCTCAAATGAAATGCGTGTTTTCGAAAAACAGTGAAATAGAGCAGTAAGGTCAAAAATATTTGTGACATTAAGGAATAAACAAAATTCCCCAAGGATGATCTCTTTTGTTTTTTTAAATACTACAGTAATTCAGTATTTGGAAGAAACAGTGAGAGACTAAAAAAAAATTAAAAAAAATGTTGCAGAGTTTTAAGGGTAAAGAGACGCTGATTGCAATAATTGAGTATTTAACCACCACCTTTCCAAATGATCTGTCTAATCCACTACTGGGTAATGCAGAATAAGAGTATACTCACCATTTAAAATGATGGCAAACATTACCTTGATTATTCCCTAGTGGCATTTCAGGTCTGGCAAGCAAACTTGAGGGATCTAAAAGCACATGGGAAGAACAGAGACAGGTTTCATCCTCTGTCATTTCCCTGTATCATTTGTCCACAAAATGATCTATGTTTAGAAAGGAAGATGAAGAAAAAAAGCTCTTCTCTCACACACTTTCAAAATGAAGAAGTCCCCAACACCTTCCTGGTGAGTATCTTTCTTCCAACACTGACCTTCTCAGGGAATCCTGCAGCTTTCTGCCACTGCTTTTTGGGAGCTCATCCACATCCTTTCCATCAGCCGTGCCAAGGTCAGGTTCCTATTATCTGATGTGGGGAAAGGTCACCAACAGTAACAGGCTGGCTGCCTCCCCAGGAAATAGGTGGTGGTACAGAGGAGCGTAACCAGCTTAGGATCAAATAGTTGAAACTAAAATTCCCAACAGAAATCATCCGGATGCGTTGCTTACCTGGCCAGGCAGTGGCTGTGTCCTCCCTCCTGCTCATGAGGCTGCCATTAGCCATGCGAGTCAGCCCCTGAAAAGTTGGCATTTTTTTCTCACAAGCTATCATTTAATGGCAGGAAAATCCTCTGTATCAGAGGAGGATTAGCGGAGATGGAAGAATGTGTCTGTCCTCTAAAGCTCCCAGAGCAAAACAGGGATTGCACACAAACCAAACTGATGCTTTCTCCCCTCTGCCAACCTGCTCTCCCCCCACCATAAAAAAAAAAAAAATATACAGTCCAGAATTGGGCTGCTGCCACTCAAACAGCATTGCTGAAAGTCATTACTCCACTCTCCATTATGTAAGGGCAGAAGAGGTGGGAGGGTGCAGCCTAAATGGAATTAAATTTGGGGGCAAGCACAGGCTTACGACTTCCCTTCGTTGAGCTCTCCAAGCAGACAGAGCTTGGGACTCTCCCCGTGCACATTTTCCCAGCTCCAGCATGGCTCCCACACTGCTAAAAGGATGCCAGTGTGCTTTGCTGTGCTGGGAATTGCTCCTGAAGAAGGACAACCACACTGGGAGAAGGGTCAGCAAACCCTTTCTGGAGCTTGCATGGTGTATATAGCCCTTACAATAACAAACTCTTCCCTGTCTATGTGTGTGTTTTGCTTGTGATGCTGCAGCTAGTGCGTGGAAATCATAAGGACAGCTTCTGTACGTGGTGATGTTTTAGCATTCAGGATGTGATTTCTTTTATAAAGCCTTTTCTGACAGAATGATGATGGTTTCCTTGCAGAGTGGGGGCTGAATAAGTGAGTTATCTCAGCCTCCCATGCCTTAGGTAATTGCATTCACCATGTCAGAGGGAAAAATAGCTCTACTCTTTATTTCTAAGTGAATTATTCTGCCTTTTTTTTTTCCCCAGGAAATGGAATACCTGATGAATTTATGCTTGATACAACAGGAAAGATTCAGCTGGGAACCAGCCTGCTGCTGCTCGGCTCTTCCTGCAAATTAAAGCACCCAGATACACCAGGTTTATTTTAGTTTAGCTTTCCCTCAATCTCAAGGAATCTGGCTGGCACCTCCGGAAATTTGTGTCTGTCTCAACAGCATGAGCAGGCTGGTTGTGGGGGCAGCCTGGAGGGGAGGGGATGACCCAAATAGCACTGTTTTTAGCTGAAGGATACCTTTTCCCACCACCCTGCTGTAACAACCCCCACAGCTTTGCACCTCGGTGCTTTGCACTGTGCTGTTTTGCAGAGGAGGAAAGAGATTTGCAAAAGCCACAGACGGGCACGTTGCAGCCTCTGCCACGGAGTTGAAGCTGCTGGAGACTTTGTGGGGACAGAAGTGGCACTGTCTGGGTGCTTACTAGTGACAGGGCAGCTGATGGCTCCCCTGAAAGTCCTGGTTCCCACGGGAATACCAGGAAGCCTCAACCCACCTGATCACAGAAAGCAGATCACCGGCCTTTCAGCCATGGAAAAAACAAGGGGGAGGAGGAGAAAGTGCTGTTCTCTGCTTTTCCTTCCCCAGCATTTACCAGAGCCCTAACAGTGGTATCAGAAATTATGTCTCCTCCCAGGTGCACACATGCTGTCTGCAAGGTGGGAGGCAGTGGGCAGGGAAGGTATGTGGGACTTTGGCACAATTTGTTGTGTGATCAGTTGGCAGCTCCCCAGGGATTAGACCTGCAGCTCGGTTTGCACGGCAACACTAAATCAGAAACCAGGAGGGACTGATCTGCACCAAGGCACCACATTTCTGCTGAGATTTTGGGGCTCCCCTGTGCCTTGCTGTGAGCACCTCAGCAGTTACTTCTGGGGTTGTGGGTGTCTACTCTACAATAGGTCCGTGCTGTAGAATCAGCAGCTGTGGTGCTGTTAGCAGTGCTGCTGAAACCAGCTGCTGCAGGAAGGCTGGCAGGGAACATCCTGCAGCAGCAGCCTCACCATAGACCTGCACATTTGTTAACTCCTGCAGGAGCTTCTGACAGCAGCTCTGCCATCAGCATCCATCCCACATACACAGTTCAGTGACTGCAGCTGGCCTGGCGATCCAGCCCAGTCCCACTCCAGACTTTTCTACTGTGGCTGGAGGTAAAACAGCAGAAACAGTCTGTGTCCTGCCCCATCATGAGCCCCACCCACCCCCAGCCTCACCGGCAAACCTGTGTTGCACACCTGGAACTCCTGCCTGGCCAGCAGCAGCAGCCCCAGGGCTCACAGCAGTGTATTTCTGTGTGTCATCCATGAGCAGGAGTCTCACTCACCTCCAGACCTCAGCACAGAGATGGTATGAACATCTCAGCACATGCCCTGGGGGGAGGCTGGGGAGCTGGGAATGGGAGGCACACCGAGACCACAGTTTCTAGGAAAGTCTCCCACAGTCAGGGAGCATCACCCTGAGAGCAGCTTCAGCAGGTGCACTGCAGGTGCACCAAGCCAGACACCCAGTGGCTCCCATGAACTTCTGGCAACTTCTGATTCATTTCCTCATAACCTTTGGTCCTGAAAGGGCATGACAACGCAAGAAAGAGGCCAGAAAAGGAGAAGTTTCATGTCGTCTTAGGTAGAAAACCTTAAACACCAGAGGGTACATAAAGGAGACCAGCATTTATTCTTAAAAGAACCAAACTTGGGCTTTAAACCACACCTCAGCATTTTTCAGAGCATGACTCATGGCTGGTTAATGCTGAAGGTTGAGCACACTAGAGATGCTCAGTGCTGGGAAGCTGCTGTGGCTGCCAGGCTGGAAGTAGACTCGGAAGCTGCAGCCCTTGCTACTGCAGCTCTGTGCTGTTAATTTCTTTGCCACTAAGGGCTCTTCCTCATGGTCTGCCCTTTTTAATCTCTAGGAACTCGGAGATGCCAGAGGTCAACAGAGCAGTGCATCTGAGACCAGAAAGCAGCAGAGCTCTGCTGCCACTAAAAAAAAAAAAACTAAAAAAAAAAAAAAAAAAAAAAAAAAAAAAAAAAAAAACCAAACACATTTATATCTGATCTTCCACCAAAAAAACTTGAAGAATTCAGTCCTGATTGGAGGAGCCTGCTCTGCTCCAGTAGTGTGTGCTGTGGGGACATAAACCTTGGCACAGCTTCACCAGCTGGCAGTGAAGAAAAGCCTGTCTTGCAGGACAAGCCTGTGCAGACTTGACTCGAGATTGCTTCTAACAACCCATTTCTTCATGGCCAGGGGCATTCCATGTGACAGTGACTTAAGGATATGTATGTAGCTCCTATCTCTGATACACATTGATATGATTTAAAATGATCATTGGGGGCTGTTTCTTGTAGTGGTTCCACTTCAGATTAAAACATTTGCTTCATTTTCAAAGGCTGGCTAAGAACAGCTGGTGGGACTCATCTCCCCTAACTGAAGGTGAGAGGTCTCATCTTGTCTACTTTAGCCACCCACCTGTGGGCACCATCATGGCCCTCAGCAGGGCCCATTTTCACTGACAGGATGACAAAACAGCTGAGGGTGTTCAGCTTTGGGGACACCTCCACACCATTACACACCAGTGCTGGGTTAGATGGAACCCAGGCATTGCATGTCCAGATCCTTCCAGCCAAGCACTGCCCTCTTCACAGCAGTGAAGAGGCAGAGTTGCTTGCCTAACTCCAGTGGCTGAACATCTTCAGTCCCCTGTTTTTAATCTCTGATAGCTGCTTGCATGTGTGGGACCAGTGCTGGGGGTTGAGGTCCCTGCGCCACAGAGCGCCCGAGCCCCTCCACCTGCCCCAGGCTTTGGTTTCCTGAGCTTCTGTAACAGCACTCGCAGCTCGGTGCACACTTCCCCTCTTCTCACAGCCACAGCTGTGCTGCACAGCTGAGCCTTTCCTGTGCACGTAATCACTGGGGTGACCTTTGAAGAAGCTGCCTCAGCGTTTCTCGACAGGGCTCCTGTTGTCGGCTCTGCCCCGTGGGACCAGGCTGCACTCGGGGTGGTCACACAACTGCTGCGCTCACGGCTCCGGATGGTGTAGGTTTGGGGCCAGAAGGTAGCCTCTGTGGTGGGATTACTGTGCTCTGAGCAGACAGGATGGACCAGTGTGGCCGTGCTGGGGTTTGGAGCTGCAGCACAGACCGCACCGCCACCAGAAATAGTGCTTGGTACACGAGTGATATTGATGACTACAGGAAATGCAGAAGCTGAGGAGTCAACCAGGACTTCAGGAGCAAGGATTAAAGAGCCTCTCCCTTGCTCAGAAGAGAGGACAGCTTCTCTTCTGCAGGCAGGGGTTTCATTTTTGTTTGGACTGAGGCCACCAAACTTGGCTCAGGCACAAAGGTCCAGAGCCCTGAGGGCACCTGTAGGTGTTATAAAGGCGCTCTCCTGCAAGGCCTTCCCCCATCCCTACCCAAATGGGGTCCCATTTTATCCCAGGACCATCAGTTCTTGCCCAGTATGGGTGCCGCAGGTCACAGGATGTTGCTGACCCTCTCCCTCTGTCACAGCCCCCTCACAGCCCACCCAGCCCCCTCAGGCTGCTGTGCAGTGTCCTCGTTGGGCTGCCTTCTGCCAGTCCCATGCCGGCTGCAGAAGACCCACACCACCTCAAGACACCCCTTGGACAGAAGGGTGTTGTGCCCCCCACAATGTCCTCCCCCCTATCCTCAGCAAGGAGGGCCTCCATTTCACAGCAGCAGCTGCCCCGCTTTCCCTCCCACCTGAGCCATGTCTCCCAGTGCTGCAGGCACACACACACTCATGGGCTGCCCTCACAGAGCTGGTCTGAGTGGGAACAGTTTCCTGTCCATGGACTGAGAGCACAGGCAGTGCTGGGCACATCAGGATGTCCAAACCCAGCCCAGGGGCACAGCAGCCCGGCAGTGCCTCATGGCAGGGCTCAGCTGGCTGCAGGCTGCCCACAGAAGTAACCCTGGGGGACTCTTCACCACCTGGTCCATGGAAGGAGGAAGCAGGGATGAGACAAGTCAGCCAGCAGCAGCACTTGGCAAGAAATAGCCGCCAAAAAGCTGCTTACCCACGTGAAGGGTAAGGAAGTGAAGACAAAAAAACAGCAGAAAGAGTCGAGCTGGGCACCAAATCTGAAGGCCCAGCCCAGCTGCAGCACGAGCATCTTCTGCAAGGGAACAGCACACTCTAGGGTAGGCAGCCTGAAGCAGATGCAATGCACAGCAAACCTTGGGCTAGTGTGTTCATCTGTCAGCCCAAACCTCTGCCAATTGCCCAGTTAGACCCACCCCATGCAGACCCCACACACAGGCAACAGGGAGCCAGGGGGATGGAATGGAGCTCCATGAAGAACAAATCCTCCAGCTGCCTGGCAGTTGGAGTGGGACACAGACCCTCTCCAAGACTGCCCAGGCCACTGGCTTTTACATCAGCTCACCAGGTCTCTCCCAGCCCATCCTGTGGAAGTGGTTTCATGTCTCCCTCATGCCAATCAAACAGTAACATTTCCAGCAAGAAAGGAGCAGTGTGGGCTGCTCTGCAGTGAGGGGCTGAGCATTTGCCATGGAAGCAAGTTCCTGCTTCCCACTGCAGTACATGTGTATGGATGCAGTGCTGAAAAACAACACCATTTGGATTACCAGGTAACTCCTCACAATACCCAGAGCAGCCCTGGAGAAGGAGGTGGAAGCTGGGCTCAGATCTGTATTAACTAAAGCTGAAGAAGAACTTGAATCTACATCTCCCACATCCGCTCTGTGACTCTTGGCTTTGACTAAAACTGGCCAGCCACGCTCAAGCTTCTCTGTTCAGGGAAAAACCACTGCTGGTGAAGCCTGAGCAGGGGATGCAGCATCTGTGTTTCTGTGCAGGGTGAGGGAAGCCCTGCCCTCACTCCAGCCCCTGAGCAGCCCTCAGCTCAGTGAGCTGCACAGCATCACCTCGTGCCCGGCGTGTGTCCGAGCAGGCGGCTGCTGCTCACATGTCACACCAGCAGACAGGGAAAGTCAAGGCTGGCAGCACCTGTACCAGTCAGCCTGCCCTCCCTGCTTAAGCCAAGGGTGCCAGTGGTGTGGGCGTGCACAGCCAGGCAGCCCTGGGAGGGTTTGGCCTCATGACGCTTTCACCAGCAGCTGGGGAGCTGCTCTGCCACAGCCTTTCAGCATCTGTGAGGTCATTTCTATCCTGTGTAATACAGAGCTGCTTGTTTCCTGCTGAAGTCCTCATGCCATGCTTTCCACAAGGCAGTGGCTTCCTGCAGTTCCTTGTTATCTAATGGGAATGCTGCACAGTACACCCAGGAAGGCAAGGACATATGGCAGTGAGCTCCACTTAATTTCCCCTTGGTGGCTGGTGAGTCCATTCATCCTAATAAATCTGCCTTCACAGCCACATCTGGGCAATGCCCAATGAACTTACGCAAAACACTGTAAACACCTCTTGAAACAGCCTATCTGCACTAAACACACAACAGCCCATACATTGTCCAGGCCAACAGCCCTCCCAGGGCTCATGAGACAGTTTATTCACCTCCTGGTGATTCATCTCTTCCACCTCCATGACAGGAGCAGTGCCACCTTCTCTCTCCTATATAGTGTCAACATTTGGGGCAGGTTCATCACTTACCTGTCTCTGCTTAGCTCAGACATTTCTATCAAGAGCCTGCTCTGTAGTCAGGTCAGATACTTGGGGAGAATGAACCACAAGCACAGGAACTCTTGGATGAAGGGATCTGGGGAGCTACAGCTGTGCTGCAATGTGATTTTCACTCCATCTGTCATGGTACTTTCCCCTACCTGACTAACACTTTTGAATGCCAAGTAACAAGGAGAACTCCACCATGCCAACCAGCCATAATCACCTCGTAATAGATCTAAAATAGAATCTGTTGTCTGTCAAAGTTGCTGGCAGGCAGGAAAGGAGCAAAGCATCAAATCAGGAATAAACTTCAATACCATAATAACAAGTACATTATACCAAAGGTTAGATCAACATACAATTACAGATGATCTGGAAGATTTCTTAAGTGAACTTATCATGCCTTACTGAGTATGCAATGGCTATACATTCCGTGAGTAATCAAGCCCAGATCAGGTAAAAAACTGGAATGAAAATATAGCAAGAGAATTCATGAAAAACTGCTCATTGTGGTTGAGACCTCTGTGTACTGCAATACAAAGAGACACACACACACCTTTCAGCCATGCCCCCTCCTAGCAAAGGGAAGGAGCATAAGAAAAACTCCACAGCTCCTCCCCACAGTTGTATGAGGAAAAGCTCCCCACAGGGTGGGGAATGTGTTGGGCCACTAAGAAAGGATGTCACAGATAAAGGACAAAGAAACTCAGGGAATCCAAACATGGTGCACTTGAAACTCTGGTGAGAAAACACAGCATTGCTCCAGAGCACCTCAGAGGGGAGATGGAGCAGTCACTGGGATCAGGAGCTGCCCTGGGAGCAACCAGTGCAGCCATCAGCAGACATCTGTCACGCTGCTCTCCCCAGGCTTCTACCAAGCCCATCTGCAAGGGGTTTAGGTTCTCCAGCTCCAGTAATGCAGCTACTCACACATCCCCTGTGGCATGTGACCCTTGTATAACAAGGAATAAGTGATGCTCCTCGTGCGGTGGTGAGACAAAGAGATTTAATTCAAACTCGCGCGCCCTTTTATCCTTACAGATCATGTGACTTTCTTAACCAACCAGTTTACTAACTCTGGGGCATGCTCCTTGGGCTCTGTACCTGGCACATCCTCTGTGCCACCTTTGGCCCGCCCCTACACATCCCCTCTTTTAATTATATTAAGAAGTCACAAAAACAGTATGAACAAAAATGCAAACAACAATGCAAACAACAATTTTAACAATCAAAACATTATAAAACTACTAAGCTTCGCAGTGATCCGGCACATTGCTTGCTCAGTTGCTTAACTCTAATGTAAACCTTTTTAAAACCTTCTTATATTCCTATAGGGTAGTGCAACTTGGATAATTACTTTATTAACTGGGGGCTTATCTTAACTGTGTATAAACTTATAACTTTTTAATCTGAGGGTTTTTATAACTGGGGATTTCAAACTTTATTTAAGAACAGGGTAATCTTAGCAAACTACAATTTCTCAAAAGCGACCTGTGGCTGAGGTAATGTTATTTGTGAGGTGTTTGGTTTTTATTATTTGACCAATCACACAACCATTTTCATTCACACACTCATATCATACATCGGTGGCCACCGTACTGAACACACACATGAACACACACACACACATTCCAGAGATTGCTTTTCACCACATTGGTCATTTCCTAATGTAAACTTGAAAACATAACATAACTCTTTTCCAAACTTCTGCGTTGCTCTGGTTCCTGTTGCTGTGGTCACATATTGAATAGGGTTTTACACACCTGGAAGAAACTTGCTTGAGTTCTTTTCTATAACTTTTAGGCATAGCTTTCTCTCCATGTCACAAACCTAGGTATCTCATCCATCGTCCTGAAACCAAATCTTACTATGATTAGCAACTTTGGAGAAACAAACGCCTGAGGTGTGTGCTGCTTTTCAGACCTGCTTCTTTCAGCACTGTCACAACTCAAAAATTGATAACATACATAGCTTTTTCCAGATGTTCTTACAGGTTACACTAGTTCTCCCCCCTTTTGTTTAAACTTAGCACGTGTTTCAATATGTGTTTTTACTGTTTTATGGATCAGTGTGAAATGCTTGACATGAGAATTTTCCTATTTCATAGGAAGTAACTGCTTAATTTTAATGTTAATCTATTTTAGAGTACCAAAGGTTTGCTAAGCAACTAACTCATGTGTTTTACACTTTTGTGTTTTGTCTAGTGAATGTAGTGGCAGTTATGTTTTGTGAATGTATATCTATTTGCATGTACAATTTCAATACGTCCAATTCAAAATGTATATCTCTGATCGCCAAGCCTCATTTGCATTTAACTCTCTAGGGTGGTTTCCTGACAGTGTGGCATACTTTGATGATGTAGCTTTATTGATTGTTATTTTGAATGGTCTCTTAGAGAACCTGTATTCTGATGGAGAATGAATGAAGCAATTGTTTGCTTTAAAACTCTGGGTATAGTGTTAAACATTGCTGCTTTAGCAGCTTTTCAGTTTCTGTCAGTCATTGGCTGTGGCAGGTCAGGATGTGATTTTGCGTGCATTTGTGTACAAATCATACTTTTTGTAACTCACAGGAACCAACCAGAACGCATTTCAAAAAACAGGTAAGGGTTAACAATATCTCAAGGAAATTAACTTTCAAAACAGATTATCAACTTCATAGCATAATAAGCACAATTATAACATCAAAGGATTGTTTTAAATTTTTCCCAAGGTAATGACAATCAGTCCAGAACTATACAGAAGCTTAGTTCATGGCTTGTAGTTTTCTCACTGTTCCGTGGCAGGATTTATTTTAAGTCTATTGCAGCATATTGTGTTTTCCTAGATGCATATGTGAAGGCCCTGAGGCCTTTCATTGGTTCAGTATTGCATCTGGTGTGGCCTTTAAAGGTAAACTGTTGATTTCTGCCACAATCTGTGCTTAAGGAGATGGATTAAAATATTACCACCAAAACTTGCCAGGGCATCTTGAAATCCAGCGTCCTCAGCTGTCATCCTATCCAAATTGTCCTTTCAAGGCTGGAATGTTGGTAAAGGCAGGATTTCTTCTGTCCAGATCCTCAGTTGTGTTTTGCCCTAAATGACAAGCTTACAAACTCAATAGCAACTTACACAGATTTAGGTGGTGGGTATGACAGAAAAGGCTGTTTTAGAACCAACAGCAGGCTTCTCTCAGTTTGATCCCACTGAAACAAAGCTGCAATGCTTCATACCTGCTGGAAACAAAAACTAGGCAGATTTGCTTTTCAGGATCTCCCCTGTTTTGTTTGCTCTTTGTTACCTTGGTATAATTCTCTAATTTTTGGTTTGCCTCTGTAATCAACAATTTGTCAGACTTTAAGTTGGAGTTCTCCCCTAGCAACACAAAGAGAGGTTGTAGGTTCCCTCTGTTTATGGCTAAAACTGGTTTTAAGCAACTGGTAGCCTTCTGAGGGTTCTGCAACTCGTGTAAATACAAATGTTTTTTACCTCGAGCTGTGTCACCTGTGTAGAGCTTTTTTGCTGTGTTATCTTTTCCATGGCAAGTCCAGAATTTTGGTCGTTGGATCCTTCCTGAAACAAACTGAAGATCTGCACCTTGGGCAGTTTTGGTTAAAACAGCAGGAACAATTAGCAGTTCATTTCTTGTGGCACTGGTTATTAATGTGTCTTCTGCATAATGATGTATTATGGCTGTCTGATACTTCATTGAGGTATTTTGCATCTCCTGAGGAGGTACAGCCCAGCAGTGAGTTTGAATAGTTTGTGCACTGCTTAAAACCATGATGGAAAAGAGGGGTTTCTGGGCATCCTCAGGGTGACAGAGAATGGTAAAGGAATTGTTTTTTGAATCAGTTACCACTTGTGACAAATTTGCTAGAAACCCTTTAAATAGAGGCAGTCCAATCTGCAAGGCTTCTGCATGTGTTTTGACTGCGTGTTCTGCTGTTAGCATCTGTAATGTTTTCCACCTGTCACCTTTCTTTGGGGTACAGGGTACATGGTTATTTTGGGGGCTGGTTATTGGTGTGTGGCTTGCCTTAAGTAGTTTTCTCTTTTGCACATGAACAGTAGTGCTAAAAAAGAGTACAGCTAGCAATGCTATTACAAGCAATACAATACTTGTAGCACATCTTTTGTTTTGCGTATGGCACCCTTGGTACAACTGAGTCATTTCTCTGCTGCTAGGGTGTTTATGGAATGTTGCAATTAGGGGTTTCCAGGGACAATTCTCCTGATAGTGATTCATTTCTCCACAACTAAAACAACTAGTTGTGTGTCTGACTTCCTTGTGTGTTCTCATCTGGGCATCTAAAGCTGCAGCTAGAGAGGCAGGTAGCTGCTTCTCAGAGCTAGCCTTTTGGTAGGGTTGCACTAGCTCAGTAAAATCACAGTTCTCCCTTGTAGGAGAGCTCTGCAAAGCTCTTGCATTTTCTCTTTCAAAAGCCAATTGCTTGTACAGCATCTCTCTGGCTTCATTGTATTCAATTTGTTTGTTTAAAGTCGACTGTAGCTGGTCCAAACATCTTAAATTCAACTCAGTATAACTTTGTAACTCTCCACTGTTGGACAGATAATCATTTTGATCTGCAGTGATAATGTTTTTCATAGCTTTTAGGGCTTGCCTGGCTATCTCTTTATGGTATTTTGATTGTGAATCTAAATTATAATTTGCTTTTCCGCCTGATTGATGTGCCGTGGTGTCTGCCTGTAGGTATTTCCTATGAATAGAACAATTTTTCTGGAAATCAGCTAACCAGACTGTATATTGGGTGTCACTGAGAACTAGTTTTATCAGTTCTTTCCAGTCAGATGTAGTGAGTGGGTAGGTGTAACTCAATGCCTCCAAATATTTAAATATATTGGTTAAGGACAGACCAGAACCACTTACCAATTGCCTCAGGATTTCTGCGGCCTCATAGAAGGCTCGACTCTGAGGGGGCTGGCTTAGGCTCATATCGCCTGGGCAAGCCTGAATAATATTCAGGTTTTCCTTTCGTATTGCCTCGTCCAGACATTGTTCCCACATGTTAGCTGAAATTTTCCCCTGTGCCCTATTGATCCCTCCCGTTGGAACTATGTTTAGCTCTTCCTCCCCCTCCTTCTCCCCCTCCATCTCCCTCTCCCCTTCCCCCTCCCTCCATTCCTCCCATCCCTCCCCCCTTTTGGTTTCGGCAAAACCGGTTCCTTGTGGGGGGATGGTGGTCAGTGCAGGTGGCGAGTGGGGGGCGGGGCTGGGCTCTCGGCCGGAAAAGAAAGGTTGGAGTACAGTTTGTGTGGGGGGGGAAAATGGCTGCGGCCATGGCTGGCCATGCGGTCGCTGATCATTTGCAGCGAAAGGGGATGAATACATTAAATTACTCTCCCCATCACTGTAACAGGACTGCCTTGTGTGGACCCGGGGGTCAGAAGTTCGCATGGCAGTGTCTGTCTCTTCCCAGCGACTCGTTTTGCGTGGCTCACGTGTCTCCCGGTATGATCCCTGAGTTTGTGTTATCATGTTGTGCTGTGCTTGCTTTCAGCAGTGTGTGCGGGGGGGGGTGTAGTGTGGGTTGTTTGTCTTTCTCTGTGTGCCTCGTGCAGGCAGAGTTTATCAGAGTAAAACTGCTTTATGTTGCAAAGTTTAGCAAAACCCCAGAGTCTGAGTTTTGTTTCAATGTATCAGAGGTTTCTATGGAAACAGGTGTCTTATGTTACCTCATTTCGAGCGGCTGGGAGCACACGTTTTGAGTCCCTTTGAAGCAGTTTGGGCTATCGGCAGTCTTTTTTCTGCGGCTTTCGGGAGGTCCGGGCTGTGTCGGCTGCGGCGAGGGGGGTGCTGCTCCGGCGGCGTGGGCGGTTCTGCACACGGCTGGAGGCGGCTGCAGCTCGGGGCAGGTCCCGGCGCGGGGGCAGGCTCGGCAGATGCTGGTTCGGCGATGGCAGACCGTGGGGCTCCGGCGCTGGCGGCTGGTGTCCCGGCGCAGACTGCAAGCTCGGGACAGCGGCGGCGGCGGCGGCGGGGGGGCTAGGACCCGCGGGGGCGGCTCCGGCGGCGTGCTCGGGGCCGCGCGGTCCTAGCGCCGGCCGGGGCCGCGCGGGGCGTCCTCGGCGCGCGCGGCTCGGCGGGCGCCGCGAGGCGCCGGGTTGGCGGCGAAAAGCGGCAGAAAGTTCTTTTGGGGTTTCCGCGGTTTCTGAAAGGTTTTTCCTCAACTTGAAGGGTCTACACTATCGTCACTAACAGGCAGGGGCCGGCAGGAGTTTGGCCAAGTCTCCTCCGGTGCGCAAGACGCGCAGGGGGCGGCCAGCACACGTGCTTGGCTCGGCCGCTTCTCGGGTACTTTCAAACTACGGGTTTAGTAGTTGCTAGGCAACAGGCACTAGGTGCCGGCCGGCGGTGCAGCGGCACGGAGCTTTGCGCTTTCCGCTGGGCAGAAAGGCAATGCGGGGGTCTCGCGGTGGGGCTGGGATGGTACGGGCGGCAGCGAAAGCTTCTCGCACGTGATCCAGCAGCAGTCGGTAGCGGAATACCGCATTTACCAAATGACCGACACTTAGGGAATCAACAGGCTTTTCCCTGACGATCTTAAGGTGCTCCGCAGCTCGGGGCTCCGAGCTGCAGCCACGTCTCGCCCAGAGAACAGTCTTAGACGTGCGGTTTCGCTGCAGACAGACTCACCGGCTTTGATGTTGCATGGACCCTCTCCGCACTCTCCGGCTGCCTGCTCTGACCTCTCGGCTTCTTCCTTAACTCTTTCTTCTCTTCTTCCGTGCACTACCTAATCTTTTTTGAGCTCGCTAACTAACTATCCGTCTCTTAGATGCCACTAAGACCACGGGGTTTACTGACGTCAAAGTTTTTTGCGGTAAAGACTCCCATCTCCGAAAAATCGAGACGATCCCGGAGTCACCGGCTAATCTCCTGATTCAGGATATTTATCTCACTTAATATAAGCTAAATTTGTCCCTGTTCGGGCGCCATATGTGGCATGTGACCCTTGTATAACAAGGAATAAGTGATGCTCCTCGTGCGGTGGTGAGACAAAGAGATTTAATTCAAACTCGCGCGCCCTTTTATCCTTACAGATCATGTGACTTTCTTAACCAACCAGTTTACTAACTCTGGGGCATGCTCCTTGGGCTCTGTACCTGGCACATCCTCTGTGCCACCTTTGGCCCGCCCCTACAATCCCCCACCTGACATATGCAGAGTTTTTACACGGGTCTAAGATGATTAAAGCTAGCAGAGCCTGGGGGTGGGAGGGGAGCAGCCACTGCAGGAGTTAAGCTCAGATTTACACCCACATATTCTGCTTCCTACTCATTCCCTGCCTGTGATCTTATGGGCTGCTGACATCTCCTCCTCCGTGCCAACCCTGGGCGTCACCAAAAAAAGTCCCTGTGGCATGACATGGCAAAGACAGCAAATCCCCCACACTGGGGATATTTGTGGATCACAGAAGTACAGCACTTCTGCTCATCCAAAAGGCTTTGTTTCCTGCCAGCTGCAGAAGACCTCGATACCTGGGGGAGAAGGGATTCAACACCTTTTTCTGAGACATTGAATTGACAGTGGCAGAGGAGGCAGCTCTTGGATAGGATCGGCACTGAGTCCTAAGCCTAGTAACTGGCAATGGGAAGAGAAAGCTCCACTCCTGTCAGCTTGACAGCAGCAGCACTGCAGCCTTCTCATCTCTTAACCGTTTCTAGGTTGCATCCAGGGATGCTGTGCAGGTTGAGTCAGATTCACAGGAGCCCGCAGACAGGTGGGGAAAACCCTCTTTGCTCTTGTCAGAAAAGCTGTGCCACAACAGCTGGACTTAAGCAACAAGTGCGTTGCAACACGCTGTTGGACGTACTGTGCCTGATTTGAGTTATAACAGAGAGAAGAGACTATCTGCCCTCCTTGTATGGTGGGAAACAGAAAATAAACGAGGAGGCAAACAATGTGTATGAGGCAGGGGCAGAGAGATGCTGCAGAATCACACTGATGAAGCCGATCTGTGGGAAATGAGACGGAGGGCTAGATGTTCAGCATTAAAAAAAAATCACACCAGGGCTCTGCAAGATACCACAGCCCTCAAAAAAACCTGCCTTCTACCCAGAATTTCTCACTATGGTTATTATTTCCCTTTGATTTCAGCAGCTGTTTCACACTTCTCCTCTGAGACTTACCAGGTTGTGCAAGGGAGACACATTTTGGTACATGAGGGTGTGGGAGGCAGAAGGAGCAGCATGACAGGTCATGCAGGGCAGCAGTCCTGGGGTATCCAAAACATATCCTCTCCCTCCTTGGCACTCTCTTTCACAGCAGCCACTCAGATGCACTTGGTGACAGACCATCCACAGTCTCCCTCTTTCCTATCAGAGCAATGGGCTCACCACTGTAACAAAAATGCTAACCTTAGATGGGGAAGCCTCCCTGCTTGAGGCCACAAGTAGTGCCATTTAAAACTTGCAAAGAAAGAGCAGACTATGGAAGCAATGAATAAAAGCACCAAGATGGGACACACTTGGATTATTATTTGGGGTAGATGCTAAGTGGGTACCTTGACAGAACATCCTATCAGGTCCCAGGGACCCTTCCGGTGCTGCAAGTTGGCTGCATGTTGCCTGAGGGCTGAAAGGCTACAGCCTCATCTCAGGATGCAGAAAAGAGGAGGACACACAGGTCCCTCACAACTGGACAGGCAGTTGCATCTGCAGGGGAATGGGATGAGCAGCCAGGGCAGTAACACAATACAGTGAGGTTGGTTTGTGCCAGCAAAGCCCAGATCTGGACACACCTTGTCTGAGACCCACCCCTGTAGCTCTGGGGCTGTGCTGGGCAGGAGCACCTGTGTTTAAGTGGCTCTGTTCACACTTGAGTGACCTAAACAGGATTAGGTGTTCACCTGGGGTTGTCAGCAGCTTAAACACCCTCAAGGCTCTGGGCCTGAATGTTTGATCCACCGAAGACAGAAGTGGTTTGGGAGACGTGGGGCTTAGGCAGCAGCTGAGGGAGATCGGAACATTATATTTATTCAAGCATGGAATGTGCCTTCCTTTCCATACAGAAATCTGTTTGCCTTTCCTCCATCATGCCTGTGCAGGACCTACCAGCCCAGTCCAAAAACGCTCTGTCAGGTGTCGCTGGGGCACTGCTCACACACCTAATTCCGTGCGGGAAGCCCCAGCCCCAGCGCGCTCCCTGAGCTCCATCCCACGCCAGCCTGAACTGAGCATTTGCCACCACTCCCCTGGGAGTGTGCAGGAACAAACTGTGCTCCACAGCAACATCACCCACGGTTCATACACCAGCAGGTTTTTCAGTGCTCCCCTGCCAAACAGCAGCCCCGAGCTCCCTGCTTTCCACTGCACGGAGAGAGCCAAACCCACACCACCCTCTCCCTAAAGTGCCCCACCAACAGAAGCAACGGGCCGGCACGGATCAAAAAGGGACTATCCCCCCCTCCTGTTGAAATCATGACACTGTGCAGCGAAATGAATACATAATGCCAGCGGCTTCTGTCTGGCAGGAACGCAGAGTGAAAGAGGAGATGGGATTTGCAAACATTTCCGGGAGGGGGGCGGGGGGGTGAAAGCATCGCCTTCTGTTTCCTGGACAGCTTCTGCATTTTGCATTGAGCAAATCTGTAGATAAAATACAGCAGCAGCCTCAGGAGCAGAGACCAGACCCCAAGATAATTCCCTCATCCACTGCGAAAGCCCTCACAGGCAGCTCTCGCCACCACAGCCCCTCTCCAGGCCACTGCCCCTGGCCCCGTGCCCGACAAACACTCAGGCAGATAAAAAAATCAAGGCTCAGAGACTTTGGGCACCAGCGCAGCAGAAGCTGCAAAGGTCACGGTTTGGCACTGTAATTAATTTTGGAGTGGTTTTTTTATCTTTCATGCAAAGTCCACAGCAGAAGTGGGGAAGGAACCATCTCTCCAGGAGGTCCTATGGGCATTGTCAGACCCCTGCCTGTCTTTTCACACTTGAAAGGGGAAATGGAAACATTAATAGAAACCCAAATCAAAAGACTTGGGTGCCTGCTTTCAATCAAATCTGACATAAGGCAAGAAAGCTTAACTAGGGCCTAGAAAAGCACTAATCAAATGGAAAATTAACAGGTAATTTGTCTCTAATGTGAGCTAATCATTTCTAGGGGAGGAAATAATTAAATGGGGGAATTAAATCACCAAGAATTTGTGGAGTGACCATTTCTGATGGGATTCAGTTAATGAGCTATCTGATAATCATGTCGGCTTCATTTTCTTCTCCTCTGGACACCAGAGGAGAGACAGAGAGCAGATTACTGCATTGCTCCCCTCCAGGCTGCAGCACCTTGCTGAGCCTCAGCCTTCTGCCTTGCCAAAACATGAGCCATAAAAAGCAAAAGCCAAAAGTAGACCACTGGTAAAACGCAGCTGTTAAAAAAAAAAGTTAAAAAGAAAAATTAGTAGGTGAGAGGGAAGGAAGTTTGCTTTACAGAAATGGCTCACAGGGTCATGGCACACCCTGGTGCCTGAGCTCGGTGTCAAACAGGTGACACAGTGAACTAGAGGCAAAGTCCAGTGCCTGCGATGTGCAGGAAAGAGGGGGGTAAAAGGTGATTGCCCTTCTTTCAGGAACAAAAAAAAAAACCTCATTTTGCTTTGGATTTCAACTATGCCCAAGCTGTCACTCGATCCCAAGCAATGGGTGGGAGGTTGAGGCTCCTCCATGGCCGTCAATAGAAGCCAACCCACACGGTACCACCGACATGCTCTGGGCTGGGTGAGGGTACACAACCTCATTTCTGTCCAACTAGCCAGAGCAGTGCTTATGTCAGCATCATACTTCTATGACAGCTCTGTGCCAGCTGCAGGAAGAGAAATGATCTCCAGCCTTGCAGAAGTGCAGAGCCACATGGGCAGACACCACCTGATCTCTCACAAAGCCTGCCAGCACGAAAATAACTTCTCAGAAACACTCAAACACATCTGAACAAGCAGAACAAGCCAATACTGGATCAGCACTTTGCATCACAAGGCTGCAGTGCTTGTGATCCAGCCTCCAAAGTCCTAAATTTGGATTTGCTTGTATTTGCTGCATCTTCAGACCAATGCCTGAGCTCACCTACTTTCAGTTCTGCCAACTCCTTAGGGCATTATGTGCCAAATTCTCTAACCACCCTCCTGGATGGAAAAACACAACTATTTACACTTCAGGGCAGGGACTAATTTGTGGCACCTATAATGGGTTAGGCTCTGCAAGCAAAATAATATGGTCAGATCCGGGTGGAACTGAGGGGGGCAGTTACATTATCCACGTCATACACAGGCTGTGTTTTTCCACATGTGAACAGGGGTCAAAGGAGGGAAACTGAAAGCTTAGGGCCCTCTCCAGAAATGGAATTCACTATTGCTGATCTGTAAAATGATTCTCCAAGTGCTTTGATTTTCCCTGATACTGCATATACTTGCTGCAGTAACACAAACTGATAGCTCTGAGACATCCTGAAGTTTATGCCTGAATGACAATAATACTAATAATGAAGCAAAACATGAAAGCTGTCAGTGTCTGTTAGCAAGTTCACATTACAGAACAAAATATTCTCTCCTGGAACATGCTGGGTCTTATGCAGATTCAACTTTTCTGGGTGACGCAAATGCTGTAAAAACAACTCTGAGTCATAGAATAAAATCACATAATTCCCCAAAGCCAAATAAGGACAGAACTCAGCCCACACAGCTCTGACTTCCCATTTTCCTGGTAGTTACAATTTTGTTTATCTTCCCTTCTAAACGATACCATTTCCTTGCTCTCACTGAAAATCTTGATCCCCCCAAGCCCACAGTTGGTGTAAATACTGGTATTGTAAAAAATAAAGTCACGTCCCAGCATCTGCAAGGCCTAGTGTAAAGCCTGTTATGTGCTCTCTGGGACTAGCTTTGCTAATTGATATGAAGTCTTTATGAGGAACCTGGAAGGCACTCTCCCAGGCTGTCTGTAGTCTTATTTTGATAAATTTTTCACCAAGAGTTCATTTACAGCCCATTAGAGCCAGGCTTGGGTGTTTTATGAATGTAATACAGCAGCACGCAAAGAGCACTTAATGTCTTAAGTCTTTAGAATGCTTTTTAATTTTGTAACACAACTGAATTGTTTCACCACCAGATTTCCCGTGCACCAAAGCAGGCAAGGCCTTATGCAAACAGCCTTGCAGTATGTAAATAAAGCTTTCAGACTTGATCTGTGGGTGGTATAAAACATCATCACTCTGCTCCTGTCATTTGCATCAGCAGCTGCTGAGCTTTTCACTTTGAAACCTTAAGGACGTTTTATTAATAGGGTGGGAGGAGTTCTATGTAATAAACAGGATGTGATGTATTTGCAGTACCTGCAAGCATATTGCTTTATTTATTTTCCTTCTCCCTGGCTCGACAGCACCCGCATGAGCTGAGTGACTGTGCTCGAAATACTGGTTGCAACGTTCACATGGCAATGCACCATAACCTTGATCAGCGAGACCCTTTTGTCTGCTTTCCAGCCCTCTTCAGGGTCCAGTTTGGAAAGCACAGTGACATACCCCTGGCTCTACATTTTGGAAAGCATAAGTCTGCTCAAGGGTGTGAGAATGCAGCAGCTCTTTTGCCATTGTTTGCACAGTGCTGCTGCCTGATGATTGACACACCCAACGTAACCAGTGCCTGCCTAAGATACACACACACTCCTGGGCACTTGAACCCATTAACACAGCAAAGCCAAGACATACTCAAAGTGTGGGACTCGTAAATCAGAAAGAACAAACTGTGCCGTGACCTACCAGGGCTTTCACTCATCCCTCGGCCGCGGCGCCGCAGCTCCAGCCAGACAAGCCATGCTTGCACAGCTGCACCCCTTGTCAGCTTTCTGTTTGGTTATCCCTCCTTCTCCTCCCTGCTCTCAAGTCTTCCAAGTTACCACTAGTAACCGAATATATTTACTGAATAGAACCAAGGTCTCCGAGAACAGAAGAGATCTCGTGCACATTTGACATTTTTGTGTTGAACAGTAACATTTATGTATTTGAGGCATGTTTTTCCACTACTGTTTTTTTCAGACACAGTAAATTCAATCTGTTTTTAATGCTGGTTTTTTCCCAAAAGCAGATCTCTAACAGAAGCTTTATCATCAGCACGTCACTCGAGGAAAAGCAAAAGTGGTGATTTATTCAGCCCCTTTAAAACTCCTGTATCATTAAATCCGGTGTAGCTCAAATGTTTGAGAACTCTTGAGAAGAAAATATGTCTCTATTAAAGCTCCAAGACTCTTGTCTTTTTGATTAAGGAAAAGCAATTCAATACTTCTGAGACCTCCCACGCCATATTCTTAAGAAGGAAGGCAGGAAACAGTCTATCTGACATTCCCCGTTTGGGGAGGAATAGAAATACTTCAGAGTTCCTTTATCTGTCATAAGCCTGCTAAAAAGAAATGATTGAGGTTTTTAACTTCCTTGCCAGCTTTAATCCATTGATAAGCCTGGAAAACTCAGTGCTTTCACCTGGGACTTACATGAAAGGAAAGTTACATGAGTGAAAGTTGCAGATAAGCATCTCTTAAGAAGAGAAGGGGCATCATTATTACCCAGCCATCCTGGCACAGCATCTGTAGTGCTGTGTATGAGCTTAAGGGGAGTCACAGCAGTGACTCCACTTGGACAAGTGATACATGTAATTGGCAGTGCAGTGCTGCCTATTGTAACCACCAGGCAGCTCACAGAAATTCCTCCAAATACTGTTATTCATCTGCCTAACTTGTACTGTCATAAATACACTACCATGGGGTTTGTTGTAAGTGCTGGCCTTTCTTTTCCATCAAAGGGAATTTCATATATTGAAATTTAATCAAACAAGCTGCACAGCAAATTGGCAACAAGCCTTTCAGCCCAAATATTTGATGCTTTACCTGTGAATAGACACCATGATCAAATGTGAGGTTTACAGCCCAGGCAGGTTACTGGAGCATTCTGCCCCTTTAAAGCTAGACATAGATGTGTCCTATTTTAGCCCTGCACACAGAAAAGTGCAGTGTAAACACCAATACATTTCCAGGCTGCCGATGGATTTCACATCCTTTGCTTTTTGTCTTTCATCTCCTGGAGAAAGCTGCACCTCCATGTCTCAGCTACGACAGACAAGGGGTGATGTGCCCGCAAACCACCGAGGCTGGAGCTGTCAGCACCACTGGTGTCACACCAGTGCTGACTGTCATTCTGCAGAGGGCACTGGTGACTCCCCCAGTCAGTCACTGGACCATGGTCTGTACAGTTTTACAGCTGTCACGCTGAATATTTTAAACAACTGGGTTTTGCCAAGTCAGAACACATTCACAAACTGAGAGATCATCTCAGGACAAAGCCTGTCCAGGAAAAAGCCTATATTTTGGCACTGCAGCTTGGAGCAAGGGACTGCCACAGCTGGAGTCTGTTTATGGAGGAGGTTTAAAACACAGCCTTAACTAATCTCTGAATTTCCTAGAGCCAAACATAAAACACTGCTTGTTTATTCCCCCAGACAGTAATTTCATCAGACAAAGTCTGTAACATCCGACTACAGTTTGCCAACCACACTCTCACAGCTCACAGGTGATACTTTGGGGAGAGCAGAAATAAAACAGACCTAAGAGACCACCATGAAGCTCCTCCCTAAGAAGATCTCGTTAGCATCACTCTGTATGAATTACAGAGTTAAAGCTCCCTGCTCTCATGAGTAATCACATGGATTTGCATGGCCATTCAGATAAGATGCTACTCTGCTATGTGCTCCACAAATATGGAGCAAAACACTGCAGAACATACAGATGGGATCTGTGCTCCTGCACAGGTTTGTTATCCCGTGAGTCCATTGTGAGAGGTGGCTGGCATGTACACAGCCACATTGTGACACCCTCCAGAGGGACAATCCCAGAGAGGTTTGCCCAGACAGGTTGTGGACTTCCCATCCCTGGAGGTGTTCAAGACCAGCCTGGATGGGGCTCTGAGCAACCTGGTCTAGTGGAAGGTGTCCTTGCAAATGGCAGGGGGTTTGGAGCTAGATAATCCTTAAGGTCCCTTCCAACACTAACCATTCTATGGTCCCACTTGGGAAAAGGAAGTAAATAATGGAAAGAAGACATATCCCATGACTGATAAGGTGGGATGAGGTATAAAAAGATGGTCAAGAGTTTAGACAAGGGGAGAGAAAATGAAAAAAATAGGAGAAAATTGATCAACAGCAGAGTCAGGAGATACTGAGCTCTCAGCTAGATGAAGAGGCACTAGGATAAATCAAAGATTAATGTTAGAATTTGAGGCATAAATTAATCTCACCATTGGCTATACCGGGAATTGAATTAATTTCTCATCACGTGAAAGGGGCTTCAGCACTGTCTGGGATTTTTAGCATTTCCCACTAAAGGACAGTTGTTTTACATTATTTAAATCAGCTAGGAGAAGCCTGGCTCCTCCCTAGCCTGGTTTACTGGCACTTCACCATGCAAACATGCATCCTGTGCCAGTTGGGCTGAGGAGACTTAAAGCAACATGGGATGGAATTGTTCTGACAGTAATGCACTCTATTCTTGCCCATCAACAATCACCCTGCTAAAAGCCTGACAGCCTTCTCTACTGCACTGAAATCACTATTTCCTTACTCCCTAGCTGCTTCTTTTCCCATTTGATCTGGAAAAAACTGGACATGTTTCTTTCCTGCCTGTTCCTTTATTAACACTGTAATATTATCCTACAGGTAAGGTTCCCAGAGTACTTCAAAATGTGCTCTGAAAGTCACTGGTGACACAACACACAAGAACCACAGAAATCAAACCCATCTGCCACCTTCATTTTAGCTGCTGCTTTGCTTGGTCTCCTGTGCCCAGCACTATTCCAGGCCAGCACTCCAAGGACCTCTCAGTGATACCAGTGGAATCATAATGGGAACTCTCTGCTGGGAGAAAAGCAAGTATAACCTGCTCCAGACCTATTTCTGAGGGCAGTACCACAGGTTAAATTAAGCTGGGGGGGAGGTGTCACCCCAGAGCCACAAGCCTTCCCTTGCCTCCTGACGCAAGGGAACACAAATTTGATATTCAGGAGGGACAACAGGAATGAAGGGTAACACCAGCCACCCACAAGTTAAATGGCTAAACCCTCCCGCCCCATATTGAGAAGGAAACTGAGACATTCCTGCAGCAAGAGAGGGTCGATTCACTGATATGTTCAAAAGGAATATGTGGTATGCACCTTGTGAGCAGGGAAGGGACTCTGGGAAGCTCTGCATGGAAAGCCTGGGAAAGACTCTCATCCACTTCAGTCTCAGTATTTTTCTCACTTCGGTTCTTGCCAGCATGAACTGATCCAGGACATTTTCTCTACCCACAGAGCTGATCAGGCACATCCTCCTGCCAGCCTGCAAGCGTCAGCAGCCAGCTTGCACCAGCACCAACACACACAGCTGCCATCCCTCCTTCCTCCCCCACATCCAGTGTCTCCGCCGTTCCCAGCCAGCCCCTCAGACTGTGAACTATCCCGTGACTTTAAAGCAGGAAGATCCAAAGCTTTGATCTCATTCCCACTTTGATTTTGACATTGAAGGGCAAAGCCCTGTGCCAGAGATCTACTGCAGCAAGGCTGAGCTGCCTTTCCCCCAGCTGGGGGGGGACTCCCTACAAGCCTCATTTACAGCAGCAAGAACCAACATTACCACTGTGACCACCTGCTGCCTCCAAGGCTCGAGAAAGACCTTCAACTAAGCCTCATGAAGCAGCAAGGAAAGGACCATCCCCATCTGCCCACCAGGAACACCAAATCAGAAGTGGTGAGAGCTGCTGAACGTCAAAGAATCACAGAATGGTTTGGGTTGAAAGGGGTCTTAAAGATCATCCAGTTCCACCCCCCTGCCACAGGCAGGGGCACTTCCCACTAGACCAGGTTGCTCAGAGCCCCATCCAATGGCCTTGACACTTCCAGGGATGGGTCATCCACAGCTTCCCTGGGCAACCTGTGCCAGTGCCTCACCTTCCTCCCAATTAGCAGGAAACTTTCCTTTCAAGAAAACAGCAGTGAAGGTAAGCCAGGAGTCAGGATGCTTTGGAACTACTGCCTCAGCTGTCTCTTCTGAGCTTGGAAAAGCGCTTTATAAGAGCATTAAACAAAACGATGCACCACAAGTGTTGGCCTCAGCAAAACCAGCCCTACACAGTTCACAAAAGGAGACAAATTAACCAGGTGCATGAAAGGTCCACTTTCGCTCTCAAAAATCCAATAGACATTTTCTCTACAACATTTCTGAGAGCAGGATGGGGCTGTAAATCAGATGTATTCCACAATCCACACACTGAACACACAGGCTACCGAGGCTGTACTTTTGTAAATTGTTGGCACCTTTGTAAAATGAACATACAAAATAATACAGTGAATAACAAGGCAGAACAGGCACCCCTGCTGCTCGCTGGAGGGAAGCAGCTCATTCCAAGGTTTTTTATTGTCAGGGTGCACCCACACACGAGCCCTGAACCTACAGCACCCAAGGCTGAACTGGTGACAGGCAGAACAGATGCTGAGTTCCACTGTGACAAAGAAAATAGTGCCACACATTGAGAAGAAATGACTACAGAGTCAGACAGGACCTCTTCAACAAAATTGTTCTGTGGCTGTTAGAAAATGCTGATACTTAAAAAAACATTTGTAAGGTGGGGCCATTGTGAAAAGTGGTTCAGAATCATCAAAACGTCAATTCTTTAAAAAAGTGTATTTTGAGAATTGGATTTAGAAACTAAAGCCATTTTACTGCAATTTTTAATAAAGGAAGCAATATAACAAATAGCCTGAAATATCAAACAACCAAGACTTTATGTTACATCAAAGACACTGCTATTTTGATCTGTATCAGTAGGGAGGAAAGATTTTAATTTTAAAGTTGAAAGATTCCAGGGAAAAGGAAAAACATCTCATCCAGGTCTAATTTTAATAATACAACATGCTCTTATATGTAAATATATATTAGCTTCTTCCTCATTTTGGTGCTTTATCAATCACTGCATTCTGGTTATTTTTATGCTATTGACAAAATAATAGTAAAAAACAAAAACCTTCTCAATATAAAGCTGTATCTTCTCCTGAACTGATGAGAATTCAGATACTGAGCATTTTATAAAGCTTTTTTTGAGGACTACATGCAAATTTGACAGCCATAACCATTTACCAGTTCTGCCAGCTACTGCTCTGGATTGACAGAATTCAATGACCCAGGAGAGCTATGTTTAAATAACCTACAGTAATAATTCTGCCAAGAAAAGCCTTGCACAGCCATCTTCCTGCAGCTCAGACAGGACCTATTACTTATGAGGTCCTGCTTGAGTAGCCTTGCAAACTCTTCCTCTGGAGGCATGGATTTCCCACCCTGAAGGGCACTGCAGCTGTAATCACACCTGCCCCTAAAAGGAGACCTTCACACTCAAGACAAAATATTGTACAGTAGAAATAGGCCTCCAGGAGCAGGAACAACAAGGGAAACAACAGTAGGAAGCTTCTGACTTTTGAGAATGCAGGTGATCTCTGAAATTACCCAAACCAAGTTGAGGTAGCAGATGGTGGCCAAAAAGTTTGGGGAAAAAAGGAAGGGTTGTCTGTTTCAGAAGGATGAGGGCAGATCTTTGGGACTCAGAGGAAGGTATAGGGTTCCTGGGCTTAGTAGAGTCAGGGAAGACAGAAGGAGTACAAAGCAGTTTTAAGCCAGTGGGACAAACAGCACAAACACATGGCAATAAATGGCTGGCAGTCCCCAGCTCCATGGCTGGCAATTTAGCACCCTGCCTACACACTGACAGACATAAAACCTAGCACAGAATTAATCTCTAATCACAGACCACCTGGTGACTACAAAAGAAAAACTACTCGACAGCCACAGTAACTAGGAAACTGCAGCACAAAAAAAATCTGTGTTCCAATTGAACCATCCATGTGGAAACACATTCCTTGTCCCTAAGCTTAATCTATAATTAATTCACGTAATTCTTGATTCTTGACCTAACCTGCTCTGAAAGGTTTCCGTTGCTGCAACTTCTACCTCCAATCCAATGCCATCAGCTGAACTGAAACTGAGGTAGGGGTAAACCTGTATGTGGTGTCTACAGCCTGTCCATGTGGGCTTGAATTAAGAAAGATCAGACTTCTAAATCAAAAGCTGCACCCGAAGTATTAAAAGCATTGGTCAAAGGTGTATGATCCTTTCCTCACATGGGAGCGAGATTCCGGTATCCAAACTAAAAAGCATGATTTGACCTCTGGTGCATCCTAGAGTGACTCTCCACCGAGTTAATAAAAGCCCTAGAAAAGTGACTGGTGATGTGTTACTCTTTGAGCACACTTGCTCAAGCAGACATCAACAGGGACCCAGAGATGTCCTGATGCTTCCATCTTGTTAAGACATTCATAATCCCATGCCAGAAAATTCAGCAGGGCTCAGCTCTACTTGCTATTACTTTTGGGAATGCTGTTGTGTCCCACAGCACTGAAACCTGCGCCCAGTCCATGAGTGGTTCCTGTTGAGTGTACTTCAAAGTCATGATTAACTCCTTCAAGAACACCTGAGTTTTCCTGCAAGGCAAGCAAGGGTGCAGCACTGGTGCTAAACTGAAGACCGACCAGCAGTAGCAGAAAACCTCCCAAAATCCTGCTGACCACCACAAGACTCATCTTGCACAGGGAACGCTGATTCCCAGGGAGATACTACTGAAGAGTACGGAGTTCCAGGGCAAGTGCAGTGGCTGCAGTCTGAGTGTTGATTCCCACGCTAAGCAGGAGCCCCTCACACCACTCCCAGCTCCCCAGTTATCGTGGGAGAAAGCTGATGTTTGCACTGCAAGAGCAACATGGGGTCACTCACCCAGACGAGAGCTGGGCTTCAGTTCTAACTCGGCCACTGGCCTCTTGCTCGACTGCTGTGTCTCCATTTCCTGGCAAGGCTGACTCCTTCTAAAATATGCTGAGATTTGCTCGTGAAAAGTCCTGCAGAAGCACCAGTGGTTGCAACGAGCCCATAATTTTAATTTATCCACATGAAACAGCCAAGTACTTGAGTCCCTGTGGGAGTTGGTTTTTTTCATAAAGCCCATTGTGATTCAACAGTGGTCTAATTATCAGATTCTTCAGGCTTTTAAGGAGCAGTGAGAGGATGTATCCTTTTTTGAACCCACTGATATAGTTAAAAAAATCAGGCAAGCTTTCAAGTACATGATACCACAATATTTGTAGACTCACAAAACTTAAATAACATCATTCAGGACACAGTCTTTTCACCCAGAGAGTCCCGAGCACACCTCCTTCATACATAGATGGAGAGAGCTGGAAAAGATCAACAATGTGGTACTCTTGTTTCCATAAGCCAGTTCTCAGCTCTCAAGTAGTTTTACATTTCTTCAGAGAACACTTCCTCTAACCTGAATCTAATCTCTGACTCAGCTCAGCACATAAGTGGTATTTAACAAAGAGCTTCAATTAAGATTCCTGGTCCACTCAATTTCTGGCTGTTCCTTCTTTGTAAATAGCCCGAAGTGTTTGTTTCCCTTGCTTCACCAGAAACGTTTTCAATCACACAAGCCTCTGAGATCTCCAGTACCATCAGAAGCAATGTTTGTTTTGACTGCAAGAAGAAACAAATGTTTACCAAAAATATAGAAAAGTAAACAATGGAAGTTGGGTTAGAAAGAACAAGGGTAAATATTTGAGAAATGCTATCAGAAATCTCATTTATCTCTCTTGTTATGGTAGAATGATCAAGGAATATGCTGAAAGTGTCCCATGCTCTTATTGGGATGTGATTTTTTTAAGCTGAATCTACCTGCAAATTACAGTTTCAAGTAGAACCCAGAAATCCCAGGTGAGATGACAGATAAGACTGGATGTGGTGCTGCAATCACCGACTGAAAAAGTTGATGTCTTTAAACTGACAGGATGAACAAGAGACAAAGAGAACAGTTGCAGCACGACAATGTGACTGACCCCAGGTAACCCGGATCAGCAGCACTGCTGGGAACACATCTCCTCTCTTTGCATAACCCTTTATTCTGTTTCCTTTTCAAATTTATCACTAGTGCTTCTTTTCCAATGAGTCATCAACTGAAGGAGATTAGATAAACTCTTTAGCTACCGAAAAAACTCTGGTAATCAGGTCCCTCCTTGAAGCAATAGTTTCATTTTCTGCACCGAATGTCTAAGTACATAATGACAACAGATTTCTATCCTTTTGCTCCAGACTGTACTCCAGCCTTCCCTGCAAAGCCTGTAGACCTGGCCTATCAGAGGATGACCCTTGATGACGAACACTTCACCTGAGAAATCTGCTTTGCATAAAACACCAGAGGGAATAAAGCTTTCAACACACCAAATACGTAATTTGATGCTGTCGCTGTACTGAAACCTGTACAGATCATTAATCAGATTCGGCACTCTGTAATCTCTGCTCTGAACATACTGAACATCTATTTGAACAATGCAATTCCTCTACCAGCAATATTTTTTTGCTAAAAAAATTAGATGTGCATGGTGAATTTCCCCTAAAGTGTCAGGACAAAGAGCAAACCTACTCTGGGTAAGATGCAAAATTTAGAGTGGAATTTCAATTGCTTCCAAAAACTCTGCAGAGATGCAATGCCCCTAATAACTAAACATAGACCAGAATTTCCTTCCACCCTTATCCTAAATGGACAGGCAGACTTGAGAGAACCATAGCACCAACAGCCTTTCCACACCTTCCCTAAGTAACACCAAGAAAGAACTAAGGGCAGCAGTAGAGAACCACATCGTGGTAGATCAACAAGTGAACAAAGGCCCTCCCACAACTTAAGCTTTTCCCTAGTCTTGGCTTTGATCCCGCCGTGCCTCATTAACCACCAGCAGGTTATTTCAGCTTGGTAAGAGTCATCTTTCTGTGAACAAGGGATAATCACACAGACTACTTTACTTACAGGAGTGCTACATACGAGCAGTGCTATGCACAATCCAATGATTCAATGAACCATCCAACTGGGAGGCTGGCAGAAACACGGACAGGATCTGTACTGCTGCTTTCTGACACAAAGTAGCAACCGAGATAGCTTTGATGCTGCACTTTGTGTCACCTCGACAGCCTTGGCAATCTTCTTCCCATCAAAAATGATCCACTCATGAACTGGGAGGTTGGCCTGTGTGCTGCTCCAATGGCCCCAGCCAGGTTCACTGAAGGGGAAGAGCTCACAACACAGCAGGAGTGAAACTACAGACTCCTTGTTCCCCTCCAGCTAGGACTGGCAGCTAACAGGATTTGTAATCAATACAGATTGTAATAACTAACTGCAGGCTGTTTTCATGAACACATTGATCAATATGAGCAACAGCAAACACTGTTGATGAGGAGTCACAAACTCAGAAGGCTACAGACACACAGCTTTAATGAGGTTTACAGTGCAACTTGTGACTGCCACAGCCTCAGGAGCACCTGATTGTGCAACTCGCCTTTCCTGTACTCAATCCTTGCCCAGATTTCATGTTTGCACCCAACAGAGCAGTAACCCAACCTCCCTGGTAACCCCACTGCTCTCTGAACTGCTATGAAATCCACACCAGGACATTAATCCAAGTCCCTCCCACCCCCTCACCACAGTCAAACAGATGCTGTTTCAAGACTACTGCTTATCTGTGCAGGTCACAGTCACCTCACTGGCAGAACCAGGAGTGGATTTTACTACAGCCTTTTTACCATAACCTCTGCCACTGTTGGCATATGCAAACATCTACTGCCTAAGGACTGACTAAGCACATTTTGAAGGCCTCATACAATGCAGCTTTAGTCAAAGACAAATCATTAATCATTTTCATAATTTAACCTCACAGCCCTTTTCTTCACTTTACAGTTTAGGATGTTTTCTCCACCCTTTCCCAAATCTTTTCTCATTTACTGTGGGGAAAATAATGTTGCCCAGTTGCCAAGAACTACTGCCATACAGACTCCCACCTCTATGGGAACACACTCTGGCTTCTCTTATCCCAGCACTTTTGGTGTCCTAAGGCTCCTCATCCCTGCCATTTCCACCAGTAGCTTCCATCTCATACCTCCAGAGGTAAATTGTTTCCTCCAGTCTCCATGAAGGATAACCTTCATGAGCATTTCTGCCACACATGAAGACCAGACTTCCTCACTTTGCACCCAGCACTGCTTTACATTTACCATTCCACTGCCTTTACAATCCCAGCTCTGTGCTCCAGTGGATTTTGGCTGCTCCATGACTGCCCTGCCACACTTGCACTTTGCCAGGAACAAACCTCAAGCTAAAGCACCACAGGCAAAGCTTTCCACTCAAAGCTGGAGTTCCAGATGCCCTGGGCCACAGTGTACAACACTTCCCTCAGTGTATCTCCTAACTGTGGTTCGAGCATTTCTGCCAATTTAAAGGTGATATACGGGGGAGGGAAAACTTAAGTGCATGTCACACATCCAGGGACAGAGCATGACGACACAAAGCCCTGCATGATGAGGTTGATAATTAATGCAAGTCTAAAGCAGGTAAATTTAGTGTGGTCCACAGTCAGTGTGCTCAAAGCAGATGCTCCAGCAAGCTGTTCCTGGGAATCACGGTCATCCCCTCCCCGCCACTGTTCTTCAAAGCCCCTACACAGTACTGGTTGGTGGTGAGCCAAATAGGGAGATGTGCACTGTACGGAGGGAGGATTGCACCTTTACCAGTCCTCAGCCCATACCACGCATCTGTATCACACTTTTGTGGATCAGAGTTCCCAGGCATCACTTTTTCCACCACCTCTCCCTTACTTACCAGGAAATCACCAGTTTCTACAGCCATTTCAGCACCTAACTTGAAACCCATGTTCTTTCTAAATCACTTTCGCCCAAATGAAGATTTGTCTCACTTCAAAGCTACTGGAAACACCTGAGTTTATTCCTTCCACTGTATTCCCTTGGATATTCCAATACTTAACCTCATTCCAGCTTTTTAACACCTAGCAACAATGAACAGGAATGACATCAAAAATTACAGCTCCCTACTACTGCCACAGGGCACCTGTGTGCAATTCAGAGGGACAACTGTGAGATGAAGTCCTTAACCTTCAACAGCTGAGGGATCAAGCCTGAGTATGAGGTCACAGAGATTTTAAGTTGTTACAGCCGAACTCGGTAGGAAAAAACGGGAGGTTGTCTCCTTGTCTGTCCCACCTCTGCTCTGCTGGCACCTCGACTCACACAACCACCCAGCACTGCGGGACCCAGGTTATTTTGGGCTGGTATTTCAGCTCCAACCCTGAGCTGCCATCTGCCACCACGCTGATGTGCACCACACTAGAGTCACCTGCTTCCAGAGCTGCACGGGAATGGGACTGCTGGGGCTACAGATCTCATAAACCAGGAGTGACGCTTCACAAATGAGTAGACTGTGCAGTTCAACTTTTTTATTTTAATAAAATCAAGAATATGCACAGCACATGCAGTGCTAGCATCTAAACTAATACAATAAGCAATTCTAAACCTACAGTGACTTGAAGTTCAATTTTCACATTCAGCAAGTTTAAATCCATTCTTGCATATTGTTTTGAATCCTTGTATCTGAACTGAAAATATTGCTGGCTGATAAAACTTGCTAAAATGCACAAGTCACTGATTATGCCAATACAACAAAGATAACCACATGTTTGAGGATTGCAATGTGCCAGACATTCACTGAAAAAAAAAACACACAACTAAACAAAACTCACGCAACAAACATCTGAGAATCTGGACACTTCACATCAGTGTTTAGAAGTGTTTCATAAATATCTTAAGACAAGTGTATCAAAACCTTGGCATGTTTAATTTTAAGTTGCCAATTTTTGTTTTACTATCAGAAAGTTATGGCTATACTGCCAATGCCGGGTCTGCTTAATTTGACTTAAGAGTTTAATATGACTTAAACATTAAAAGCTCACACTACCCCGAAATATATAATTTCACGCATACGGTGACATTCAACATTCAAGTGCCAGTGTTTTTGTACTGTCTTTTGGTCAAGTTTCTTTAAACTTTCAAAGAATCACTTTTAGGCTTACAAAAATAAATATTTGTCAAAAATGTTCAATAAATATTACACAAAACTAGCAGCAAAAAGTATCTAGAAATCTGTCGTGTGCAAATAGTTTTCTTCCCAGCTATCATTCCCATGGTCCCAAATAAGTTTTAGAATCTATTTCCTTCTCCTTAAACAAGCTGCGTTCAATCTCCAAGAGACAAAATAAGATTGGAAGTTAAGGACACGCACACAAGACATATATAAAATTCTCTGAATGTGCAATAAAAGAAGTATTTTGTAAAAAGTTATGGGCAAAATGTACAAGGGCCTAAACCTAGACTTGAAATAGCACCATAACAAATGACCTCAATACTGTCAAGTGCACCTACTTAATAAAAGTTTTAGAACAAGGCACAATACACTTGAAAAAATCTATTGCACTTTAGGAGATTTTTGCCATTTTCCTATGCCACTGTAGATTAGTTGTTAAATGCTCTGGCCGCAAAGTTAGCACAGAAATTCCAAGTGGCAGAGGCATTTTTCTGGTGGACAATACTTATCTTTGGCCAGATTTAGCATAAACAGACTATAAATACAATGGAAACCTATGCAACTAAAACTGACTAAAACTGCACTTTAATAGCAGAATTGAAACCTTGTGCAGTTTATGTACATTTCCAACCTCTGTGATCTCAGGTTTGTTTGTTACTCTTCTGGAGCCATTTTACAAAGTCTACAGTAAGCCAGTTTAACATCTCCACGCAGCTTGAACAGAGTAATGTGAATCTGCATTAAAATAAAGCCTGCTGCATAATTCTTCCTGTTCATACCCTCTTGACCAAAAAACATCAACACTAGCATGCGTTATTAGACCAAAAATTCAGTCAGGCCCTTAAGGAGGACCAATCACTGCCATGGTCAGCCATTCTACCATTTCAATTTCCTATGGCAGGCATTTTTAAAAAGTCTAAATAGATGAATTCTCCTAAAAACTATTTCAAGTTATCAGACCTTTAAACGTTCCCTGTAATGTTCTGCCCACATTTGGCTAGCTCACATTAATGATCTGCCTAAATATTGAAAAAGGAATTGCTGTATTTACTTGCATTAACTTCAAAAACAGTGCTTTTAATGTATGCATGTATCCATACATCATCTCATCATGACTGGAATGGCTTATTAAAGGCTATCAGGTTCTAAGTACCTATCCAGGATAGAGTGAGCAAATCAGAACTTTAACTTAGTACAGTTTTGCCACATTAGAAACTAATTGCATTGATATGCTTCAAGATGTTTTATTTTTCAAATCTGCAGATACCAAAAGCCCTAATGCAGGCTACCGCATAAGTTTTTCTTTGTAATATTATGGATGAATCAGTGATTCCTGTTTAAGTTGTATCACACCTGTGTGCCAAGGTTTGATTTTAGCCCAAGTTCAGTAATTTTTATTATTTTGTCAAAACAATTGATATCTTGAGCATTACTGAGCCAACAGGACATCAAAATAAAAGTTGTCTAAAGTTAAAGGCACAGTACATTAACAAACAAATGATCCTCAGTCACAAAATCATAAATGCAGTTTCTGGGTGGGGATGGGTGGGAGGGGAGTTAATCCTGACTACAGCAATAAGAGTCTTCAAAACCACCTTCAAGATAGGGCTACTTGTTCCTTTATTTCCATCTTGTGACCTTGAGCTCCCTTAAAAAAAATTTCAGTGGAGAATCACAGCTGGTAATGTACTGCGAGTTCTTGAAGCTACACAAGGTATAGTCTGGCTAAGTTACATGTGGTTTCCATATTAGCTTGTTTGGTGGAGTATCTGCTGCAAGCAGATCAGTTGCCCCACCAGTCCACCCCCTGGGAGTTATAGTTTCCTCCATATCCATCACTGTTGTAGAAGCCTCCATAACCACCACCTATGAAAGGCAAGAGAAAGTGATGCTTAATTAACTTGCTGAAGACTTGTACCTTCACAAGAAAACAGCCCAGATATCTACTGTCTATCCAAGAAACCCACCCAGAAGTACTGTCAAATGCACATTAAACTAAAATGCTGGTAAGGTAGGTAGCACCACACTGATCAGTCAGGTAACTTGCACTGGCCTAGACCTAAGGATGATGCTGAGACTTGGCGTAACAGTCATCAGATGACCTTGTACTTAAACATTACTTCCAGCAGCTTTACTCCAGCAAGCATTTTAGATCTCCACACTGCGTGCCCAGTTTCTCTTACCTCCAAACCCTCTGCTGCCACTTCCCCCGCTGCGGCTGCTGGTCGATCGGCTGCTGCTGGAGCTGCTGCTGCCAAAACCGCTGCTCGTTCGGTAGTCCCTGGCACCAAACCCTCCGCTGAATCGGCTGCTGCAGAGGGGAACACACACACACACACACACTTGAGTGAAGCAAGTGGCATTTTAAGCACTGCACACATTGAGATTCATGTACTCAGTTTCTTAACTGATTACCAACAGCCAGTACCAATGTTGAGCTCAGCACACTTCATACACACCCCAGTGCTAACCCGGAAAGGGCATTCAGGACAGCAAACAAAAATTTACTGTTCAAGCAGGATCATGTTGAACTTGCCATGTTACACTAAGAATTAATTTGTGGGGTTCTGGTAATGTTTCATTCAATGCAATCTCTGTGCCACAGAATGTCCAACCCTAACTTAGTGTTTATGTGATGCATTTATGACCATCTCTCATACGGTAGAAAAGCATGACTTTCCTGTTTTGCTTCACCTTCTCCTAAACATCAAAACAGCTGCTTAAGGTATGTCTCTGCATGTGTTCTGTAAGTGCTTTCACAAAGTTCTAAAGGAATTTTTGCTAACGTCATTCTACCTCAGCTGTATCTGGTTGCCTGCTTAAGAGAGAAGTCTTATGGGTTAACTTATGATAGAACAAAACCAGACAGACATCAAGCTGTCACCTTCACAGGCACTTAACTCAGTTTATACTGCACTAGTTTGTCTTCCTCTAGCTTTATTTTTAGACTGAAAACAAGTCACAGAGCTGTCTTTCACAATAGATCAAGTAGACACCTTTAGCCAGAGTTGTGCCCGTTACCTCTTAGATCGCCCACGGCTGCCTCCTCCTTTGTGATGCTGTTCATAAGCCATGTTCTCCAGCCAAGATGGCACTTCTTGCTTAGCCTCCACAAGAAGATCAAGCAAGTCCTTTGTAATGTTTATGTTCCTCTCATTGAAGAATGAGGTGGCAAGACCTGAAGTGAACATTCAGTTTTAGCTACACAGAATGCAAATACACTGCAGCACTTCAACCCATTCCACACTCCACTTCCTTACAGCCAAGTCTGAGAACACCACAGCTACTCACAAACTGCTTACTGACAGACACAGAACACACCACTCTTACACATGGCATGAGAGCCTTTTAATGACAATAAGAACACCAAAGGTACTGGTTACTTCCCACACTGGCTAGACAGCAGTAACCAGCTTTTGCTCACAGAAAGCAGCACCTGGGCTTCTCTCATGAAGTTAGTTGAAATTTGCTACTTAGCCAATGTTATTACACCTGTCAACTCTGCTATGAAAATTCTAGGTCATACTTACCAAGGTTTCCTACACGGCCTGTACGACCAATACGATGTACATACTCCTCAATGTCGCTTGGCAAGTCAAAGTTTATGACATGCTTTACATTTGAGATATCCAGTCCTCTTGCTGCTACCTAGTGGTTAAAGGATTAAATAAAGTCTTAGTAAAATTCCACAGGCCAAGTTAATAGGCTTCCATGCTCAGGTTTTGTACATTTCACTTACTGCTGTGGCAACAAGAATGGGGCTCTTGCCGGAGCGGAACTGGTGCAGCGCTTCCTCTCTGTCTCTCTGGGAACGGTCTCCGTGAATACTTGTACAGGCATATCCTTCATGGTACAGGAAGTCCTCAAGAGCATCTGCCCCCTTTTTAGTTTCCACGAACACCAGAGTCAAGGAATCTTTGCCTAACAACAATTAAAGCACAGGTTAGCAGAAGAAAATGGGCACAAATACCTGGCTCCACCAACTGGTAACAGGCAGTTTCAATTCTCTGCTCACTTATTTTGAGGTGAAGTCACTGAGGATGTCCCTCCTCATTTTTTACTAAGACATGCTTATGTCAACTCAATGCTGGCATTTAGCCAGTGTAATACATTCACTGGCTGTTAAGGAAATATCCTTTCATTCACCTAATCAATAGAAGTTATTACTTGAGTGATTAGATTTGCCTCATCTGAATTTTGCCTTATTCGCTTTTCTGAAGGTGGCCTTTACCTGTGGCATTTAGCAGGTCAAGCAGAAATGATCGTTTGTCTGACTCTTCCACCCACACTACTTTCTGTGTGATGTTCTCAGATGTAGAACCTACTCTGCCAACAGCCAGGAAGATGTATTCATCAAGGAAGTCACGAGCAAGCATCTAAAAAAGGGAAGGAAACAAAAATCAAATCAGTACACTGCCTCCCTTCCAGAGTAGAAATCAGTTTGGCCTTATGAGCTTTGGAAGCATGTAAACTCATGTACAGTACCTGGATTTCCTTGGGGAAAGTAGCACTGAACATCATGGTATGGCGAACCCCCTTTGGTGGCATAGTGTCTTGTTCAACAATTCGACGAATTTGAGGTTCAAACCCCATGTCAAGCATTCTGTCAGCTTCATCAAGCACTAGGTACCTACAGAGCAATAAAAAAAGCTTCTTCAGAACTTTTTTCTGCAAGCTGTGGTCTAGTGTCTGTACTGGTTACCAGTCCTCAACTAGACAATCCAAAAGCTACAACTTAGGGTCCTTAACTAGACCTTTCTAAAGTCATTCATCTTACAGACAAGCAAGACTTACTTGCAGAAATCCAGCCCAATCTTTCCCCTCTCCATCATATCAACCAGTCGTCCTGGAGTTGCTACAAGCAAGTGACAGCCACGTTCCAAGTCACGGATCTGCTGACCAATGTCTGCACCACCGTACACAACACAGGGGCGAACTCTGGAGCGGTATGCAAACTACAAAACAAAGTAAATTAGCTCCAAGGAAAACTCTACTTAAGCTATGTTCTAATGACAAGCTCCAAGATATACCTTTCTGGCTTCCTCATAGATCTGCACAGCCAGTTCTCTAGTGGGAGCCAAGACCAGTGAGATTGGATATTGCTTACGGCGGCCATACCTTCCGTTCTCCTGAAGGAAAGAAATACTTGGAATGAGTACCCCAAACACAGTGGGAAAGAAAACAGCTACTACAGGCAATATTAAAGACAGGTCACCAAGTCTGCCTTAAGAAAGAAAAGGCATGGTGGAGAGCCAACTTAAGCACTGCATCTGAAGATGGCCCTACTACAATACCCAAGGTACAGCTGTGGGTCAGTACAGCAACAGCTGCACAATCCGGGTATCCACAACCTGCACTGTGATCCCAAACTTGAGTAGCAGAGAAACAATAGCCGTAAAATCTGTTACTTCCTACCCTGAAGCAAGGGAAGTGTCTTTTAAGCTTATGCAACAACAAAGACAAAAAAAAATATTTTCTTGAGAGTTGTGCATATCAACTCTTTAGGTAGGAAAAAAAGCAATCCACAGCCTGTACTTTTTAAGGGAAACACCTAAATTCTTCTAGAAGCTGAGAAGCTTGCCTATCATTTCCAGTGATTATGACATTTAAGACCACCTTTTGTGTTCAGTAGCAAACATCAGCACACAGAACAAAAGTACACACTGGTCACAGCTTTTCCAGGACTGGGTATTTTGAATACTTGCCTTCATCGCTCTCAAGGCATCACCTGGACCATCTGCATATATCTGGCTCAGTATTGGTAGAAGAAATGCAGCTGTTTTCCCAGACCCTAACAGAATACAAATCAGTATTATTAGGAGTTACTGTCAAATATAGCACAAATCCTTTATCAATAGCATATTACCCATAATATCTGCACTAGTATATGGATACTACCTACACCACCGGAGTGCACCCCTCAGCCAGCAGAGGTTAACTACAAAAGACTTATCACTCAGCAAAAACCCTGAAGGGAATGTGGTTCAAGACACGAACATTTCTCTCAGGACAAACACAGTAAATCCAGTCAAGTCACATCTAAAGCAGATGCAAGACTCTAAAGCTTCCAACACTGCAGGTATTTCACTGTACACTGAACAGGAGGCTGTACTACTGTACAGACCTCTTACCTGCAGCAATACAAGACCCCACTCCTACTGAGACTAAGCAGCAAGGAGCTACCAACTTACCTGTCTGAGCACAGGCCATTAAGTCTCTCTTCTCTTTAATAATAGGTATTGCATGTTTTTGGACTGGGGTAGGACGGGTGTAGCGTGTGAGCTCGATGTTTCCCATTATAATTTCTCCCATGTCAACATCACTGAACTGCAAGATTTAAAATGAGTAAGATCAGGATCCTTCCCTGCAGTCACCATATAACATATTTTTCAATTTAAGAAATCATTTATAAGGTAGCTTTTGTTTCAGCTCTTCCTATAGAACTTGCCTATGAAGTTCACAGATACTCAAAAGCTGGTTACTGAGACTTACACAGATACTTAGTCCAGCCTTCTAAGCAATTCTTAAAAAGCCAGCCAAGCCTGAAAGGCAGACTACACTAGCACACTATGCTTAGCCCAAAACAGTGCCTATGCTTTAGCAGTTGCTCGCAAAACAGCACCTCCAAGCACTTCTACTTCTTCACAGGTTCCCCTGTTTAAGGACAAGTCACAAAGTAAGCTGCAAGTGTTAACTGAAAAAGCTTCCACAGCTTCTCCCACAACTTAGTTCATCATATACAACCCTCCTCTGCAAAACAGCTTAGCTGCAGGAAGGCAGGACAGCGCTTCCTTTCCTCCATAAACTCCAGACAGCAAGCCATCAAGTTTCACGTGCAAAACAGTCACTATTATACAGTAACAAAAGAGATTTTAAGAAAACTTACGCTCTCAATATGTGGAGGACAGTTGCTGCCTGTTGCTTCAACAGGAATATCATCATATTTCTCAAAGTTAATGCCAGTATTGCTTCCTGAAAAGAGCTCCCTAAAAATAGAGGAGACAGCATTTTACTTGCTAGAATTATGCAATGGCCCTGCCACATGAATTTATGCTATTCCATTACTTACTGCTCCAGGCGTTCACTTGGGGGCAGAGGCTTTGACCAGTCATCTTCATCTGATTTGTCACACCAGCGGCTGTTCCCACCGCGGTCAAATCTTCCAAAGCCGCTCCGATCATAGTCACCCCCTCTGCCTCGCTCTTCATATCTAAACACAGCAACAGTATCAGGCCACCATTCCCAGGTATCAGGGGTTTTTCAACATGCAAAAATCAAAGCTGTAACAATGCAGCAGCGTATGCTCTGTGTATTACACACACCACCGGGGAACAACTCAGTCATCACACTATCTGTGCTTGCTTCTTGACCTAAGAACAGAAATTAGTCCCAGCCATCAGACTAGGTCATGTTATTCTGCGCCAGACAGGAGAGTTTGTTGTGACTTCAGGGCTCAGTTTGGCTTAACACAGTGAACCTTGTTATCACCAGTTTTATTTGGTTAAGCGTAACAATGCAAACAATCAGTCATCTGCCAGTAGAGCTGCAATGCCAAGTTGCTCAGTCCTTGACATTTTCTTTTTCAGGGAGCTCTGCTTAAACCTCCTGAGAAGCATTATTCTGAAGTCCCCCCACCCCTTCCTCTGCCTCATTTTACACAGGTCTCCCATGTCCAGACAAAACCTTTAAGTGCTGCAATTTGTTCCTTTATTCCCCCACCACACATGTGACCAAATACCTCAATTATACGTCACATAATTATTCCATAAAGAGGGAGCTCACCTGTGTTACTGACTCGGAAAGAAGGTGGAAGAAGTCCTTACCTCAACTGTTTAGTTTTAGGCCTGGTAAACCATGTTTGAGAAAAGTCTGGATACAGGACTAACGTCAGCTTTACTAGTCGATAAAGGTCACTCTCACCACACTTGTGCATACAACGCATGATGTGTGTAAGACTGATCAAGTAAGGCAGAGAACCTGCAAGAGTCTCACCCAGTTTTATTAACTACACTTTTTAAACAAGAAAAAAATACTGAAATTAAAATTAAAAAAAATTAAAATCCATTTTGATGTTGCCTTGTGGTGCTCCCAACAGCTCTTTTGGAAGTAGCCACCCACCTGGAACTTTTCTGGTGAAATGCTGAAGTCAGCCGGTCTCTACAGCTGCCCTGAGTGGCTGGTGGCAGACTACAGGGCACATTTTTCAACACATGCAAGTTTGCCCATCTTTGAAATCATGTAGCTTTAAAGGCAAGGTTCTCTCCCTCTCGCCTCCCCTCCCAGGCTCCTCCTACCTTATCATGTTATTCACACCTAGACTCTAATTTTGACACCAAGATTACATGTGCAGCACTAGAACTGAGAGAGACTTCCTATGCACCACTCAGACACAGAAGTACTTGCCTTCCTCCTCTTGATCCAGTTCCACGGTCAAAGAAGCTTGACTTTGCATCGCGGTCGGACCGTGCTCCGAAGCTGCTGTACGCATCCTTGTCCCGTCTGGAACTCCAGCCACCACTGTCAAACCCTACAAGGGAAAGATTATTTTAGCCACACATTACACAGGCCAGGCTTTTATGAGAAAATACAAGTTCTGTCCAGGACATCTTCAATGGAAGCTCTACAGGACTGAAGTCCTTCAAAAAGGGAAGTTATGGGGTATGGATGTTAAGACTTACTCAACGAAGGACTAAGCATTTCTCATCACCCATTAGAACTTGCTGAAAGTCCTTCACTCATGGACAAGTATGTTTGTTTTTTTAAAAACTTGCACATGCCTTAGTACCAGTAATTAATTTGCCTACTCCGGCAAGATGGGTATCAGAAGAAAAATTAAGGCACTAAGTCTTGCCAAGCCTCATGTACATTCTTGAGTATGTCTCTAATTTTTGGAGGTTAACAAGGCCTCCAGTGGAGATCAACAAATGATATTACCCCTGCATTAGAAACACACCAGAAGTTACAATGTTTTATCACACTGTAAGTACACAAAGCAATATGATCTACACAGAGTAAAACAAAGTAACAGTACCATGTGTAAATAAGGCATATGGAGCTCTTCACAACAAATTAACCACACTCGACCTTTCCAGGGCATTTTTACACCTGCCCACAGAAGGTGCCTACTCAGTTATGTTAACTCACAGAAACAATACAAAGTACTTCTGTTTGCCAACACCATTAAGTAAAAAGCCTCCCCTTTATTCAGCTACCAGGGGTTGTGAGGCAGCAGAAACAGGAATCATTAAACACCACTCTGATATTGGACTAAAAAATTACAAATTCTGTTTCAGAGGTCCAACCTTCCCAAGTTTGAAAACATGACCCAACCAGTCTCAGCTACAGGATTCCACCAGAGAGCAAGCGAAATAATGGAACAGATAAACAAATAATGTCACCCCTGTAAGTGCACATGCTTTGCCAGCTCCACAACACAAAACCAGTCAAGACCTATTCATCAGACAATAAAAGCAACCACAAAACAAAATTATTCCAAAGAAAGGGGCTGTTCTAGACCCCAGTCTCTTGGAAAAAAGCTCTGCTACCTCAATTACCCTACTTTTTCAGATGTTCTCGAAAATTTAGCGTTTTATTTCTCTTCCCCCCACTTTTTTTAAAAACAAGAAGTTCTACTCCCCAGAATCCAGAAATGCACTGGTCACAACAGAACTTTTAAAAACAAGTGTGATAACTGTAATTAATTTGTCTGGATAACTGAAACAGACAGCAAAAATAATCCATTATTATTAACTTCACACAGAGAGACTACTGACAGAACATCAGGAATACCATAATCACTTCTTAAACACTCAAGAAAGTTATTTTAGTTTAAAAGGCATCTGAATCCCTTTATTAGTAGTAACTTTCAAACCACACTACAAATGCTGGGGTCAGGGTATGTCATCCTGCCAAGAGATCCAGCAGCAGTGGAACTGACAGAGCCATCTTCAGCAATATACATATCTAATTTCTCAAAAGTGAGAAAACTGGGCTGACCCTGTACTAAAGATCATCTACCAAGCCAGAAGTTCCAAAAAGGAGTGAAAATTTTATACTCCAAAGAGCCTTCAAAGTAAGCTTACTCGCCCAGCTTGTTACTGCACCCATTTCTGAAGCTGGTACCTTGTCATAGTTTTCTTTAAGGTAGTGCAGCAACTTTTAGACCAAATAAATATATATTCCCTGCTTTACCAGTTCACCTTTTAGATTGGCATTCCCATCAGCATAGAAGAGGTCCAGGCCATACCAGTCAATTCTAAGTAACTGGCTGGCAGAACACACAGTCAGGATTTAGAACACCACGTGGCAAACTAAAATCAGACGTAAATGCCCTAAGACGTAAAAATCAGACGTAAATGCCTGTAACAGACATCGCTGTAAAGCAAAGAGAATGATTACAAGACCATGCAAGAATCATCAGAAAATTCCTTAAAATGTCAAGGCTTTTTTCTTTTGTAAGTAAAAACCCATATAATTCCATCCAGCACATAGTTCTCACCAAAGGGGTTAAGTTTGGAATTCACTAAGTTCATCAACTTTCAGAGCAATTTTGTAGTTCTTACTCCTATGAACAATGTTACAGTTGTCAATGCTTGTCCCTCAACCAGCATTTTAATTCTTATTTCCTAACACTCTAACACAAGTTACTGCCAGCTGACTTGAAAAGCTTCCACGTGCAGCAGCCAATCGTCAGTTTTTTGAAACTGGGAGAAACAGTCATAGAATACTTCAGGTTGCATGAGACCTTTTAAGATGAGTTCCAACATCTACTCTCTGATCTGCTATAGATCAGATTAGACTTTAAATATCCAAGAGCAGCTTCCAGGAAGTTTAACAGAAAAATAACACGACAACAAGCTTTACTAGTATCAAGCTGAGCTCATGGAAGCAAGACACTGTAGACCAGGCAGCCCTGCATATTGAGTTTCAACAGCTGAAAAACGCCATTACACAACCTAAGGACATTATTTTTATGCAGACTGTTATTTCCTGCAGTTCTGTACTGCCTTGTTCCCCATTTACAAAGCCAACAGATTAGTGTTAGAAATGGTCAGATCTGCAGGTGAATGGAAGGAGTCAGCTGAAGAAAGCACTTCTTGTCAATACCTACTGGAATCACGAATTCGTGAACACAAACCACAGCTATTTTTTTAGGTCCACTGCCTTAAGCAACTTCCTATTTAAATGTGAGTAAGGCCATTGTGCAACTTCAATTGTGCCTGTGAGTTATGATCCCATCATCAGCTACAGAGCAAAGTGAGAACCCCATGTGCACACACTCTTTTGTTTCCAGAGCATGTGTAAACACCACCACACAGGAAAGAAACTTTTTTTTTCGAAGTTTTGAATTCAGTCGTAGTTATTTAACACTTTCACAGAAGTATGTACAGTTGTGGTATGTGAGCAAGACAACTGTACTGGATTACTGAAATACAGTTCTGCTGTAGTAGCAGTATTATAAGCACTAATATTAAAGTAGTTTAACTTTTTATCAATAAAAATTTTATCAGGTTACTACCCTTGTAAGGCTGCATCAAGAGTCTGTTGTACAGTCAAACACTATCACACAAGCGGTTTTTTGCCTCTGGCTTGTAATGTCTACATTCTGAAAAATCTGTTGTTAAAAATTCCAAGGAGCAGCCAAAATACAGAACAGCTTTGATGCAGCCTAAGAAAACCGTCCTTGATTTAGTGTAAATAACAGAAGCAAACATTACTTTTATCAAAGTACAACTGTGTAACAGACTTCAACCCACTCTACAAAATAGCTCAGCTTTACAACCCCCAACTTATGATGCTCTCTTTGCTTCCAATAGGGGCCTGAACTGGAACTGTAGTTTTTCCATTCAGCGATCATGAACCTTGTCATGAGGTCAGTGATACAGCGCTCAACCAGGTTTAAAGGCAATTTTTCATCGTTTACTAAGGAAAGTTGGCAGCCAAAGTTTTATTAACTGAACAAGCCACATGTCAAATTTAAGCCTCGCGACTTGTTTACATTTTCGCAAGGGTGAAGTCTGAAGTCCCCAGAGTGGGACTTCATGTGGTCCCCATGACCACACAATACAATTCACTGTCTGAACTCTGGTCTTGCACAAAAGAAGTGACAATGACAATGACAGACCTATACAGAACAGGTCATGACAGGAACTCAAGATTAACTAATATCCATAAAACTCGAGTTTGGTACAAATCACCACATAAGGAAAAGAAATCTATATGACAGCAAATATTCATAAACCAGCTTAAAGCTGTTTCCTCCTTTTGAGCAACTGCACATTCCTCTGGGCTTTATCAGTCAGTTTCTTCAAAGACTGCTTGGATTCGAGGTCAATGTGACTGGGAACTTCAAGAGCACTGAATTTGTTGCCCACCATTCTCTTTACTTTTCCCAAAACATTCAGCTCTCGCAAAAGGCTGTACCATTATTGATGCTTCAGGCCATGCTTCTTATACGTAATAAAAAAAAAACCCCTAAACACTGAAAAAAACCACTAGCTTGGGCACATACAAAAGCAAGACAAAACCAGACTGATCTGTTTCTTCAAATGGTGTAAGACTAGAATGGAGCATTTTTCATCTAGTCTGATTTAAAGGAACATAGCTTCAGAAGCACTGTGGGATTTATCAGCAGTTTTTTCAGTATTACCCTCCCGCCCACTCCTAAGGGAAGTTGTCCTCTTGCAGTATTGAAAAGAACCTGTGAAAGTTCACTGCTTTAGAAATAGGTGAGCTCCAAGTCCTCCCACGCTATGAACAGCAATCCTTTAGGTTGTAGGACTGCAGAAAGTGTTTTAGCTGCTTCATCCCAGTATGTGATTATGTGTTAAGAGGAAATGTTTCTCTCATATCCACACAAGTCACCAGACACAATGACAACACGTGCTGCAACACCTGCCCTCTTGGTATCTTATACAGAGAGGTCAGAATTTACTTCACTGAAGCCTTCCATTAAATTTTTCTTCTGTATCATGTTCTGTTTATAGAGACTCAAGTGGAAGATAAAAAGGCTGCTCCTCAGTATAAACCCCTGTGTAAACACGTGACCAAAATAGGTCATGTACTTGGCATTGCTTTCAACAACATCCTGCATTTCCTTCTGCAAGTACTCTTGGGGGCTTCCATCAAAACCGCAGGAAGCTAAACAAGGACAACATGTCTTTGTGTAAAAGATCCATTTACCAAGTGAAACTGTGCTGTTTGCTCATATTAAACAACTGATTACAAGTTCCAAGTCACAGTCACTTGCAGAAGAACTGGCACTCACAAAATCTATTCAGACTGACACTCAAGATTACATGGCTCATCAAGTTAAGATGGGACACTCCACCTTGGTTCAGCCACGGTTAACTGTTAAAGAGATATAAATAGTATTTTGTCAGTTATCATGAGCTTAGAATATAACCTGGCGAAGGGACCAAGAACAGCACACTGAAAGCAGAAGATCAAGTTGCCATGTTCTGCACAGGACAGTCAAGCAGTCTGTATAATCACCTTCAGCAGCACTGTCTGAGCCTGTGCAGGCTGTTCCTACAGATTCAGAAGGCCAAGAACCAGTTAAAAGTGTTGCCACTGTATTTCTGATACATACCCTGTTTTGAAGCTTCCCTGTTCCGCAAGTGAGGAGGAATGTATCGGCCTTCTAAAGGACAAAAGAAAGGCAGTGTTACAGGACTGTGGTGTTAGCACATTTTGAAATGCTAGTTAACAACAGCTTTTGCTTAGTAAAAATATCTGCCTTGAGGCCTCTTGCAGCATCTTTGAATAAGGGTCCTTTAATATAGCACTTTGGTATCATTCTCTCAGAGCTGAAGATTAAGTTACTGCACATTCATTTAAGCAGCTGCTTTTAAGGCACAGATGTCTTGCTATTTCTCTGACCAAGTCACACACATTTATGGGTGTTACAGTGTCTACAAAGCCCAACTTCCCAGAACTCATTAAGGCTTAATCTGGTTCCAGATACTTGAACAGCTGAAGATTTTCACTGTGACATTTAAGTACTGGCACTCACAGTCCTTCCCCTTAAATTCCACCATCCCTATCAGTTCAGCTCAGATCAAACCAGAAGCCACACCTAATTGCCTCTGAATAGCATTCCTCATTTAAATCCAGAAGCATCTGTCTGCTAAGTAAAGTGAATCAGAATGTACCAGGCACAAGCTGAATGTGAATTCCTGGAAGACTCCCTCCCTCTTCTTTAAGCACTTAAGCCTTTAACATCAGTTTCTACTTAATGAATCAAGATCGGTGGAGTTAACATTCCTACTCCCCCTGGATGTTTTGAGTAAACAGATCACCACATTACAACTACAATCTGCAGTCCCAGTTTAGAGGCAACTGAAAATCTGAGATTAAACTGGAACACTAAGTTCTCTCAAGTATTTCAGAAGTGTACACATGCTGTATCATGCTAAATGAAGTGGTCCTATCTGAAACACAGTGTTTCCAATGTACACTTAACTGGCAATCTTTCTAATTTCCCCCATCAGCCTCTGTAAATTTTGCTTTAAAATTTGTTTTTCACAGCTACAAACCCCTTATTTCTAAAACTGTGTGTTTGTAAGCTTGAGAATTTGCATGTACTTACTGCTTGTAGAGCTTCCTTCACTCTGAGAGTCTGAGGAATTCAAGTCTAGACCAGAAAACTATAAGAAATAAAACAAATATCAAGATGTTATATGACAAATCTATGCTAAGATATAAAAAAACCCTTTTGCTTATCAAAAGCAATCAGTGTTCCCACAAACTGTGGCTGCAAAGAAATTTGTTTACACAGTGGCAGTTACATCTCCCGATAGTTAGTACTCGCGTCGTATCATCTTTAAATGTCTTCATATCCACCAAGGAACACACACCCAAGGGCAACAAGGCCAGAAGAGTTCTTACACCCACCAAATCACTACCACGGACTTCTGCTTCACACTCCATGCAGCTAAACAGGCATTTTAAGTAGTCTTTCAGGTCACTCAAACATATTCTGATTAAGATCAATGGCTATTTTTTTTCTATAGGGACTCCAGCCCAAATAATACCAATTCAGTCAGGCACTGTACTTGCAGAGACTTATATTCTTTTACGTGCAATAACACTATAAAGAGATTGCAAGTCTCCATGTTTGAGGCAGCTACTGCTCGCAAAATATGAGGTGATGTCTTCCTAGAATTACTTCAGAAAATACTTTTGCTTTGTTTGTTTTTTGTTTTTGTTTTTTTTAAAAAAAGCCCTTCAGCCTCCCAGTAAAGTCTTCCAAAAGGTGTTGACTGCTGGTGTGTCAGAAGTTTTAAGTCCAGCGCAGTATGGACTCATTTTAGAAGGCAGTGAACTGGTAAAGCTGAAGAACCAGCTTATTACAGCTGCATGGCAAGATTATGAACTTATCTGGGGAAAAGTAAGGCGTGTTTATATACAACTGAATTTTACTTAAGACCAATTGCACAGAAGCATCTTCCAACATGAATGAATCCAAAGCTGCGTGTGCTGCTATTAGAGACAGACTGTTAAAAATTCTCGCACGGGTGGCCTCTTAACACCCTCTTTAAAGCCAACGCTTAAAAAAAAAAATATCACTTCAGCTGATAGAAGCCTCAACGCGGGGGTCAAGGATGATTCTTAATTTAAAAGCAAACAAAAACAAAAGCTCTTCAGAAGGTAAAAGCGGCTCTCCAGCGTCACGAGAAGCGATGGGCGAATCTCCCGGCGCTGGATTCCCGCCGTGTGGGGTAACACCGTCCCGGCGGCGCTGGCGCAGCCCCGGCGCCATCTCAGTGCGGCACTGCGGGCTGGATTCCCGGCGCAGCGGGAGCAGCTAATCCTGCTGCCGGCGCCCGTCACGTGTGAGGCGGGGGGGGAAGCGGGGGGGAGCCGGGAGAGAGGGAGGGAAGGACCGTCTCCATGACCTACTTCGCCGGAGCGGCGCAGGGCGAGGGCTGCCCGGCCGCGGCAGATGGGGCTCTTCCTGCCCCCGCGGGGTTAGATAACCATCGGTCCCGCCCAGCGCGGGGAGCGGGGGGGGCGGGGAAGGGGGAGCGTAGGAATGAGAAGGGAGAAAAATATAAATTAAAAAAAAAAAAAAAAAGAGTGCGGAAAAACACGACTCCAGGCCCAAATGCGTCACCGCGGCCCGACAGCACCGGAGCGCGAACAAAGGCGGCTGCCAGCGCCGCCCCCCCACCCCGGGGAAGGGGCGTCACACAAAGCGCCGTGTGTGGGGTGGGTGTGTGTGTGTGCCCCCTTCCTCCGCCCCGCACAATGGCGGCCATTGACCGCCCCTTCCTCCTCCTCCTCCCCCCCGCTGCAGTTCCCGGCGCGGCCTCCGGGGGCCGCTGCTGCTCCCGGCGCTCCCACACAAAGCGGGTCCGAGCGCGGCGCGGGGGCCGCGGGGCCCGAGCGGAGCCGGGGCCAGGCCGGGCGGCACCGACTGGCCCCGCACGCCCCGCAACGCCCCCCGGGCCGCGGGCACAACGCACCGCCGCGGGGGGAGCCCGGCCCAGCGCGGGGCCTCGGCACGGCGGGAACTGCGCAACGACCGAGTGCGCCACAACAGGCCGCGATGGGGGGGGCGAGGGGGGATTACCGGGGGGGACTCGCGACGCGGCCGGCGGGGATCGAGGAGCGGAGCCCCCGCGCGAGGGATCGCGACCGCCTCCTCCCGCCACCGCCGCCCGCGGAGCTTCCGCCACGCGCACTCTCCGGGTAACGGAGCGGCCTTTCCGCTCTCTGGTTCCCTGCTCACCTGCTGGTCTAGACTGAGGGCATTTTCCACCGCCACATGACTCATAACGAGAGATCGGTCTCGGGCTTGTCCCGCTCCGCCTCGAGAATTGGGATGTGCCGGGCCGGGATGTCGCTGCCGCCGATATCGCTGGTTCCGCCACGAATCGCTGCCCTGACTGAGCCCCCCCCACCGCCGGCCCGCCCTTTATATAGGCCCCGCCCCCCGCGCGCCGCGCTGCGCGCGCGCTGACCTCAGCGCGCACGCGACCGCCCCCACCCGGCCCCCCCTCACTCCGCCCGCCGGCTCGGCGCTCTCGCGAGATCTCAGCGCAGCCCAGCGCATAGTGAAGGGGATGCTCCCGGAGCTGTCGCGGGACTTCGGGGCGCCGGGGCCCTCGCGGCGCCTCCCGGAGATGCCGCGAGGTTTCCTCCTCACTCACCTCTCTCCAGGGTGGTAGAGAGAGCGGCCGCGAGTTCTCGCGAGATCACGAGCTCCCCCCTTTCGCTCCGCCGCGCTGTCCTTTTGTTCGCCGCTCTCGCGAGAGCCCCTGCGCGCGCGCGCGGCCCGGCCGGCTCTAGAAGGAAGCAGGCCCCGGGTCACGTGGGTAGGCGCTGCCGCCATCTTGTCGCTCCCCTCCCCCGGGCAGTGGCGCAGCGCGTAATGGCGGTGCTGGGGGGGTGAGGGGAGGAGGGGTCGCTGCCCCCCAAAACACACTGGGCTTCGCCACCTGCCCTCAGCGCGGGTGCGGACACCATAACCTGTGCGTCTGCACAGCTCAAACAGTCCCCTTTGCCCGGAGCCCCGGGGCACATCCTTGCGAGCCGCTCACCCCGACACGCTGCTGGTGGTGGTCGACACGAGTTATTGCACACATCCGGCATCTTTTTCCCCCTAAAACCTTTAGTTGTCAAATCAAAGGACACGCCAAAGGTTCCCCCCGGCAGTCCCATTTTCCCTGTGGTGACAGTTTCACCCTCCCATTACATCCCCAAAATGCCTCACCTTGGACTCATTTAGACTCTTAGCCTGTAAACGTCACTCAAATAATAAGCATTAAAATGCCTGTCTTTAAAAAGAGAAGTATATAAATAACCCCCTTCCCTTCCATCACAGCCTGCTGACACAGAAAACACTGGAGCCACTTCCTGGAATTTGGGTCAGTAAAAGTCCTGACAAACATGCTCTGGGGGTCAGGACATACTGAGGTATCCAAGGAAAAGGACATGAGTTTGATTGTCCTTGATCCACACACAGTAATTATTCCTCCATTTCCCTCCTCCAACAAGAGAGCATAGGGAAGATTTAAACTCCAGAAGGATGGCTGGATTCACCGTGGGATTCAAAAGAAAGACAAAACTTTTCCACAGTACTCACACATATAGTTAATCTCTGCTTAGGTTTTCCTGCCCTTAAAGTTGGAGCGCTAGAACCAAAGTCCTCCCATTCCAGAAATTAAGCCCTGCAAGGTTTAAACATCCACAAACAAATCCTTAAATGAGCAAAACACCTTCTGACAGACAAACATGTCAGTTCTGTACAGGACAGGGTCTGGCCTTAAACAAAACATTTCTCAGTTCTCTCCTTCACTCTTCCACAACGCTCCTTCATCCAGCTACAACTCCAGAGTTAAAGATTTATATTTGTATTTCTTCCCCATGTGCACCTATTTATATAATTTAAAACCTTGCAGGTGTCTTCACTGAGGCTGCCTGACAGTTAAAAGGAAAAAAGAAAAAGTTTCTGTATTCTTTTAAAAAGCTGTTACTGGATGGAGGCCCAAATTTTGTGGGGTTTTTCTGAAAGCAAGTGTCAAATAAATCTTTTAATTCCTTTTCTTCTTACTGCTTTGGAGACAATTCTAATTTCTGAACAATTCTGCAATGTTTACATCCCTGCAGTGTCTTCAGTGCTTTTATAAACAAGGGCATTGTTTAAGATAATTCATATGCACTAGAAAATGACATTAATTAATTCTTTGCTGTGCAAGTTTTAGAAGTATCATAGCAATTTAAACCCTGATCCTGCAGTCAGGAAAGTCAGTTCTTGGGGAAATCAGTTTTCCCTCTGTTATTAAGTTGCCATCTGCACTAGGCAGGACCATGTATTCTCTGTTTCACTTTTATTCTTCCACAGCTGAGTCAGACACAATTCCCTGGAGGAAGCTGAGCAGCTCCTGAGTACCTGAGTCAAGCATTAAACCAACACTGGAGTCCTCACAAACCCTGCTTACTGTTAAACTCAGCAAGTTTTTATTGATGGGTTCGACCAAAACTGCTTAAAACCTGACACTGCCAGGTGCTTGGACACTCAAATCCTAGCAGGATTCCCAAATTTGCTGTTCCTTCACCTGCAGAGCCTCCTCTGGTAGTCCTACTGAAAGGCTACACTGTTAACCCCCAAACAGCCAGAAATACAGCTTTCTGGGTGTAGAGGAGGTTGCATTAGGAAAACAGTGTCACCAGCTGCCACCAAACCCTTGTGAGCTATGAAGTCAACACTGTTTATGAAGTTGTATCTGCCTTTTAGAATATTTTTATCCAACACTGATAGATACTGACCTTGTGTACATGAGCTTCCTTATCTGTTTTGAAACTATCAACAGGTCATATGGTACTAACCATCTTAGCAAGCAGATTTCTCATCTTACAGAACTATGGCCTCACTTCTAAGGAAAGGAGATATTTTACTAATCATAAAGCAACTCAGGCCCTGAAATCCAGAGTGTGATACAAAATAAATCCTACCATGAATGTAATTCTCAGGTTGCAGTACTGAAAACTTGTTTCTTGTTCTACAGAGCTGCTTATGAGTACGATACAATATTTGTGTGAGTCTTTCATATTGTAAGCAGGGCAATAAAAATATAACTTCATTTGTATTGTTGTCCAGCCACAGGTTAGCAGAGGGACTTGGAAAGAGCCTTTAGTCAACAGCGTATATCTCTCCGTAACATCAGAAATCTGTCTTTAACAGCATAATTTTTACATGCTCCATCTGATCAGTTCCCAAAGTTCTGTGGACAGTTTTAAGAGTCAAAAGGCACAATTTTACTGATTTGGAGGAATAACATGAAAAGAAGAAGCACATGCAACCATTGATGGTACTGCTGGTGAAGCCTTCACTAAAAAGTCTGCATTTCCCTACAGCAGTGGCTACAAGGCTCTTTGGACTCTTTGGGTAAGTTTTAAAATAATCTATGTAAAAATTATGCAGCAGAATAAAATGGGAAAGCATTGTTAAAGCTGGCACCTTTCCTCTAACTTCAAAACAAAACTAGGTTTGTTGCATTGGACAGCTTTACCAGGTTCCTCACATTTGAAAAGCTGTCTCTGTTCAGACATTTCTGTTGGCAGCAGGACTGGTGTAGGCAGTTCCCAGCACTTGCCATTTGTTCCTGTCCCCCAGGTGTCCCCTCTTTTGTCCCAATACAGCTATTAGTGATGCCAGTCCGTGCAGTCAATGAAGGAACTGATCTGAATTTAAAATAACTCTGTTTGTAGGCATAGAAAGAGACCCTGCCTACATCAACTCTCTGCCCTGGTAAATGTGTGTGGGATATTGGGTTGTGGTCAATCAATTTTGTCAATTTAGTGAATATTTCCTACCATACATGTGCCCTAACTCAGTGTTAGCCAAGGATTTCTCACACTTGCATTGCCAGCTGATGTAGTCCCCATCTCACTCTGCATGCCCAGCTCATTTCAGACTCAAATAAACTGGTGTGGAGAGGGTGCTATTTTTCAACTGGATCAGTCTGGCAGGGAGGCATCACAAGTGTCTCTGCCAGTCCAACATGAGAGGGGTAACCAGTCCCAGGCAGGGACAACAGGAGCCTGGAGCTGCTGCTGAAGGAGCCTGTGTGGAGCCACAGCCTCCTTCTCTGGGTCGGCAGGGGCAGAGAAGGATGAGAGCACAGGATGTGCACCCACATTTTCTTGGGAAAGGAGTGCACTGGGTGCCCATTACACAAGCCATGGAACTCGGGGGGAATCTCAGGAAAATCTGGGCAGAATTTTCTGTTGCCTGTAGAATTACATCAGGTATCTTAGCCAAAATGTGCACAGAGTTTTTTTATTTGTTTTTGTCCTTCTGACTCTGTTTTGATATAAAATCTAAGTAATAAAGGAAGTTACTACTAATAAAAACATTATTATTAAACTGTGCCTGGACAGCATTGATAGAATATTTACAGAATTTTCCACTATGCTGCAACACTATTTTCTGTCATTGCCTTTGCTGAGTATACATCTATCCTAAGTCTCAGAGAGCACATAATGCCTTTAACTCACCTGAAGAATTAAAAGGCAATCTGATTAAGAGCTACTCTGTTCTTTGGCTAGTGTATTGCCACCCAAGCATTGCTGGCTCTCCTTTCCTTTTCTCTCCACACTCACAGACTGGTAGATAGAATGTACACAATTGATTGGAGAGGGCTTGATGAAGAGCAGATTCGTGATGAATCTCTGAAAAGATGCCTGGAGCTTGTTCTAAAGCTTCAAAGACATTCACATCTTGTCCTGAAAAACCACTAAAGACTGTTTACAGACAGCAGAGATTGTGAGAAAGGAGAGACAGAAAGTTTTATAAGCTATGACTCTGGAACGGGGATATGCAGAGAGAATTTGGCCATTTAAAACATATAATAGTCCTTATCTGAAGCAGCTTCTCTTTCTCTCTTTTTTTTTAAATGAAGTCCTATTTTTATTTTCTGTAATGGTTTAGTGACAAGATCAAGTAGTCACAGGTTTCTGTGGGAACTGAGGAAGCACAAGCATAGTCTTGTCCTTATTTCTTCTTGTTACATGACAGAGGAAGAATGAGTCCGTAACTTTCACACAGGAGATACTTCTTGAGCTGGAGTCAGGGCACAGGACTGCCACCCAAGGCTACCACTGAAATGGCAGCAGAATAGAGGCAAAGGAATGGGAGATAAGATGAAGATGGTCCCCTTTTGAGGTAAGAGTGAGCAGAACAGCAAAGATACATCCATGCTGCTTGCTGTGAGCCTGCTGTGTTACATGCTTAGCCCAAAAAAAGGACTGGCCTGCCTGCCTGCCTGCTGGGGCTGTCTTGCTTGCCTGGGTCCAGAGGAGTGTAGAACTGCAGTAGGAGAGGCTTCCTCCCCCTCCCTCCTCCCTGAGCCTCCAAGAAGTCACTCCTCCAGAGCCTGATGGGATATCCAGACCCTCACTCCCAGCCTCCACCCCATGTCCCAGCCAAATATCCCTGCTTTGCCAACAAGTCCCTCTGTCTGCTGTGCACCTCTCTTGGCTGTGGAGGATTTTCCCTGGCCACATGTGAGAGATGGAGTAGATGCATCCCGGGTTTTCAAGGAAGGGCCTTACTAGCTCTCTCCCCTCTTGTGTGCAGGGGTTTGACTTCTGCTGCCAGTGTGAGCACCTGGCAAGCTTTGACCTTTGCAGATGGTGGTTGTGCAACATGGTGCAGCTGCCAGGAGTCCTCAGGTTGAGTGGATGGCCTCAGCTATCTGGAGAATGCCCGGCGTTGCTCCTTATTAAGTGAGAGAGATTTTCAAGTATTAATATTGTTACTGAGAGGCAGCACTAACTGAATGCTCCATCTTGTGCACTGTCAAAACCATGCTGGACTTTTTCTGTGGCTCAGAGTTGTAGAGGGTTGTAGAGGGTGGAAGGGAGGGTATTTTTTGACTAAAATGACAAGGGTGATTGTCCCGACTGGAGGAATGAATGGAAAGAATATGGCAGTTGCATGAACATTGAAAATTTCTGAGTTGGGCTCTATTTTTCATATTCCTAGATTCCTTGCTAGCTTGGATTTTAAAAACCTTAATCACTTTTATCTCTCTGCATTCGGATCTCTCCATTGTCCCCACTGGACTCCAAATTACCTTGCCTTCCTCTCTCACTCCCCAAGTTTATGCACTGCTTTGTCTTCACAAATGCTGTTTTCCATGTTCCAATTAGATTGAGGGCTTGCCTGCACAGGAAAGTTGCACTACTATTAATTTGCAGTTTGCTTTAAAGAAATTATGTTAAACCTGGGCAAAAGGCCATGTGGACTCCCTGGTATTCCTTTGCAGGAATACAAATGGCTTATTTCAGGTTAGATCAGGTCAATTAGGGAACAGGAAGAACTTGCAAAGCAATAAATTTTCCTACACCAGAACAAAGAGAGCCCAGCAGCTTCTTCTGCCCATTGTGTCCTCCAAATGGGAGTGAAAAGCTGGGGGCATGGTCTTGACCTCAGCAGGAGTCTCAATCCACTGGGCAGCTGGTCCCACCAAAGCAGCAGCCACCGCTGTCACTGTGTTCTGACACGAGCTGTGAAGCAGATGATGCCCACTGCAGCCTTTTTCCTGCCAGGACATCCCAGTCCACAGGGCAGGAGAGGGGCCTGGCTCCCACTCTGTTCCTACAGGTATTAAAAATTGAGTCCTTTGCCAAGTAAATTGTAGTATGACAGTATTCAGTAGGAAAAAGTCATGAGCATCCATCTACTGCCCCTCTTTGAATGAATGCCTGGAGTTAACTGTTGGTTTACAAGCAGACTGTAATTTTATGAATATGCCTTTCTCTTGTAGACAAGCTCAAAGGAACAGAAGGTGAAGACAAAAGAAGAGAGACTCATAGCAGCAAGAAGAAAGGGAAGAGGCACATCAGTAAATCTTGGATTCTGTGAATTCTCATTGTTAACTGGTTTGAACTGGTAAGCTAGTAATTGCCTAAATCAAAACAGGCACCTAGTCAAGATGGCTCCTATATTAATCAGCATAAGTATTATACTTTGAAGAAGGCACTAATGTTTCTCATTTTGGTTTCTGTAAACCTTTTCTAATTACTATTTCCAAATACCAAATGTAACTTTTATGTTATGTAACATAAATGTAGCATTAGAGTCTTCTTTGAAAATCCTCTAGAGGGTCACTGACCAGAGAGTGTGATGGCAGCTCAGAAGGGCCTGTGGGATTGTCAGAGTCCCGAGGACACCCCCAGCTCCACAGCAGTGCTGGTCTCCAGCTCCTCACAGCCCTGCCCTGCCTGGCCATGGGCCCACGACCTGTCCCAGCCATGGCTGTCCCCGAGCTGGGGAGGTGCCCGGTGCCTGAGGCTGCCCTCAGCTGCACCTGGATGGGGAATGGGAATGGCCTGGGCTGCCAGACCCTGCTCTGATGCCCTGGGAATTCCCCTGCAGTCCCCAGTCCCCAGCCCTAAGGGATCTGCTGCCTTTGCTGCCAGCAATCCTTGCTGTGCCCTGCCAGGAACTAAAAGACCTAAATCATGAACCAAACCCAATTCTGGTCTTCAAGAAAAAGGGGGAGGAAGGCCCATCTTTCCATTCCCTCACTGTTGCCGCTGAGTGTTGATTAGGTCTGTCCCTTGGCAAGTGAGGGGTCTCCAGCAAGAGAATGGAAGAGGTGTAGAAACTTGAAGTACAAAAGCTCGTAGAGTTGTGAGCAGAGGAGAGGGAAGGTCTGGATATGGAGGCACCAGCTGGAGCACTCAGAGGGGAAAGTGCTCTCTGAATGGCCTGAGTTAATGACACCAGGTTAGCAGGTCACCAAGACCACAGGGCATCTCCCTGTTATCCCTCAAGACACTCAGAACTGGGGACAAAGTGATTAGCCCTCATGATTGTCAGAGTTGGGACAGGATGCAGATGCTGTTGCAAAAATTCAAAAAAGATAAAAAAGATGTCCAAACCCTGTGCATAATCACAAATCCAAGAATAGCCCAGGAGACATGAGAAGGGCTTAAGAGTTGGCATCCCTTGTGTTCTCCATGGCATCACACAGATCCTGGACCCGTTACCTGGGCATGGTCTTCATATTGCCTGGATTTTGGATAGATGGCTTGAACATGATGACCTGATGCCTGGTGGCTGCACTTGTGAGTGTGAGACTGAATGTGGCTGAGTGAAACCTGTTTTGTTTCAGTTTTTATTTTAAATGAAATCACTTTCTTCCCCTTCCCCTCCTATATGTTTTCTACATTGTTTATACCATGTTGGAGTAGTAAATAGGAGCACCTAGCTGCATAATCTTTCAGTCATATCTCTTGTGGTGGCAGCAGAGAAAGAACCATAAAAAATTTAATGTCAGTAGAAAATAGTCTTTTTTTCTGGATGGGTTCATCAAAGGCCACCCTGTCCCTCTTGCTGGCTTTGGTCAGCAGTGGAGGTTACACAGCTGGAGCTCTGGCCCACTCCATTGTAAGAGGCTTAGCTCAGGCTTCAGCATGCACATTGCAACCTTTCCACTTAAATCATTAAAGGTAAAGGGGTTTTGAGACATCTAGTCCACCACACTGCCTTAAGACTAAATATATCCATCCATTCTGGATGGATGCTCATTGGACTGGATGTCCAGAACACCAACTACATGCCCAAACTGAGGTAGGGCTCCCAACCCTGGCAATAATTGTCTTCTCCTAAGGGGCAGGGCCCCAGGATGCTGTCATGTCAGCACAGCCACTGCTCCTCAGCTGTGAGGCAGGAACCCCTGCTTCATGCTGGGACTGAAAAGCTGCTTAGTGAGCTAAAGGCTCCCGGCTCCTTTCAGACACCCACGGACACGGTGGAGCTGAAACCCTCCCACCCCTTTCCGAGGCAGGCAGCTCAGTGCCTGCAGGGAAGCAGGAGCTGCTGCTGCCTCTCTCTAAGACAGCAGCTCCTGGTGACTTCCCCTTGTCTAAAAGCTGGCTGGTGGTTTTCAGCTCCAAGAAGTGGCTGCACTTGGCTTGTTGTGTGTCACCTCACTGTGAAGTAACTTAAGTCTCCCTGTACTCATCACTTCTAGCCTATTCATAGTAAACAGGAAAAGTAGTTTATTTCCTTCCTCTTTGCAACTGCTTTTTATATATTTGTGTGCTGCTATTCTGCCCCTCCTCAGACTTCTTGAGACTGAATTGTTTTTCATTGTGCCTTACAGTTTATATCTTTTGAACTTCTCGTAGAGCAGCAGTTTAACATTTAAATGAATATAGTGTTCCTGAAATGAGCTGGACTGACAAGGCATGGAAATGGAGACTTCTGTCTTCAGAGATTAGACACCACAGTGGTAGGAGGAGTGAGAACTCCATACCTAACTTGTGATCTGGAACATCTCTAGAGGCAAGAAGACAATGTGGTGATGAAATATATCTAAGTGGTTCAGGTTTCCTCCTTAATCAGTAACCTCTAGGCAGCCTCTGAGGATTCATTTGTGCCAGATGTGGTGGTGGTTTTGCGATATGGACAAAACATTACAATAGCAAGGAGCAGTGTTAACCAGCTCATTTCATATGAATTACCAGCCTTGTGGGGGCAGAGCATTCAGGCAGGTTCATCTAATCAGCTGTAGATGGACACATGGAAGGATCTCCAGCCAAGTCATCTCAGGCCCCTCTTTCAGCTGCAGGGGAGACAAAGGCACTCGGAGGTCATGAATCATCTCATCCCAAAGTAGGTATTTAAAATAGATCAGATAAGACATACCTTTAAATTGCCTGTGGGGCAACAGGCTCAGATGTAGAGATAGACACTGTAGACATCTAAAATTAGGTGAGCTGAATCTCACCTGTGGAGTCCATCAAAGTGGACACAGTGGTCAAAAGCCCCACTTCCTGTGGGAAACCTTCAGAGCACATCTTCTGCCTTTTTGAATTTACAGCCACCTCAAAGCAGCCAAGTGTCATGGCTGATGAGAGACATATGAGGGTCTTCCACTAAATGGCTACATCTTACTGATTTTCGGAAATATTTTTTTTAAAATCCTTCTTTCTTAGTTTAGTATCTAAATAATCATTTTCCAGAGCAGGAATAGTTGCTTTTTCACATCTGCTCATGCCATCAAGGGAAATTGGAAAAGCAAATGCTTGGATTAGGAAGCACTGATGTTCATCATGGCTAAAATAATGGTATTTTGTTGAGGGGAACTTTTAGGTTGATTCATCTGATATAGTTAAACTGTAAAGATTTATCTTGCAGAATCTTTGGCAAATAAGTACTTCAAAACAGGTTTTTTTACTCTCATAGCATCTTCTCCCCCTCCTCTCATTTTTATTCCCTAGTTAATAGTTTGTAACTAAGGAAAAAGCTTCTCTTGATACCATAGCACATCTCCTGACCCACTTCAGTGCAAATGCATACATAACCACTTGTTTGTTTGTACTTCTACAGGTGTTGGCGCTGTGCAGATATGGGCTGTGGTTAAAGTTTCATAATGGAAAATCTGACAGGCAGTTAACTAATCCATGAGTCATATTTCGTAATAGCCTAAAGGTCTCTGATGCTCGACCTTCATTTGATACCCTTGCCATCAGGCAGTTTATACATGACCCCTCTGAAGAACATTCTTTATATAGATGACTGCACTGCTGCCCTTTTATACCTGCAAGGATGGGCATTGCACTTACTGAACCAGGGGAGTCTCCCATCTCCCTTTCCACCCCTCCTCTCCATGAACAGGACTGCAGAGGTGCACTGCAGGACACTCACCTGGGGAATGAGAGCAGTGGAAATCTCTCTGCTTAGTTTAAGTCTTCTGTAGGACCCGGCTGAAAGCTGAGGAGAGGGATGGGGAAGCTGTTTTCAAACTCCATTCACCCTAACCCTGCTGAAGGGGTTTCTGATTGGAACAGCTCCAGTAATAAAAGTAGCAGTGGAACTACCAGCACTAACAGAGCTCTGCTGGTTTCACCTGTGCATGGCTCACTTCTGCTCAAGGCAGGCCAGACAGACACAGAACAAGACATCCTTTTTTTGCTAACAGCATTCCCAATGCCAGGGTCTTAAAAGGAAGGCCTAATGTGGAAAGGGCTGGTCTGGAGAATCTACACCTCTGTTTTCTAGCCAAAGGGTGAAAAAGCAGCACAGTGCTTATGAGGGTACCTTGGCTTTCAGGACTTCTCAGGTCCTTTCTCAAAGGCATTGCTGCTGTTTCCAAAGCTAAAATAAAGCAGACACATGACTTTGGTCACTGCATGAGAAGTTTACATACTATGACTAGTCATAATAAAGAAACCTAAACAAAAGCCCAGCATGTCACTAAAGCTGCAATATGTTTTCCATGCTAAATTCTTTTAGGTTTGCTTTGGCTTCTTTTTTACAGCTGTGGAATAGTAGAATATCTCAGGGATATTAACTCCGACGTTGCAGGATAGAAAGTTCTGGTCTTCATGAATGGACCCACTATAAAACTGAGCAGAAGGTTATCTTATTTTTGAAACACTCTGGCATAACAACTTTTACAGCAGTGTCAAATGCTGGACAACAATGAGAGCGGCTGAGAAGACAAATGGAAAGAAGAAAGCAAAGGAGAAGGGTTAACTTTGGCTGCCTCTTTAAGAAACTCTGCCATTTCCAAGTGACTATTTTATAATTGTCTCTGAGATATCAGCAGACACCACGAGTGATGTATATGTAGCATGTGAGTTGCCTGCTGTATGTGGAAAACTGCCTAGGGAGGGATTGGCACAGTGGGAGGGGGAACATGGCCAGCCTGACTGTAGGCACCAGTGAGGAGTTTAGTCATCCTGCTGAGTCAACAGGAGACATGGCACCTCCAAAGGTGCTTTTGCCTACTCGTCATTCCATGTTAGACAGCTGAAGTTATATGGGAAGAGCCTGTAATGACAGGCTCACATGCAAGCTGCTGTTTATGCATGGGATTCATCTTGCTTGGCTGATCTGCATCCCCAGCTCCAAACCTCTTCATCTGGAATAAAGCTGGTGTCGGACTGGGCAAGGCTTGCTGGGGCTGTTTTTTGGGGCTGTCCTTGCAGCTCTTCTCAAGCAAATGCAGAAGGTAAGGAAAGGCCAAACAAAGGTCCCAGTAGGATTCAGGTTCGTTTCAGAGGGGCAGCAGTGTTTGAATCCTGACAGCTTTACTGAAAGATATTTTTTGCTATCATTGAGGGTCCCTGCAAGATGAAGGACCCAGCTGCACAAATCCCACTGGGAGGATAGGGCTGCTGACACAAATGTAATATAATAAAACACATTACAGACTTGTACAACTCTTGTCTGATGATCTGAGGGACTCCTCTCCAGGTTTGCCCTCAGTACCCCCTGAAGTCAGTGTAACTATCACCTCCAACAACTCATGGCATTGGATCATGATATTTGTAACAAACTTCTGGTTTAAAGTGCCAGGATATAGGAACTATATTGTATGTCTGTTCCACAACATGCTGAACTCTTGCTTTGTCTGAATTTTTGTCTTTTTAAAAGTATTTTTTAAGGTCATCTTAATATCAGAAGAGAATTTTCATTTTTGTCCATCTTTCCTCTCTTTATTGCAGTATTGGCTGTAATTAAACTCTAAATTGCAGGAGCATCGTTACCTGACATTTTTCTCTCTTTTTCAAACAATTCTTGGAACTGAAAGTTAATAAAAGGAGATATACCTTTTCAGTTCTTTGTTCAGCTCCCCTGGCTTGTTTTCAGCATTTGACAATGCTTTCCAGGCTCTCAGTTTCACCTCCCTATTTTCTGGTTCCCTGAGCTTGTGTGGTGCCTTTGATGCTGCAAAAGGGCAAGATAAAGCACTGAGGAAAAAAGGTGAAGTACTGTGACAAAAGGACAGGCATCACCCCAGGGATTCATGTACTGAAAGATCTTTAAAAGTCTTCTCAAAACTGACTAGTTGGGAGTTGACAGAATCCTTTTAAGGACAGTTTATGTTCAGAAATCCCAGTTAGTCTTATGAGCAAGTTTTGGCTGAGCACAAGTGCTGATGACTTTTTGAAATGAAAAACATTTCTAAAGACGAAAATAGCTAGTACTGAAATCTCTCATAGCCCTTATTTACAATTTCTATGTGATCCCTTGTCCAGATTTATAATGATTGCTTGCCAGCAGAACTTACAACTCTGTGGATTTGTCTTTAATGTTGTAATTAAAACCAGGGTGATTTTCATGGGCCCAGAATAATTTGTAATTCTTGTGAGAGCTCTGTCTTTTAAGTGGCCTTACATAAGATGTAATCTTCACTGACCTAAAGCATGCATACACAATTTTTTTAAAAATGATTGATGTTTTCATCAAGCAATTCTATACCTTTGGGATCATTTCAACCTGATGCATTTAAGTACAATTTTCCCAGACTTTCTCAAGAATTTATAATGTTTTTAAGTTATAGCTAAGTAAAACACTCCTTTTTTTTCTTCTGCCAGGTGCCTCCACATAGCTTGCATCTTTTAGTCCTTCTGTAAGAGGTAAAGATGTGACCTTTCATTCTTCCTGAACATTTTCCCTTTTATTGTTCACCCACTGACAACATATGCTGGGGACTCTGCAGTGACTCCCCAGCATTTCCAGAGCTATGCAGTCTAAAGACCAAAACCTTCTTGTTCTCCCTAAATATGGGATCACTATGTAGTGTAACCCCCAAAATCTGATCTCCTACTAGTTCTCCATATTTGTTAGGGGGGGTGGATGTTCCTTATGGCACAACAAAAAGGCCATGCTGGCATCCCTCACACACTGAACAGGGCAGAAATGTGTTGCAGCAATAGTCCGTGAGGGGTTGTTATATGGATGGGTGGAGAGTTAGGCCCTCAAATGTGAACTTCTTCTTATTGGAACACGTAGCTATTTTTGAAGTCTGAAACTTCATTAACAGGATTCCTCTACGGATAACTTTGTCCTTTTAACTTGTCCTTACAGCTTTCGTTCTGGGAATATTTAATATAAGGTGTTTTGATTCTTTAACCTGCCTGTGCCTGGTAGTATTAATAACCCGGGGCAGGGAATGTTTATATAGTACTGAGCACCATGGCAGCACTTGGTAAATAATGAAATAAATCGCAGGCTTTGTTTCTGTTCAAATACTGTGTTTGCCTTCTGTGGATACAGATCTTCTGGATCCTGCTCAACAACCTCATTTGGGTGAAAGTGGATGTTGCGCTGATTTTATTCCAGCTCCTTTAATGTATGGCAACTGTACAGACACTGCTCTGGATAACAAAGAACTCAGAGTAGAAAAGGCAAGAAGCAAATCAACAACTGCAGCACACAAGGGTCCAAATTCACCACCCCATTCCAAAATTCCAGACATGCACTGAAAATACCAGGGCTGGGAAGTTACTCTGGCTGCTACTGAGGGGATGCCCAAGCGTGTGAGAACCAACATAAATTAGAAATGTGAAGAAAACCCACACAAGTTCACTGTTCTAAAGCACTGAGCAGAGAAAATTGGGAAGACCAGAGTTATTGCATCCTACGACCTCGGCCTTCCGGACCCACATGCAGGTGCAGAAGCCAAGGGGGACGTGTGCTGTAGAAAGGAGCTGCGTGTTTCCCTCCAGAACAGCCTGAAAGCTGCTCAGGAATCCCAGCACTTAGGACATGTCTCAGAGAAGTCATTCTGTGGTTGACTGTGCCCAGCTCACATATGTTTTTAATAGAAGCATTTAAAATAATTTCAAGACTGAGGCGTATACAAGTTAAACTTTGAGTACAAGCTGAAGAACAAATAGAGCTGTGCTAAATTGGTTTCTGGTACAGCCTGACAATATACTCAAGATGCTACCTAATCCCAAGTGATCCCTGGTGTGTATGTAATCTTCTACCACCAAGTCAGTCTTAAATTTGTAGGTGAGGTTACTGCATTCTTAGTCTGATTTAATCTCTTTTCCATCAGGAGTTGGCAAAGCTGAGAAATACTTTATGGCTAAATTCATCTATATTTTACTTGTGATATTTGTACTTTTCTATTTTGAATATAAAATATAGGTAAATATAATCCCTATAAATGTGTAAAGTAATCATGCATTCATTATGAAATAATAATACTTACATTAATCAAAAAATTAATAACATTTCTCCATAACTTCATTAATGCAGAGTCAGCTGCACTAAGGGGCCTTGAGCTGGGCCAGAAGACAAGAAAGGACAAAATTCAACTCCAACAATCAGCGAACAAGGAGTTAAGGTATTACAAACTGAAGCCTCTGCAAATCCAGACTTAAATGCAGAGTTAAAAGCCTCTGCCAACTCTGGAACAGAAACTAAAGTCTGCTTCTACCACCAGGAAGCGACTGCAGCCAGGGGAAAGTGGGAAGGGATAAAGGAACAGCGGGGTGAGAGACAAAGTCTAAAAGACCGTGAGGATGAAAGGTGAATTCACCATCATCAAATGAATGCCCTGAGAGTCCTGGCAGTCCATCAGAAGGTGTGAGGTCCAGCAGATGGTTTCCTGGTCAGAGTTCTGCAGGAGGCCCAGCTGGACAATCTGGACAGTGTAGGATGTGCAGCTGGAGTTTGAGCACTGTCTGCTGCCCGCTTTGTGCCACAGCTGTAGCAGAGTCGGATGGTGGATGAGCAGGTGAGGGGCAGCATTGCTGTGGATGCACTGAGAAGGGAGGGACATGTATAATGATGGTGCAAACATGCCCTGTGTCAGCCCTGAATTGTAGGGGCACAGAAACAGGGAGCTGAAGGTACTGTCTGAGAAGAAATGTCTGTGGAAAGGGAAAAGGCAGATACCATTTGCATGTCTGGGCTAGTGTGAATTCATCAGGCTCTGTGTTTGAATGGGTGCCAGGTACAGCATACAAGTAACTCCTGTTTGCTGTGCCTGACCTAAATCCAAGTGTTGCTTTGTCAGGCTTTAACCAACACGTGTTCTGTCTCCCTACTGTGTAGTCACACTGCTGGAGACTGGGTGTTAGCACTGGGAACCTGATGATTCAAACACAAAGTATGAGAGGCTGTATTGTGGCAACAGGGAGGAAGCAGGGACATGTAACCTCACTGTGTATTTTATGGTGGTCAAAGGTTTCTGATCACCTTAAAAGAACTTTTATCTGGGAAGTTTCAAAGGACTAAATATAGACCAATTGCAAATGCTAGATGGCACTGAGGCTCCCCAAACAACCCACTTCCCTGCTAACAATGCTTGTGGGGATGTAACATCTTGTTTGTTTGTTTATTAAATAGACCTTTTTCAGATCAACATCTATCAGAGCCCAGCCCTGCAACTCCATTTTTTCCCATTCCTTGGCAATGGGCCCCTGGCAAGAATGCACAGCCAGCACAAGTCCTGGAGCTGCCTCTGAAGCCTTGATGTTCAGTCTCACTTGTTTGGGGGGAAGACAGGAGGAGTGTTACACAAGAGGTCTTAGGGTGGTAAGATAAACATCTGGTATTTGAGCCTCTGCCTTAAACCACCACATCACCATGAATGGATAAGTTTTCAGCAGCAGGAAGTCAGGAATTACACTCAGTAGGAAGAACTGCCAGCTCTTCTGTGATTCCTGCCTCTGGATAGGGCATGGGAGAAGTGCCTCTGGTAGGATATCTGTGTAAACACTGGATCCCACTCACTGCTGATACTGATGACGTGGTTGAACAGAGCAAATGCACTCTACCCACAAGTGATCCCAGGGTTCTTTTCTCAGTGGAAGAACAGCAGGTGAGCTTGGTGTTGAAGGCAGAGAGGGTGAAAGTGTCATCAGTGAGAGATGAGATCACAGTCAATTGAGGTGGTTGCTGTGTAAGTCCACTAGGCCCCAACCATGGGGTGTGAGATTCTTCCAGGAAGTGAAGACATTGTCTACACTGTTTCAAAGATGCATGTTTAAAACCTAGACAAACAAACAACTAAATAAAAAATAAGCAGTAATGAAAGGGAAAAGAAAATCCACAGGCTAAAAAAAGGAGTGCCAGCAGGTAGCAGGGAAGGGAGCAAACCAACTTTTGGTCTAGTCAGGTGACAAATGTATAAAGTTGCTAAGAATCAGTGGTTTTGCTGCAGCGAGAAACTCTGTCTCAAGTCAAGAAGTAGTGCAGGTGAAGTGCAGTGAGCTCAGTACTGCACATTCCCCCTCATGCTCTAATCACCACTTGTGGGGTACCATAATGTCCTAGTTAGGACAGCTGAGACCAGTTCATCATGGTATGGGTGTAACCCAAAACTGTGTATTCTATAGCCTTCCATGCCATTTCCCAGAAACTGTTGTGAATAGACTATTCGCTCCCTCTGCCCATAGAGCCTGACTCCTCAGGCTATAAACTAGGTGTTAAGAGGCCTGTGAGATAGGAGGATGCTCTTGTCCTCACACCCTTTGTGGAACTCCCTGCCCTGAGGGAAGCACTGAGCATTCCTGCCTGAACTGGAGGGTCTCAGCTGTCCTAACTAGGACACATATACATCCAGTTGGCCAAACTCACACACCTGAATGCAGGTGTCACCGCAGTGCAATGGTTACAAACGTTGTCACTCAAAGGAGTACGAGGAAATATCTGTAAAATTACCTTTTTGGAGGAAGGAGCAGGGGAGGAGGAGCAGGAGGTGGCTGTGACCACCCCAGCTCAAATGGCCTGCTATTTAGACCATCAGTATTACTCTCTATTCCCTTACAGGATATTTCAAGACAACACAACAGAAGTGAATTGATGAGAACATAGAATAGTCCACACCTAGAAGCAGTCTTTGGGTTTCACTGGGACAGTACTGCTGTCCTGCTGGGGGGTCACCAGGGTCCTGAGGAGTTCAGTCTGGGACCCCCATCCCAGCATCCTCTGGCCTGGATCTGCACCATGGCAGTGAGGGCACTGCCTGTTCCAGGGCTACCTGGGTCTTCCAGCTTACAGTGCCAATGGGAGCACCCCACTCCTGACAGAGATCTGAAAGACTAAAACCAAAACCATCTCAAAAGCAGAGACTCTATTTATGAATGCTGTCATTCTTGCGAAGCAAAATCAAAATTAGTGCTGTTGCAGGATGACAGACGTGGAATAATACGCCAGGAAATGAAGGAAATATATGCCTACAGTACCTGAATCAAGATCTCAAAGTACAATGCCATAGGCAGAGAGGCTGTACAAAATCTTTAGATATTTAACCACTTGTATGTGTTCTTGTGGGAAGGGAAATGACAGATTAGTTTTCCTGTGGAGGATTCATTAGTATTCTGTCATTGGCAAGTCAGTATTTTTAGCTTAGTGAGCTCAAGATGTATTGTGGTTTAGGCCTCAGAAGTTACCAACTCTGAGTAAAGAATTAAAAGAAAAAAAATGTAGTGTTGTTAGGAACTGTAGAGTGATTGTTCAAGATCTTCTGAGAACCATCCTCCTCAGGTGCTGGTTAACATTAAGCACCCATTAACTCCACTTCAGGAAGGTGGTGATTAAACTGGGTCAAATGGAACTGATTATGCTGGATTATCCCTGTCATGGAAAAATTCACAAGAAGATCTCAGAGGGAGACAAATTCTTCAGGAAGGTGTATGGCTTTCCTTTTCTTCCTGCAAAAGAGCTTTGGGCCACCCAGGATCCCTCTGGATGCCTCAGACTCACTTTGAATTGAATTGTTTTCATCCAGGAGGTTCCTCAGGACTTGTAAGGAAAGCAGTTGCCCCAGCATTGCTCCCAGCTCTGTGTCTCACCCCAGGTCTACTTGTGCTGAATTTTGGAAGCATCCCTGACGACACTGAAAGGAAAAAAAAAACGTCTTTTCACTTCTGGTGCTAGAAATTACTAAGGAAATGTTCAGATGGACAAGGAAGAATAACACCATGCCTGTTGGGAGGGCAAAATCTGCCAGGCCAGCAAGAGGGCCCAAAACAGAGAAAATAAATTTTGTACTTGGGACTGGACTGGGTTGAGAACTGGGAAGGCGTGGGGGAGCTTTGGATTTGCCCAGCCCAGGGAACAGCCTGTCTCCCATAGCCCATGAGGTGGGTTTTGCACAGCTCCTGCAAAAAGGCAAGATCCAGCAGCTTGAGCCTAGATCTGTTGTGTGCTTACAACAGGCTTCTGAGAGCCAGGCTCAGGTGGAAGGCTCTGGAGCCCCAGATATTGTGAATGACACCAGCCCTGTGTGAGTATCCAACCTACACAGGCAACCTGTGTGTGATGCTGAGCTCTGGAGTAGAACTTGGAGCAGACACATACCCTGGCAGGCCTCTCTCTCAGCACAGCCCCAGTTTAAGGCCACCCTCCACTATGTGATTCTGCCACAGAAAACCAAATATTTTGTGACTGCCACGGTTACTAAGAAATAAAATACAATTTTATTGCAGGGACTGATACACAGAGTTTCCTGCTGGCCCAGGGGTGGCTTCCTCCTGGTGACATCCCTCGGTGCTCCCTGCATGCTTGGCTCTGCTGCTCTGCTTTAATGAGATTTTCAGCTGACAGCAAGTCATCGACCCCTCTGTCATAACCCTTCACCTCTCGTGCTGTCAGAGAACTGCCCTAGGGACACGGGGCTGAGTCCTGTGTGTGTGCACAAACATGGGGATGTGCACGCCTGCACTCACAGCTGTGTTTGGTTTATGTTGCATATAGGAGAAAAGAGGATTATTTATGTTCTAATCACGATGTGTTCCCCAAGCAAAATATTTCCTGCTCTGACTTATTGCTCACTTTAGGCCTGCCCTCAAGCATTGTTCTTATATTTGGAGCCAGTCACGTTTTTTTCCATTTGGAAATGGAAATCTTAAATATAATGACATCTTTAATGGAAAAAACCTGACAGTTATTTGGAGGGAGGAGGAGTTTTACTTCTCTATTTTACCATCTTATGTTTGTTTCCTTTCTCACCTCTTTCCTTTTATTCTTTCTCTTATCTCTGAAAAAGGAAGGAAAAACAGTATCTGGAGAAAAGGCAAGAGCAATATTTTGTTCTCATTTTCGGTTAAGAGATTAGAAAAGTTCAAAAGGTTTTACCCAGAAAAAGTCCACATGAAAACTGCCTGTCATTTTCTGATTAGCACTGTCGTACTATTGATCAAAAGTATCCAGCCAACAAACCTGTGTAAATTAAAAATGCTTTTGCACTATATGGAGCCAGCATTTCTTGGTAACTACAAAAGAAATGCTTTCTTTTTTTTTTTTTTTTTAATTCATAGAGCTTTACAAAGCTTAAGCAAGTGGCCTTAGAGCTTGGGTTTCCTTTTTTCTCACAAATATCAAAACAGAGAGGTTCCCCACCCCCAGCCTTCTTTTGCTAGAGGACTTCTCGGAGGACCAACAAAATCAAATTAGTTTTGTAGTCTGCACTTAGGAGATAGAGGAGAATGCAGATCTTTAACAAATTGAGATTTTGTCCCAAGTGTTTTGCAGGAGTTTTGATTCAATCAACCTCAGAAGAGTTTTTACACAGTCTGAATAAGAATTCTTTTAAAATCCTTTTTTAAAATCTTTCCCCTTTCCTCCATTCTTAATTCCCCTCAGTAGCTCAGGATTCCTTTCTGTTTTGAGGCATGAAATCCCTTTAGCTCTATTGCCTACAAGGCAAAAAGAGAAGAACAAAGCAAGAGAATATGAAAAACACCCCCAAGAAAATAATTAAATTTTCTTTTTTTCAACAAGCTCATCCATCATTATGCCATAAGAAAACAAACAAAAAAATTAATACCAAAACATACTCTTTTTCCCTCTCTTGTGGGTCACATCTATCAAGCAAGAGAGAATCCTGTGCTATTGTATTTGGTTTCTAAGCTGGATGCACAAACTACCCTGGCTGTAGCCTCCAGGGATGTTGTCACCAAACAAATGCTGCCAATAAAGTGCTGGTAGGAGGTCCTTTAGGAAATGCAAAGAGAAAAACAATTTTTATTTTTTTTTTTGGGGGGGGGAGTTGCGTAGGAAAAGTAACTAATAACTAAATCTGGAAGTACAGCTGGGTGCTCTTAAATTAGAAATCTTTGGGAGGTCTCCCACACATCCCTGCAAGTTTGCTGAAGAGTTTTTTGAGCTGTGCATTGCTGCAGATATGTTTCACCTCCCCCAGCTTTTCTCTCTGTTTCTTGCTGAGCTGCTCCGTGGCTGTAAGCCTCTCTCAGTGAACTCCCCAGTGTCTCTCTGGCCAGGGCCTCACTTCTCTTCCATCTCTCCTTCCAGTTCTCTTAGTTCCTTGGTACGGTTTCAACCTCGTATCTCAGCTGCTCAAGAGGACAGAAAATGAGTTCAGTGGATTTCTTCCCTTCTCCATCAGCTATCCCTGCTGATCTCATTAAGGAAAAAAAAAAAAAAGCTGATTCAGATGTATTAACTAAAAACTCACTTTTTTTTTCCTACACATTTTCTTGCCTCACTCTTCTCCACAGGTAATTTTATTGTTGTTTTACAACACAGGCAGAAGGTAAGTTTTCTGTTGCTTGGCTCCCAAATCTGGTGGGTTGTCAATTTTTTCCTGTTTGCAGCTGAAAATAATTTTTCAGAAAACATGGTTATACTGCAGTCTGAGAGGTCTAGCACAGTATTTGAGCTCAGCCTTGCAAGGACTAGTCCACAAAGGCTGTGTTCTGCTAACACACTTTAACTCACGTGTAATGCCTGAATCTTAAGCCCACATAACTTATATGCATGTAAGCAACCAGATTATCTCACCAGATAGGTGGGCTTTTCCGGGATCAGTGATTAATTGAATATATTGTTAGAGATAAGGAAGAGAAGTAGTTCCTCTCTTACTTGACAACACACAAAGCAAATTTCTTGTAAAATGTGAATCTCCAGAATACCTACAACACTTACTGTGCAGGCTTTGAAGCTGCTGCACACAGGGAATGTGGGAGCCTTTCCTCCTTAGTGGGAGGAAAAGAATAACCATCAATTACTGTTCCTCAATACCTTCCCCGTTAAGGCTAAAATTAATCTTGGTTTGAAACTAAAATGAAGCAGAATTTTTGTGCTCATTATTCCAGGAAAGATCCTCAAAAATCAGGTGCTTTGGGCTCAAGGCCTCTAGAGGTCACCAGAACCTAATTAATGAACATTGCTAAACCCATCTGTGAAGTGCAAATTGCTTTGTTTTGGTTGGGATTTTCCACCTCTGCAGCTCTGGGTCTCCCCTCTGCCAAGGAATCCTGGCTGTCATTAGCCAGTGAATAACAGAAAGTGCTTGCAAACCCATACCCTGCTGGAGAGCTTTGGCTGTGCAGGAGTCAGCTCCCTCTGGGGTGAGAAGGCAATCACCTAATCGGCTTTTTTCCCTCTGCATACCGTTCCAGTCTTAACCCACCTGTTTCTGTGATAAATCCTGCCCTAGCACAGCTGGAGTCTCTTGTGCACCGCGGGCAATGTCTTTGCCACACCTTTGTAAGCCCAGGGAATGCCAGGGGCATTACCAGAGGGAGGGGGGTGCCAGTTTTTTCCTGTGCTGGTGCAGTAACTCAGAAGGGAACGTGGGTTGAATATGCAGGTTGGGTAATTGGCCAGGATTCTTCTACGTAAATTCTTGCTTTGCAAATTATAACCTGCAAACACAGGACACTGTAAACAAGTATGGTTTCCTTCCAGGTCATCCAGTGTTGTATCTACAGGGAAGGTTTTAGCTGCAATTATGATTAAGTGGTTGTCATGAAGTCAGAGACCTCATCTGCTTCATGCAAGACCAGAAGGGAAAGCTCACGTAATTTTCCTGGAACTCTCTCCAGGGTTTAGGAATGAGACAGGCTTGGGAGCAGGGATATGGGTAGAGTCGAGGGAGAGTATTTGTTTCAAAACAGCAAACACAAGCAGATCCCTTCAGAAGGAGAAATTCCTCTGAAGAGAGCAAAAGTATTTATTTTGGGAGCAGTCAGTGAAATGGAGGTGTGTGGTGTCTCTGCAGAGGGATTTTTCTGTCCTCTCAAAAGCCAGGAGAGTTGAATACACACAAGTGGCCTGTGCTTGCCAGGATGCTGAGGGTGGTATGGGAGGGCTGCTGAGAGGAGATCCTCACAAAGGGCTCCTTTGCCTTTATATCCAGGATACTGCAGGCCCAGGACATTCCCCTTGAACAGCCTGTGCAGTAACTCCTTTCCGTGGCCCTTCCTTCGCCTCAGTGGCAGCAGGTGACCCACACCCCTTGTGCCCTGCCCTGGGAGCAGCAGCCTGCAGTAATAGGATCACCCAGGAGTGTGTTTGCCAGGGATTAGCAGGTGTGTTATTTTTGCAGACTGGAGCTGTGATGCTGCAGCCTGGCTGGAGTGCACGTGTCAGTTCCTGATCCCACGGAAAGCCCCCGAGAGGTCAGTAGGACCATAAACGGAGGTATGTGCCCACCTGAAGGAGGTCAGGATTATTTCCCTTGTAGCACACCACTCCCAGAGAGAAAACATTTATATGAATCTTATACCCATACTTTATTTCCTTCCCCTTCAAAAGATGCACAGAGTTTAGGGCTTCCTTTCTTCTCAGTTTCCTCTCAAGGTGGGGTCCTAGAGAAACCTTGCTGTTTCTTCCCTCTCTCCAAACAGCAATCTCATCAAAATTTCTTGGTGGCTGCCATCTGTTGCAAGCAGAACACCACCCCTTTTGCTATTTACAGTGCAATTAACCTTTAACAAATTAGCTTGTGACTGTCATGAGAGGATTAATTAAGGCAGCACACCCTTGACTTGCTCCCACCGTGCATTTGCAGCAGCACACCCACAACTCTGACAAAGCCCTTCCAGAATCTGGGGAACAGTTTTTATCCTTTCTGTATTATTCCATCAAATTTGGCAGCCCCAGGGGGATGCATGAGGAAGGGCTCCAGCAGACACAGTCCCGTGGAAGTAGGTGTGGGGATAGAGGACCTGGCCTTGCCCAGCAGTGTGGGTGCTTCCCTGATGCTGAGTTGTTACTGCCCTGGTATCAGGATGTGGGTCCAAGACTCAGCCACCTCAGCTCAGTGTTGTACTTTAAGCAGCCAAAGGATAAAGCTGCTGCCAAAATATCAGGCTGTGATGTGCTGCAGCTGTGCTTTGGAAGCATCCCCTATGTTGCCTAAAATCACCAGACTTCCATCTGGATTCCCATGTCTGGGAGGCAGGACGCATGTACACTGTGGCCAAGGCTTCCTGAGAGCCTTGGACCCCTGGACAGCACAGCAGAGCTGATCTGTGCAGATGTCCAGGATGTGCCTGGGTTATCCAGACAACCCTGTGCTTGCTGCCAGGCCTTGGAGAACCCTCAAGCAGGTGAGCCAGTTCCCCCAGCTCCCGCACAGCCTGAGTACTGCTGGAAAAATAGGCCTTGGCCAGGGAAATCCAGCACGCTGGCCCTGCCTCTGCTCCTCTTCCCATGTGGCTGTAACTCCTGGCAGAAAGGCAGGATGGCTGGTAAAGGCTGTAATGTCTTAAATCAGAACAGCTTATTGTTTAATTCCAGCTGGCAACTAAGTACCATACAGCAGCTCACTCGCTCTTCCGTGCTACGAGGAGAAGAATTGAAAAAAAAGGTAAAACCCATGGGTTGAGATAAGAACAGTTTAGTATTTGAAATAAAGTAAACAACAACAACAACAATAATAATAATAAATAATATAAAAAAGAGTGTGAGATAAAGGGGAATAAAACCCAAGAAAGACAAGTGTTGCACAATATAATTCCTCACCACCCCCTGCCCAATGCCCAGGCTGTCCCTGAGCAGCAATCAGCCTCTCCCAGCCACCCCATCCCCCAGTTTATATACTGGATACAACACACTGTGGTATGGAATATCCCTTTGGCTAGTTCAGATCAGCTATCCTGGCTGTGTTCCCTCACAGCTCCTTGTGGACCTTCTCACTAGCAGAGCATGGGAAGCTGAGAAGTCCTGGATTTAGAGTAAGCTCTACTTAACACACTGATGTTTTAGTTGTTGCTGTCAACATTGTTCTCATATTGAATCCAGCTACTGTACCAGCTACTAGGAAGAAAATTAACTGCATCCCAGGCAAAACCAGGACCCAGGTGCAGTTGCCAGATATGATGTCCTGAAGGCAAAATCTCAGGGCTCAGAGCTGCACCAGAGAGCAGCTGCTGCACAGCCGTGTGGATGGTGGGCAGAGCCAGGCAATACCTGTATTGCTGGGAGCTGCCTTTGTTCTACCATTGGCAGCCCCGTGTCTCACACTGTCCTGCCCAGCATGGGCTTGTCCTGCTGTAGCTCTGCCACTGCCACCTCCTCCTTCCACAGTGAAATACCCCACAGGGGGGTTCTGGGAGATGATAATGGCCCAGGGGACGGGGGCTTAGTGAGGAGGGAAACAGCCTCTTTTCAAACCACAGCACCACCTCCTTTCCTAAAACTCTAATAAAATAGTGATTGTTGGTAGTGCCCAACACTTGCATTTTTTCAGCACCAAGATGTGAAAGGCACGACCCACAGCAACAATGTTCCGACAAACCCTGGACAGGATTTTTTAATTGCCATCAGGTGTAAACTACTTGTTTACATTTCTTTGGATCCATGAAATTTTGAAGGCACAGCTAAAGAAAATAATTAACCTTATTGTGAGTTCAGTCCATGCTTGGCTGGGTCAGGTAATACAATGCTGTTATTCCTTGATGATGAACATGTTAACTAATGTCTCTTATATAAGGAGAAATCAATTATAAAATTATACCATCATTGATGTAGTTCTGTCACCTATTTGCATGTCTTCTCTGATTCCTAAACTCCATCAAGGCTAGAAAACTTGGAGGCTTTCAGGGTTTTGCATCCATGTATGAATCCGAAAGAAACCATGAGCACACAGAAACCTAGATGGATACAATTCCCAGCCTCCTCCTGGTTTTCTCCGGTGGAAAAACACTTAATAATCAGCTTGGACAATACCAGCACTGGAACCCTGGGCAGCAGCATGCTCTGATCCTGAGATGTGCATAAACACAGCCTGAGGTGATACAAATAGGTAACAACCTTCAGCATTACTGGGAGGAAAGGCTGAAACAGCCTCTGTTGTGATGATGAACTCAGAACTCTTCACACTGTTAAGGAACAGACATTTCTAACCACATTCAGGACATCCCAAAAGCTGTCAGGGAGGAGAGAGAAGTGATCCTGGTTTCATCCTTGCCCTCCATGTTGCAGCAGTACCTGAGCAGGCAGGCAGCTGGCCAAGCCCACGACAGAACCGAGAGGTTGCAGCTTCACAGGTGGTGACAGCAGTGTGCAAGACTGCACCACGAATTAAATAATAATAAAATGAATGCAAAGGCTAGTTAATACAGGATAATAAAACCAATGAGTGTACTAAGTCATTACACAACTACTTCTTACATAATTGATTACTAAGTCCTTACTAAGAACGACAGAGAGGAGTGACCACTGTAATTTGCTGGTTATATGGGTGTTATTTGGAAATCCTCAAAGATCTGACTCTTGTCAGATTTAGCAGCAAAACCAAACAAGACTCCTGCTGCCACAGCTGAAGCCAACAGGAACCATAAATCAAAGTCTCTAGATAGTGACATTCAGTGTGAATGTAAACTCAATGTAAACCAAAGTACATGGCAGTTTGTGATCCTACACTGAGCTGTCACGTGGGGCTCAGCCCGAGCAGCTGTCACACCGTCTGCTTGTTGGAGGGACGGTGACCTCCAGCAGATGGGCAGAGGGGACACCTGGCTGTGCTAATCTCTTTACCTGTGCAGGCTGAATCCGACAGGGATCACGGCTCAGAGCCCTCAGCATCAGGGTTTTTTACCTCTTAGGGGCATGTGACTTCCATTTGTCCTGGGAAGATTGTTGTAGGAAAGCTTATCTCTCAAAATGTGATGGATGCTCAGGTTCTTCAGCTGAAGGCAAGGAGCAAAGATGGGCCTACACTGATGAGCTTTTCCTAATTTCCAGTGAGTCAATCTAAAATCAAACAGTCTGTCTCCAGGGAATTGGGTCATCAGCAGTGACCTGTGCTGGAAGAACGGCCTCTGATGCAGAAAACCTAGTGGGCTATTAAAGAAGTTAAGGCACTTTTCATTTCCCCTTCCAGGGTGTAGCACAAGTTGATTAGGAACACTAAGACGATTACCTCTGCTTTGCTGTATCTCTCAGTTATGCCCTAATTAATATTGATTAAAATCTGACAAAGGCAGCTTAAAGCAACTGCATGGCTTTTATCTTCACTCGCTTCCTTGCCCAAAACTTGCAGCTCTTAAACTGCACAATGCAGTCTGATTATTACAGATCCAACTGTACCTGTAATGGATGGAGCCTCATCCTGCAAACAGCATCTTCAGTCCAGCTAATTAAGAGATGTTTTGGCAAGGCAGCTCTTGGGGGTCCCTGGTTGTTTATGCAAGATCTCCAGGCAAGAGGCTGTCAGCCCCCAGGGTTTTTAAACTCAATACCTCTCCCCCTGTACTTGGCACTGGTGAGGACAAGCATCGAGTGCTGTGTCCAGTTCTGGGCCCCTCAGTTCAGGACATTGAGGGGCTGAAGCAGATCCAGAGAAGGGCAGTGGAGTTCGGGAAGGGTCTGGAGCACAAGTCTTGTGAGGAGCAGCTAAGGGAGCTGGGGGGACTCAGCCTGGAGAAGAGGGGGCTCAGGGGGAGACCTTATTGCTCTGCACGACTCCCTGTCAGGAGGGTGTAGCCGGGTCGGGGTCGGGCTCTGCTCCCAGGCAACCAGTGACAGGAGGAGAAGACACAGCCTAAAGCTGCGCCAGGGGAGGTTTAGGTCGGACATTAGGCAGAATTAATCCTCATAAAGGGTGATTAGACATTGGAAGGGGCTGCCCAGGGAGGCGGTGGAGTCACCGTCCCTGGAGGTGTTCAAGGAAAGACCGTGCTACAGTCTGGTCGACACGGTGGTGTTGGGTCACAGGTTGGACTCGACGCTCTCAGAGGTCTTTTCCAACCTAATTAATCCTGCGATTGTGTGAAGAAAACCCCGGAGGAGCGGAGCCAGGAGCTCCGATACCCCTCACCCCAGCCCGGCTCCGTCCCTTCACCTTCCCCCGGTGTGACGTCACCGCGCCGTGACGTCGCGGGCGGGGCGGGGCTCTTTCGCAATCCGTCAGCGCCGGAAGCGGCGCCGCGCGGCCGTGACGTCACCGCTTCCTTCTTTCCGGGGGAGGCCGCACCGAGGTAGGAGCGGCCCGGCCGCGATCCCGATCCCGATCCGCTTCCATCGGTCGCCCCCCGCGCCCGGCCGGCACGGGGGCTGCGCGACGGGCACGGGGAGGGCACCAGGGACCGGCTGTCGCTGACGGGGCTGTTCCGGTGTGTCCCCGCAGGGCGCCATGGGACGCGTCATCCGCGGGCAGAGGAAAGGCGCGGGCTCCGTGTTCCGCGCACACGTGAAGCACAGGAAGGGCCCGGCCAAGCTCCGCGCCGTGGACTTCGCCGAGCGGCACGGATACATCAAGGGCATCGTCAAGGTACGGCCGGGCCCCTGCTCCCGGGATGTCCCTGCTGCCGAGGTGTTCCTGCTCCCGGGGTGTCCCTGCTCCTGGGGTGCCCATTCCAGGATGTCCATCCCTCTGCTCCTCTTGTGTGAGATCCCAGCCCAGCCCATCTCTCCGCTCCTCCCGAGGGGTATCCAAAGCCTTTCCCGCTCTCCCCAGTGCCCTGCGGCTATTCCTTGTCCTGGCCATACTTTATTCAGGCCGTGCCTTGTCCTGGCCATGCCTTATTCAGGCCGTGCCTTATTCAGGCATCTCTCTTTTTGTTAAATTAATCAGGTTCCTCTGGAAGTTAAAACTACTTGGGATTTATGGGAGCACCTAGATAAAGGTGGCAGCACGTAGCCAGCAGTAGGACTTTTTTGTTGGAGCTTTGCTAGTGTAGAAATGTCAGATTTTACGTAGGAACATCAGGTTTTCTGTAGGAAATATTGTGGTTTTATGGTGTCTTCAGAATTCCCTGTGCCTGGGAAAGACAGGTGGGGAGAGGTGTCCGTGTAGTTGATTTCACATTAAAAAACCCAATCTTTGAAATCACTAAGAGGTGTCCATCCTCTTGGTCTCGAGCAGTGGGGGCAGGGCAGTACTTCGGGGTGTGATACAGTGGTTCAGGTGTGCTGCAGGTACTTTTTGGGTGTCAGTGACTGCAAACAGTGCCACAGGTACCTGGTTGGGTGCTCTGAGCATCCCTTCAGCTTTGTAGGGCACCGTCATCTCCAGGCTGTAGAGAGAACTTCATTCACTCTCACTGTAACTAAGGTGGTGATGAAAGGTAGGTAGGGAAGCTTGACTTCAGCAGCAGGAAAGACATCAGTACTAGGCACCAACAGCATCTGAGCTGTCCTGGAAAATAGGCACATCTAAAAGGTGTGTCACAGTCACTTGTCTGTAAATACATGGTTGTGTGTTTTAATCTCAGTGTACTCCGGGAGCAGAATTGACTTGTTTTTCCAAGAGTAAAAGAAACATTAAGTCATTAAGCCTTGTGCTTCCTTATTTGGAACTTCTGTAACTTTGTTGTACCTGATATTATAAAGGTTAGAAACACTTTCACTCTCAAAAAAACACATGGAGAAATCCCTGCCTGTGCCCAGCTCTGTCTCTGCCCAGAGGTGACTGGGCAAAGTGAATTTCTCAGTAGGAAAATAAGGAATAAAACTGTTCAGACAGGATTAGTTACAAGCAGCACACTTAACCAGGGTCATTCTTTTGTGATCACACAACAGTTTGGGTTGGGCTGGAAGGGACCTTGAAGACCATCTTGTTCCACCCCCCTGCCATGGGCAGGGACACCTTCCACTATCCCAGGGTGCTCGGAGCCCCATCCAGCCTGGCCTTGAACACTTCCAGGGATGGGCACCCACAACCTCTCTGGGCAACCTATTCCAATGCAAGACCACCCTCACAGTGAGGAATTTTTCCCTGATGTGATGCAGATATTGGAGGTTGCATCCTTACAGATGTGAATTTTCAGCTCATTTGTGTCGGGAGGAATCCAGACCCCCTTGAAAAGTGACAATTATGTTGGAGTACTCATCTCCAGTTTTCCCAGTTCTTTGATTTGTGCAGAACCCATGGCAAAGGCTGTGTCCTGCTCTGAGGCAGCTCTGCATTCCCACAGGACATTATCCATGACCCAGGCCGGGGCGCTCCCCTGGCCAAGATCGCGTTCCGTGACCCGTACCGGTTCAAGAAGCGCACGGAGCTGTTCATCGCCGCCGAGGGCATCCACACCGGCCAGTTCGTGTACTGTGGCAAGAAAGGTGGGTCTTGGGGGGGCTGCCTGGGCAAGGGCAGCACGTTGAGTGTCCCAACACCTTTCTCCACACTGGACATGGAACAGGTGTTCCAGGTCGAACCCTAAAATGTACCCCGGCCGCTGCCGGAGGCTCCGTGTGGTGCCACCCTCTTGTGCACGAGGCCTGTGTTAAATAGAACTGGAACTCTAAGAACCCAAATGAAGCTGTGGCTGCTCTGGTTGCTCTTTGCAGCTCAGCTGAACATCGGTAATGTCCTGCCTGTGGGCACCATGCCAGAGGGCACCATCGTGTGCTGCCTGGAGGAGAAGCCCGGTGACCGTGGGAAGCTGGCACGTGCCTCTGGGAACTACGCCACAGTCATCTCTCACAACCCTGAAACGAAGAAAACCAGAGTGAAGCTGCCCTCTGGCTCCAAGAAAGTGATTTCTTCTGCAAACAGAGCTGTTGTTGGTAAGGAACAGAGCTGTGAACTTGTCTGGTCACTGAGCTGCTTGTCACTGCTAAGGAACCTTTCAAACTGGGTCCCAGTTTATAACAACCATCTTGAAAAAAAGGGTCATTTGCAAGCTGGACCCAGGGTTACACACCAGTATAGTCTGTGCTCAGGGTCTCCTTGGTTTGTACGTTATGCCTGCACTGCCTTTGGGTAGTGGTGACCTAAATTTGGAGGTGGTGTGACCTAGTGAGAGGACAGAACAGTAGATGCTCACTGTCCTCGGGCTGTGGTGGAATTGCTCAGTCTGTAGAATCTGCAGTCCTTGGGGAAAGACTTCTGTGGAAAGTGGCATTGATGCTTTTGGTACAGAGCGAGCCTGCAGGGCAGTGCTGGAGGTGGTGTCAGGTGGGTGGAGTGTTCTGGAAAGTCTGACAGGGAATGACAAGACAACTTCCAAAAAGCAGAGGCTTTACAAGGTTTGTTGTACACCTGACTGACAGCTGAGGTGGCTGCTAGTGTCACTGGCCTGCTTCTGCGTAGAAGACACCTAAATGAGGAATCTGGTGCATTATTCTGGTAAAATTGACTCAATAAATAATGAAGTAGGTATAAAACTCAGAGTTCTTCATAGTCCCCTGAACTCTTTTGATTCATGCATTATTTGCAAAATTGTTAATGTTGCACAAGAAATTTGAGCAGTAAAACTGGCAGTGCTTTAAAAACTTTTAAACCTGTGTGAAGGGGTTGAAAAGCAGTATCTAAAGAGTGTGTCCCCTTGCAGAGCCCTCAGTGTGTGGCTGTAGCTCGACTCTGATCTCACTGGCAATGGCTGGAACTTACTGGTTTGAACCCAGCTGAGATGGCTTGAGATTGGTCTTCAGAAACTCAGTCTTAGAACTTGAATGTCATTAGGGATTAGTCTTAAACCCTTTATTTTGTTCTCTAATGTGTTCGATTTGCGTGTTACCATTCCTGCTGTTCCCTCCAGGAATCGTTGCCGGCGGAGGCCGTATTGACAAGCCCATCCTGAAGGCTGGCAGGGCCTACCACAAGTACAAGGCCAAGAGGAACTGCTGGCCACGTGTCCGTGGTGTGGCCATGAACGTGAGTCTGTTTGCAGTCACTGTCCTTCCTTGCACTTTGGAAAGGGTTTGTGTGATGCAGGGACGAGATAATCACTGCACCACGTGAAAAGCGAAGCAGTTAAACTTCCTGTCCCCTTGAGTTATTGCTGTTAGACACCCTTTACTTGTTTCTGTGGTTACATTGCTGGCTTGCCTTCCCTCTCCACAGCCTGTAGAACATCCCTTCGGAGGGGGTAACCACCAGCACATCGGGAAGCCCTCGACCATCCGGAGAGACGCTCCCGCCGGGCGCAAGGTCGGTCTCATCGCTGCCCGTCGCACAGGCAGGCTGAGGGGAACAAAGACTGTGCAGGAGAAGGAGAACTAAACAACCTCTGTGGAGGTTACACAATAAATTCGTCCCAACAGAGCTTGTGTGAAGTTCGTGGTGTCTGCAGCTGCAGTGGGGCTAAAATAGGGATGATAAACAAGTTGTGAGTGGAGATAAAGGTTTTTTTTCCCCCCCTTGCCTTGAAGAGCAAGGGGATTCTCTCAGCCAGGAGTTTGTCTGTAAGCTGGTCCTGCAGGCTGGAGTAACACTTGGTGTGGATGCTCTTGTGTCCTGGTGTGATGCTAACACTGGCCTGGTTACAGGGTTGCTTAGGCCTGACAAAGCGTTGCAGACCAGTCAAGTTATCCCTTGGTTACCTGGCTTAACTTGGGAATTTGGATGAAGTGGTGAAAGGCTGCTCAGTTTCCCAAGTTCATAGTCTCTTAACATAATGGTTTTCCATTTTTATCTGCTCTGTTTCTTTGGAGGAAAAGCTTGAGAGTTGGAGAACTCCTTACAGAGGGAGTGTTTCAGCTACTATCACTGTAAGGTTTGGGCTTCCTTTTGGAATCATCGGGCTCCAGTCGAATCAAAGATGCTCCCTTGGAGCACAAACTCAGAAGTTTAAGGTATCACACAACCTGCCCCTTTACTCATCAGTGTTTAGAAAGGGCAGACAGCTTCAAAATTCTCCCCTGTGCAAGCTGTTCATGATGGGATGTTCCAAGGTGCTGTAGTAACATGGGCAGTAGCACTGAAGTCCCACTGGGAAGCTGTGTTCTCATAAGAACAGCTGTCCTGTGAAAAGTCAGCTTTTTGGAGGGCAGTGAGAGAGAAGTGATGGGGTTTATTGCAAAATGGCTTTATTCACAGCTTTTCTGAACTGGCCTTTGGAGGGGAAAAAAAGTACAAATCTCAAAGTAGCTGAAGCTCATTCACATCTGAGCACAACTAAAGCCAGGGCTCCCACTGATCTGCAGCAGGTCTGGCTGTGCCACAGGGGTCAGTGCTGAGGGCACTGCAGCCAGACCTCACACATGAGTGTGACTTAAATTGGTGGGAATCCACTGGAATGCAAAGCAAGAAAAGTCATTTCCTATATCCACCCACAAAACCAATAGTGGAGCTCCTCACATGTCTATAGAGAAGGAAATACCCTAGACCACACACCTTGGAAAAAGGCATCAGATCCCCTTTGGGGGAAATAAAAAAAGCAATGACAGGTTTTGTTTCTGTTTACAAACTCTGATGGTATTGGGAGAGTATAAAGTTCACATCTCATGTTTTTGCCACGAGAACAGAAGCTGTTCATGTGCCTGTGTTCTCCTGACATGGACCTAAATATAACATACCCTCCAAACACCATCTGAAGAACAGGTGCAGTATTTAATATTCCAGAACAATTTGCATTAAATGACCTAAAGGACTCACAATGGTTTCCAACCACGCTTGGAAACCATATATTTTCTAGGGAAGGGGGAGATGGTTACTGACACTTGTCACCTCTGCTGCTGATCCCAGGCTCTGACAGCGTCCCACAGGTGTTCACAGCCAACAGCCAGGGGATCAGTGCATTAAATCAATGGGTAGGGAATAATTGCACAAATAAATAAACTAGCACTTTTTGGTGCTGAGGGCAGCTACAAACATTTAATGTAAATATACAGGATGCAATGTTCAGTCTCTTTAAATTCACAGTGGTATGAGGATTTTGGAGATTTTGGTACAATCACCAAACCCGTGTTGCGAGTAACTATAACAGTACAGTCTCCTGTTACAAACATGAACATGGAACTTAAAAAAGCCACAGTGACACTGGAAAACAACCACAAGATAAACATTCTCTCAGGGCAAAATTCTCTCCCCTAGCACCTCAGTGCTAAAAATGTATGAAAAATAGGAGGGAAGAGCAAATTAGATGAAGTGAATGACTGAAAAATCAGAGGCTTTAAAGAAGCCAACCTAAAATGAAAAATTGAAGTAAACTGAAATATATTTTCCAAAGTGAGGGTCTCATTTAAGCTCCAGCAGGTTACCTGACAGGGGAAGTTAAAGAGAACTAACAATGCAACAAGAATAATAAAAATATACTGTTGAGTTCCTAACAAGCTGGGAGGATCTGTGGAAGTACTGAATGTGAAAATGGGACTGAAGTGAAAGTCGGTCCTTGGCCTCTGCGAGGGCTGAGTGGAGTGTCAGGAGGTTCAGCTGAGCAGGGCAGTGGATCCTTCTGAATCCAGAATTTCTGTAAAAACCAGAAATTCAACAGGACAGGGACACTGCAAAGGAGCAGGGAACCTTCCTCTCCAGCCATGGCTGGTGAGGTGGGCGGACGTCTGAGCTCTACTGAAGAAGCTTTAACACAAAACCACTTTTGAATGTAAATTAGCAAAATAAACAATGTTGCATACAAAACACATGGGACCTTAAAGATGATCTAGTTCCAAGCCCCCTGCCACGGGAATAATTGTATAATTGCAATTATACTTTAATTATGTATCATACCCAGGAACCTCTGGCTCAAATGAGCAGTTCTCATCAGCGTGACAGAATACAGTTGATTTGCTTATGTAGTTTCTGTCCAGGATACTTCACAGATGAGTGTTTCCATTCCCAGCCCTAATGCTGCACAGAGGACATGAGCTACTACATGAGTGGTCAAATACAGCCGTGCTTATTATTAAAATAATAATAAAAAACTTCATGTAAGGATTGGCATGGTTACAAGGACATCAGAAATCTTGAAATGAAGCCAACTCTGTTTTAAAAACAGATGTGAAGCGTTCCTGCAGAAATTTCAGAGGTTATTTCCAGTATAAGGCTTTGTTTGCTAAAAGAAAAAAAATAAAAAAAGGAAGAAAAAAAAAAGATACATACCAGTGAAGCACTAAAAGGTCTTCCTTTAAAAGGGCTTCAAATTCCCACCTACGGAAAGACCAAACAGCATTTTCTTTACACTTCTTTAAGGGTGTATTGAGGAACACGAAGTGCTACCTAAGCATCAACACGTATCACAAGATCTTTCACAGTAACAGAACCCTCTCATTAACATCATTATCCCCTCCCAACACCTCCGCAGCCCGACGGCTCCTACACAGACCAAGCATTTCTACCTTGTGCTAAGACTCACATGGCAGGAGCAGGAATTCACCCAGAGATGGGGAAGGATCCCTGCTCCAGGGCTTTCCACAGCACCATCTCCCAGTCCTGACTGCCCACCCTTGATAAATCAGAAGGGGGGAGCAATTCTGGAGGATCCACAATCTGCCACACCCCTGGTGCAGGGAGGGAGGAAATGCAAAAGGAGGTGCAAGGAAGCAGTGTGAGGTAGAAAAAAGTCAGAGCAAACACATCCAGAGAGTTTCTGCAAAAAAGATCAGAGGCAAACCAGCTTCAGCAATAAGATAACGATGCTGTTATGCTGAAGTTACCAGGTAAGTATCTGTCAAATCTAAGGAAAATGCTTTGGGCTGTATTTTCAGCTAATGTAAAAACCACAGGAGCCCAAATTCTGAAAGGTTTCAAGGAGTCTGGTGATCAATAAATCATTATAGCCTCCATAGAAGTTAAATTAAAAAAAGGCTTTTTTTGTCCTGTGGCATTAACAGTTTCTCAGAGAGAAATGTGAGAACAGAAACATTTGTAGGAGTCACTTTGCATTTTTGCTGCCTTCATCAAAAGCTTTCTTCTCCTAGTTCACAGCAACCCCCCCAACCAGCAGTGACCGGTTGGGATTCATCCAGAGTGTATCCTGAATTCTCATTTTTGCTAACACATGGATGTCCAAGAATTCACAGGCAGGTCCCCTCAGATGGGCGACACTGACTGAACAGACCCACAAACTCAGGTGTTACAGAATCACAGAACTGTCAGGGTTGGAAGGGACCTCTGGAGATCCTCCAGTCCAGCCCCCCTGCCAAGGCAGGGTCACCTGGAGCAGGTGACACATGACTCTGTCCACGTGGCTTTGGAATGTCTCCACAGAGGGAGACTCCACGACCTCCCTGGGCAGCTGTTCCAGTGCTCCACCACCCTCAACATGAAGTTCTTCCTCACGCTGAGGTGGAACCTCTTGTGTTACCTGCTTCTATGATGTCTTGTTCAAACAGGTTTATTTAATGTCAGTACTACAAATTCCCAGTAATTTGCATTTTCATTTACAAATCTTCAAGGGCAAACACAGAGAAGCAGAGGTTTCCCTTAGCTCATTCACACCCACCTCACATTCCCTTAGGTGATGGCCTTGGCAGAGCAAAGCAACTGGGCAATGGGCACCTTGTGGAAACAGGGTAAGAGCAGCTCTGCAGCAGCTGCAGCAGTTTCTGCCAGCTTGGAATGTGAGAGGATACCTGTCCCTGGAATAACCCCTCGTTCCGAGGAGAGGCCGGTGCCACTCACGGAAGCCTTTGGCCCTCAGCAGGCACGAAGGTGGGATGATACCCACGAGCATTTCCATGCATCCAGCTCTTCTCCAGCCACTACAGCACAATCAAGCTGGTCCTCAGGTGCTACAACAGGTTCAAAGGCAGCAGCAAACCTGGCTACTTTCCCAACTTGAGGACATCCCAGCTATTATTTCCCTGTCTTCATCACAGCGAGTCTCCTCCATCAACAACTTTGTTAGATTGTATTTTAATAAATTCAACACAAGAGGCCTCCACTAGCCCATTCTTCAATTAAGTCCACATTTTATTTATGGTTTGCTGTTGGTACTTCAATCAGATTTATATATACATAATCTAAAACCTACATCAAAACCATGTTGACTGCTCTGAAGACCGAGAGAAGTGACACGATTGAAGTTTTCTTCCACAGCTCTATGGTAAGTCTACATTCCCACAGCAGGTTTTTGGTTCAGGTTGCAGAAGTGTTCAGAAAGCCAATGCCAGGTCTCTCTCAGACTCGGAGTGGGAGGGTTACACAGTTCTCTTTCAGCATTTCAGTCTTACACACAACCACAGTAGCAATCAGAAACATTTTTTTATTCTAGATAAACACCTGGGTTGATCTGCAGAACCCTGGCTTTTCACATTCCCACATCCCTCCCTTTCTAAACCCAGCTGGAAACCCAAGTTCCTCCCTACAGTTCCATTATTTGAACATTAGTTGTGAACGGATTTGATGCTACTCCACACGGGAACTGAGGCAGCACGAGAGGCTGAGTAAGGAGTGTTTGTGAGTCCATGTGGTGCCACCTGAAAAATGCCAGTTCCTCCACTTTGATGCAAACACAGGTACCCCAAATGATCCCGTACATCCCCAGGGGAGGCAGGGACTGCCCGTGCCTGCCCAGCAAACAGCCCCACCAGGTCTTTGTGCACCTGTGTTGGCCCGACCCACAGCAGCTCCCGCGCTGCTGGAGCCGCTCCCGGCGGAACAGCCGGCAAAGAACGTCAAGAGGTAGAAAGTATTCACAGAGGCAGCTGGGGAAGCCCCTCACTCAGCCCACTCCCTGTATTTGCTCAGAGGATTCGACTTGGTACAGATCTTAAGAGGAGAAAAAGGATAGAAAATGCTTTACATGCTACTTAATCTCAAATTCCTGCCAGGAATCAGCTCCTCGGTTCCCGGGGATCCTGTGGTTCAGGACAGTTCACACCAGGAGGGCTCACAAGCTGCTGCCAGTGGGTGTGTGGGGCCAGAGAAAAGCCCATTTCCAGTTCCCCAGGGATTTCACAGAGCATGACCTCTCCCTTCAGGGAAATACTCCCATTTCTGCTATTTCACCTGTCCCTAACCACGCACAGGGGAGGCTGATAGAATTTCTATCATTAAATCCTGAAGACCTAGTCTTCACATTTCTAAGCTTTAGAATTTGCTTCCAGAAGACCTTCTGAGGACTTTAAAGCACCTACCAGATATTTAAATACAATCAAGTATATTAAGTGTCCACATTTTCAATCAGCCTTCTTTTCCAGAGTAGATTCCAGCAAAACCTACTGGTTTTGTTCACCTGTACAAACCAACTGTTCAAGATAGAAAATGAAGGGTGGAAAAAAACCCAATCAACTAATCAACCGAAGAAACCCAACAAGCCACGAGCTATCAGAATTCCTGGCTGCCATCAGTAGCACAAAGCTTTCCAATCCCACACAAATTACGAGGAGATTTGAGAGATGACAAAGCCCACCTGGGTCAAGGCTGCTGCTACTGCACAGTAAAAAGCTCTGCTTTGGAGGCTGCCTGGCAAGCACTTTTTTTTTTTTTTTTGCAGCAGCAAACAGCAGGACAACAGGTGTAAGTAAAAAAAAAAAAAAAAGGGAGGTAAACAACATCATGGCAAGTGAAGGGATTTGATTCCAAGAAAATACAAAAATATTAAATATAAAAATGACCTTTACAATCCAGAGTGGAAAAACTCCGTAAGAAAGAATCACAAGAAATGATGGACAGGAATTTAGGGGTGGAGGGACAAGAACTGAGCAGCATTTCAATAAATAAAGCTACGAAAAGAAGGCCGATACCTTTAAAAGCTGCACCTACAGAGGTGTCACTACAGCAAGGGAACAGAACTGCTCGCTTAATGGCTCAGGTGAAACCACACTTGGAAAGCATTCTTCCAGCCCTGGGCATTGTATGGAAACAGAAACAGCACATCACAATGGAAATGTGGATTTGGGGAAAAAACCCAAACATTTAAAGGCTTTCCTCTGGTGAGGACTAAAAGGGACGTCACTGCAAACCCACCAGGACGCTGCAGGCTGTGCAGCTGACACCACTTTGGGCAACACAAACCAAGTTACTGGGATAGCTGTTGCAAACTTAAGAACAGAAATTAACACTACCAGACATTTTGAATAGTACAGAGACAGAGAAGAAGGGAATGATCTTATTTTTCCATGATTAGATTTTGGACGAATTCACAGACCCTTTTTTCTCTTATTTCCATTCCTCAAGGTTAGCTCATGGTTAAAGACTAGGAGACATTTTTTGCACGTTATTTTGACCACTGAAGAATGACCCTGTCACTTCAGAATTGTGCTGATGTGATTAAGGCTATATTAATTCTTCCAAGGAAACAGCCTGTAGGTCAGTTTTATTATCAAAAAGTGGCTCTAAGGAATTCTAAAGCTAAAAAATACAGAATTGGGTATTTAAAAATCCAATGAAAAGTTAGCCCTTATTCAGGAGAGTGTTTTTCTCCTTCAGAAACTCATTCCCTCATTCTTGTTTTGATTTCACTGTCTGCAAACAAGAGAGAGATCTGTCTTTTGTGCCACCCACTGACTGATCTGGCTTGACCCCTGCAACACGTCACCAACTTCCACTCCTGCAGTGCTTAAATCAACTGAACTCGCACAAATGCTGTTGAAATCCAGGGATCCATCACAACTTTAGAAAATCAAATTACAGATGAGGATTTCTGAATTTAATGGCTGGAAAATACACCAACACAATTCCACGAACAGCCTACCCTAACACACGCTGCAGGAGTGGGACTGAGCAGTTGCTCCAGTAGAAAAGGACAAAGGAATGGCTACTGGACACTTTAAAACAGTCACCCCAAGGGAGCTGACTCAGAAATAAAAGGGCATTTATGCTGTGAACCTTACAAAGCTCCACAGTGTGAAAAGTGACAGTGCTGGGGTTGGTCAAAGCCCTTCCAGCCCAGCACAGCTGTCCAGGCTGGAAGAGAGGGGAAGTCCCAGTGTAAGTGACTGAACTGACATGACAATCCCCAAAGACCACGAGAAGGCAGGGACATGGACACCCTGGAATGGCACAGAGGGCACACACAGGGAGGTCACTGCTCCAGTGTGCTCTGATCCCAGCTGCAAACCAGGAGAAAATGCACTGAGCCTAAAAGAGGGGCTTGCTGCTGTCCTCTTCATGAGACCACCTGGAAGAGGATCAAAAACCCTGCAGGAGGAAGCAGCTGGGTTCCTCTGCCCTTGCTTTGTTCCTGCAGCACCACTGTGCAGCACACAGCACGTACAAGACAGCTCCTACTGCTCCCCAGAAAGCCTGTCTTGCCTGGCCCTATAGAAGGCAGGACTTTGCTCCCAAGACCTCATGGCTGTGAAAAAAGTGGTATCATGAACATGATGGAGAGCATAGAAAGTAAGAAGATGGGGAGCCAAAAATTACTGTTGTCCTGATTACACTGTGCTGAAGCTGGGCCACAAAAGGGAAACTCCCTCATCTGTCTTAAGAAATGTGAGGTCAGCATCAGCATCTCACCCTCCCAAAATTAAGGTGTGTGTCTTGATCACTAGGAGGAATTTGCTTTCAATGTGTATTCGCAAGTGTGAACTAACAAGGTTAAGATATTTAAACACTTAATTGGTTACTCTTCAAATTTACTAACATGCCACTTGTTCCCCTAATTTCTACAGTCAGTCTTTAGCTTTCATTTGAAGTTAAATCCATTGCACTGAAAGCCTCCCTGCAATTCCCAGTAACTGCAACTCACACCAACAAAAACATTGAGCCACTTTGCCATGACACAGTTTATCAGCCTTTCTGGCAAAAGACTCAGAGGTAGACAAAATTTATTGAAACCAAAAATGGAGGAAATTGCTACAGTAGCCAATTTTTGCCCATTTTAGCTTTGGCAGAATGGCTAATCTCATTCTCTCCTGGAACTCAGGAAATATATAGGAAGTTTTGGAACCATAAGTGCTTTTTCATGATACATATGCTAAAACACACAAGCTAGGCACAACAAAGTGGCTGAGAAGGCATAACAGCAATTATGATAACACAAATCTCTCATGTTGTCTGAAGTTTCACTTTGGGGAAAAAAAAAAAAAAGAGAAATGTCATTGGGGAATTTATTTTCTTTCTGGCTCCATTTCAGTAAGATACACCAGCTTGAAAAATAGAGAACTCAAATTTTCAGAGCTAGCAGTCAGCAGGGAGAATAATGTGAAAAATTCCAAGTCAAGCAGAGTCCTGTTCTGCTTGTCCATCACCACGAGATGGGGTCCTGCAGGACAAACAAGCTCTGACTGAACCCTGAGCCATCTCCTTGTAGTCAAAGGGTAACACAGGTGCAGGTGACCAACTCTGTGACTGAAACGTAGCACATTTACTGATACGCCAACAGTGACTGAACTCCTTTTATATATGGCTGTACTATTTTTAACACTGACAAGTAGCAAGTGTTAAAAAGCTTATTTTAGTCACTAAACAACCACAGTCCAAATGCACAAGAGTAGTAGTAGGGGTTAAGTTTGACCCTCGAGGTCAAACTACACATTAAACCCCATTTAACATCACCTATGGATTTTCAGTTTCTATGTATTCCGTGTTACACTGCCAGGAACACGAGTAATTGCTTTACTATTTATTGGCTCGTTTTATGGAAGACCAGAGATTCCCTAGAAACTGTTCTGAACAGAAAAACAGGACTGAAATTAGTGAGGGGGGAATTAAATCTTTAGGCACTTTGAGGACGACTGCTTTAAAGTGTGTGCCATCACCAACGAGGTATCACCAGGTGTGTCGCCTGAAAATCACCTGCCAAGATGCTGCACCAGTAACATGCATATCAAACTTTTTGCTTGTACAGTATTTGTTAATTTGTTAAGTACAATTCAAAACTGTTTTGCCCAGAGTGAAGAAAACATTGCACCTTACACCTGTTCTAAAAGCAGCAGCTGCAGCAAACAAGACGGGCTTATCCTTCTTCACGTCACAAAGATGCACAATATTCTCAATTTGCTGCCTGACAAAACAACTGCCACTGCAGCCATTCCCAGTTCAGGGACAGGGGTGGGTACGGCTGAAGAAAGCCACAGCCTTAAAGTGTCACAGGTTTGACATGTCTCTACAATCATTGCACTATTAAAAGCAAACACATTTGGCAAGGCTGAACTAGCACATTATATATTTTACCTATATCGTAAAAAATATGTAATAATTGCCTCTGAGATAGCTTGTTTAACAATTACTGGTCCAAATAAATATGAACTATTTCAACTTGAGAACTCAGGGTAGAATTTTTTTTTAGTTAAAACCTCCAACAAGCATTCCCAAACATAAATGGGAACACTTTATTCAAATTTACTAAGTCCAGGTAAAATGGTGTTACTAAAAAACTATGAAAAAATCTGAATTAATTTTAGCACTAGGAAAAACATGGAAGCATAAAAGTGATCATCACTACACAAGCATATTCAAAAATCTTCTGTGTCCCTCCCTTGTTACACTAAATGCCTAAGAATGCACTTGCAACTGGATTTGCCATTGTTCATTTCAAAACTACAGACCTTTAATTTGATAAGCAGCTTTGTTTCTATCAACTCATTTGTAAAAAACACCATCAAGCTTGTGCTCTTAAATATATATATGTATATATAAAAACATACAAAAAGTACAAGATAAATCACATTAAGAAACTTTTACAGTGTAATTGTCCTGATTATTTTATTCTTAAGGGCCAATTTTTTTTTTTTGTGCACAGAATCTCAATGTGACTGTTGTTCCAGAATTCAGCATAGTGCCACTGCACAGAATTCACCTTTCTGTGCAGTCCATTAAAAAACAAAACCCCAAAAAACAACACACACCACAGGACAAAACATTCTTCTTAAATCAAATCTATTTGTGAATTCAGCAAAATAATTTCTATAAAATAAAACAGCAAAATATTTAAATAGTATAGGGTGGGCTGTATCTGTTTTGCAGGGGTATTTGGTTTTTAGACAGGTTCCAAAAAAATTACACACATTCAAGTTACCAATTTTCATTTAAATACAGTATTTACTGATGCGTTTCTTTAAGTCTTTAAACAAATGTTTATTCTGGAATAGAGATACCTCAGAATTGTATTTGACTAACCAGTAGTTTCTTTTATCTTTAAACCCTGCTTCTAATGTTAAGATTTTCTGTATAATGGATAAAGAGCTAAGACAATTCTCGCTTTCAAGTAGAACTGTGAACGAGCAGAAAACCAGCAAGTTAACTTGGTGCAGTGGCACTCACAAGTACTCTGTGATTTTGTTGACTTCCACTTCACTGGGATGCAGTAGAAGGAAAGTGTTAGAAATTTATCTAATAAGCTCTACCAAAGAAACAAAACAAGCACACCAAATACAGTCTATTATGCTCCAGGCATCCTGGCATAGCAAATTTTTGCATATTTGTTTTAAATCTTTTAAATTCCTATTACTGAAAACTAAGTGTTCTTTATCCCACCCAGAGAGAGAACTGTCAAACATCAGATGTGAGGAACATATGTGAAACTGAAAACCACTTGTTTGTCACATTTTCCCTCCCCATTTTATAGTCTAGGTGTAAGAAGAAAAAGTTCTGAGCAATACAGTTGTCACATTGGGACAACTGCTGTCACGTTTGTTTTTGTTTTTTTTTTTTTCCCCTCATTGGCTACACTAACTTGGTGTGAAGCCATGCTAAATGTTACAGCATAACTATAGCTTCAAAGTGATTAACCTAATACCAGAATGAAAAAGGCAATGAAAAAAGATCTAGAAACAATGTTACATCACCAATTTTCCACATCAACCAAATAATTAAAAGGTTACCAGCCATTACGTTGCTCATAGTAAAATCGACTCCAGTGGCAAAGAATTAACATGAAACTATTTTTGTGGTTGACATGGATAGGCTTTTTCATAAAGGAGTTGATCCAACTGCCATGAGGCAGGCAACACTGGTTGCAGAGCGCAGCAGATATATCAAGAAATTATTTTTTTGTTTTTGTAGATCTGTGAGTCTCATCAAGACAAAAAAAAATGTTTCTTGCTCAAGAATTAACAGTCAAACATTAATATACTATATACACCTTTGCCATTTACACATTAGCATCAGGCCATTTATTACAAAACACTATACACTTTCCACTGCAGGCGGGTTATATATTGACAGCAAATTTTCTGCAGATAAGACAGTGAATAGACTCTCCACTCCATGTTGATTAGGAATAGTTTTTCTAGTTTTAAATATTAGCCAGACACAGAGAAAGGTTGGACTGTAAGGCCTGGGTGCACAGTCTTGATGGAGCAAGTTAATTGATTATGTGCATTTCACTAATCTTTTGTCTGAGGCGGGGAAACTTCTTCACTGCCTTCGTAGTTTTCTTGTGCTCGTTGGCCAGTTCGCTGAGGGTTGTTCATATGATGTGCTGCCGGGCCCGTATATGGCTGTCCATGCACGTGGTTATTCTGCAAGAAAACAGAAACAGTTTAAAGGGGCTTTAAACTTGTGGGATGTTTCCTCACTCGTTTGCTTTCCCCCTTTCCATTCAGACCACTGAACCGTATCCTCAAGCACACCGAACTCCTCCTGTGGCAACGTCTGTATGAACACACATCCCAGCTTCTTCATTCCTCTGATCCACACCTTTCACTTACCTTTCTGATTTACACAGAAGGTAAACAAACATTCAACTGTAAAGGTACAAGATCAGCTGAAATAGCAATCTCAGCTTTTGAATAACAAACAGTTACATGCAAAGCAAAAGCAGCAAGAAAGAAAGAAAGGAGACGAAGAGAGGTTGCCTACGTGCTGCCACATTAAACTGTGCGTATATTTTATTAACAGATTCAATCAGCTTGATTTTTTTTCCTAAAACAATGGAAAAAGCATACCTGTATTTATGCAGCACACTTTAATTTTTAGGGGGGTAAATTCAACATTACAGAACTGAATGAAATCTAGACCAGCAGTCTTCTGCAGATGCTCTGCCCCAATTTAAGAAGTCATACACAGATCTGGCCAACAAAAACACCTCATTTATCTACTGTTCTGCAGAGTTTGTGGAGAAACTAGGAATATGAGGATTGTGTGTGTTAGTGAGAAATGCCATCTCTTGCAAGAAAGTGAACACATCACACGGATAATGGTGAGGTTACAGAATGTGTCTGAACTTGGGAGCTCAGAAAGGAGTGGGAAAATCTGCATGACTTACCAACTGCTCTGCTGAGAACATCAAGTAAGGAAAGCAAGATGGAGGGGAAAATGGATTTGGGCAGGAAAGGAAATTAAATTAGCAGATTTGGAATATATAAAATGAATTGGAACAAAAAATGGCAACTAAGTGCAGGATCTAATAATTAGCCAATTCGATAAAAAAAACCCTGGTAAGGATTTCTTTCAGATCTGGCTTTCCACCAGAAAATATTAACAAAGCAGGCATTTAATGTAAAAACAGATTTAGATTTTGTATGTACTTAAGATTTAGAGATCATTGTTCATAGCACAAAGCCATTTGCTTTTTTCCAAAAGCCTTCCAATTATCCAAACTGAAATTCAAGCTTTGAGGCTTGATTTTATATTTGAAAACGAGTAAGCAACTCACTAAATATTATCAATGTCAATAAATATGACAGAATCAAATTCAGTCACTGTGATGACATCAGTCCCTCAGGTCTTTCTGTGGATGATTAATCCCTGATCTGATAAAATTCTCATATGGTGTAACTGCTCCTGGCAAAATGGAGATGTACCTTTATCTTTATTCCTCCAAGTGTGATATTTGACAATAATATGCTTCTGGCTAAATACCTATAATTTAAGTTACCACAAATGCTAAAAAAACCACAAACAAACCTGAAACTCTGAATAAATGGTTCAACTCAGAGCTTTTACCTGTTGATACTGGGAACCAGGTGAATGGGGATACAGAGGGGCATCTTCAGGTGGAGAAGACTCATGTTCATCTGGGGCATCAGGATCATCTGGTTCCTAAAGTTTGAAAAAAACCATTTAATTTACTTTGGTAAAACATATTACAATTATTCTACCCAGAACAAATCCTACGTGGAAGTGATTGTTTCAGACATGCCTGGAGAAAAATTCCACTCCATGGTGTCACCTGCAGCTTGTACTGTACTACATAAAAACTCCCTGTCAACATATTACTGGAAATACAGACCCATTCATAATCTACTTTAAATGTTCAATTCCAGTTCCATATTGCTAATTCTCCAAGTGACAGATGCCTACAGAAACACTAATAAAAGCTGAAAAATACACAGGAGTATGTAACTGAAGTCAATAAAAATATAAATCCGCATTTAGAAAACACTTATGAAATCTGTTGCCTCTTCAATGACCAGAGACTGTTGCTAAGGTTAATTGTTTACAGAAGCATTTTACTCAATTTTTTTACTGAAGTCAAATTAATTCTTTACCTCCTCTGGGCAGAGTTCACAAGCCTTTGCAAGAGTCATTCTAGCACTGTGTGACCTCTCTAGGAAGTAGCCATTTGATGTTTCATTGCTCTGTATTGGTGGAGACCAATTATTGTAGGTGTATTGGGGATTGCCAGTGTATGGTCTACGCTCGAGCTCATCTCCAAGCCATTCTACTGCCCAGGTCCATTTTCTCTTCAAATCTCCATTGCTCTGCAGATGGAAAAGAAACAATTCAAAATTATTTCCTTTAATCTTGAAAAGAGAAATAATTTTCCTTTCTTATACATCAGCTATTAGAGAACAGGCCACCAACCCATCTGCTGCTGTTTTGAAAGAGTCCCCAGATATCCTATACTGCACAAAGAAAACTTCAAATTTGAAATGAAGTCTGTGGATTTGCAGCTGCATCACAGAATCATGAGTGTGAATTTAAACAAATTGCTTTCAACCCCATATACTGACTTTTTGATACAGGAAGGTTCAAATGAGTTGTACTTCAAAGTTGCAATTTCATCAAAGTGATACAAAATGAATAATGGTGGGGTTTGTTTTTTTAATTGTTAAATTTTTTTAATTTTAAAAACCACAGAACTAGGAAAAAGCAGCAAGAAACAGAATGAAAGGTATCACCTGAAGGATCTGGTAAGCTACAGGACAGTTGCTGAAGAGAGCTACCATGCACTTTATACACTGGTAAGCTCTTTTCTGATAATGATTCTTCGAGCGCTGAATGGTGTCAAATAGTCCATCCCTGTCATCTGGGATTCCCTTAAGTGCATTGTGAATCCTACAAAAAAACAAACCAAAACAACAACAACACTTCAAGTGTTAAAGAGTTTTAGTGTTTGAATTAAGGCTCCACTTACATTGTAATTATAAAAGGGACAGCTTGTGTTCTGACTTCTGGTGTTAGTCAAGAGGTTTTTTTAAAATCAGAAGACAAACTTGACATATCATATACGTAACATTTTTAGCATGTTTGGTAGTATTTAAACTAACATATATAAAAAATGTAAGTATGATTAATTCTAATCACAGTAATCAACTGTAACTGGTTAATTTTTACTACTTATTTTAAAAGTATACTGCATTTACAAAACAGTCCTGTTAATCCTTACAGTCCTTGCAGAACTGGAACAGTTAAATCCTCAACTTACACTTAGTTATGCTTCTCAAAGATGCACTCTTTTACATGCAGTTCCTCTGAAGAGGAACTGGTACATATTTGTCCCTGGGAAAAAGGGACTGGGGGATTCCCTGGAACTAAGCCCAGTTTCTCTGCCTTCTGCTCTCAAACAAGGGGTAGGGAAATTAACTGCCACCCTGAAACTGTGCAAAACCCGAGAACTGACATATTTTTGGCTCTGAAAAAGAAGTCTCAAAGAGCTACGCTCATGGTAGGAAAAGCAACTGCCCTCTTTCCTCACAGCCCTGGCACAGGCAGTGAATAGACTGCAGGCAGCCGTGAGCCCAGGCTCCATCCAAAAGCCATGACGAGCTTTACTTCAGCTACTTTAACTTAACGGCACTTGGAACATTATTATCCCAAACTAAGCACTTGAACTTGTCAAATCACGAAAAATTTAAGAGAGTGGGTCTGACACCAAGGAACAGCAGCAGCAACCTGGCAGTGCCAGAAGAGGAGGAGCACCGAGGGACACACGCACTGCCTGAGGTCAGATGATGTTTGTTTTCCAGGAGTTACAAGACCCCATTTACCATGGACAGTTTTGCTGTTTGTTTGGTGGTGGTTTGTTTTTCGTTTGTTCTTTTTAAAGAGAAGACAAAGATCATTTAAACTCTCTGATTATCACAACAAAACCAAGAACAGCACCAAACCAGTATTTCAGTCAGGGGATGACTGCAGGTGGACATTTCATACCCCTCAGCTGAAGCCTAACACAATTCCATACAACAGTGCTACTCCTCAGACTGCAGTCTTGAACATGAAGCGATGTACTTTTCCAGGGAAGCCACACTACAACATTCAACACCCTTCACACCCTGTTACTTTAAATGTAGCATTATCCACAACAACCATTTACTGATTTCTCACCTGCAGTTCAACCCTAAAAATATACTATTTTACTTCATATCCACTTAAGTAAGTCCATCCTCCAGCATTCTGTGGACTTAAGACACATTCTATGGAAGTATTTGTTTATCAAGAAGAAAATATAAGCAAACTGCATGATATATGCATTATATACACATATACATGCAAAACTGGAAAGCCTGTGTGTAAAGGGTATTTCTCTCACTTTCCTAAACTGTAATTCCTCTAAAGAAAAAGAAGAAATTCCTACAACTCAGTTGTCATGTTCTGGAGTGTGGTTAAGCCAAACCACCACCCTCCCTGACTCCCTTTTAAACTAAGGCCAGGCAACTCATAACATCCTAAAGGAGCAGTCTAATTCCACAGGTTAAGGACAGGAGTCCACTTCCATACCTTCACTGCACACAGCAAGTGTGCTCTTACTTCAAGTATTTTAAATGTCCTATGAGACACAGTTGGAAATTATTTAGTAAATTCAATACTACCTATAACCACTTATGAAACAGTGACACTCTGAAATACTGACAGGTAGCATGTTGATGACATTTATTTTGTGTTATCTCACCTATGTCTTTTATGTAAAACTTTTGAAAAATGGACTGTTATCACAAATAGCCAGTACTTACAATAATTACATTTTTTTAATCTCAATTTTGAAAAGCTTTATTCTGTAGACACATAAAAACTAGGTTTCAAATTGGATTAATATATAATATGTTGAAGTTAAAATTCTCTTGAAATGTGACCACACAAAGAAGACTTATGTAGGAATGCTCTGGTCCCATGTTCACACTTTATACATCCTCTGATATCACTCCTGCAACTGATGTGCTCCTTAGCAAGTCCAGGCTGGGATTGTTTCCAAGAATCAATCTAGGCACCAATAAGTTTAGCCTAACCTGCACATTCTTTTCTATATGAAAAATCTTGGCTTTATAGGACTGCACAGCAAATGTCTCAATAGTAAGGAAGGTCAAGGTGAAAAATAGTACTTATCTCAAAATTTGTGAGAAAAACAAGAAAAATACTTTATTTGTGTGTTTTGATTTAGGATCTATTTAAAACAAACCTCTTAAAGGATTAGCAACAGAACCACTGGAAAAACAATCTGTACAAAACAATACTGAATTATAAAAAGACAGGTAAATACTGACCTGTGAGTTTGCCAAGAGTCCTCAATTAACAGGATTTGCAGAAGCAGATCCAAATAAGGTCGAAGCTCATATGTATATGAATATGCAACCTTAAAAAGGGAAAATGCAGAGAACATAAGAAAGCATTTCTTGAAGCACTGCAGTGTACATGGTGCAGTACAAGAATAAAATTAATACGAAGATTAATTCAAGATACAAGATACAAGACTTTTTTTCTAAAAAGTGCTGATTGTGGCAGGAATTTGGGGGGTTGTGGTTTTGTTCAATATTTGTTTTGTTTTTATATATATTAAGTTATGTAAAGGACAAAATGTTTCCTCATGACTTCCTTATACAATTGATCTGGTGCCCCAAGCATGACATGCTGAAGAAACTACCTTTAAAAATACCTTTAGAAAAGCAAAATTGCAAAATGGCATTTTGCACTGGTATTGCTACTTTTAGGCAATGTATTCAAAGGTTATCTTCAAAGGTTATCCTAAAATGTAAAATATATGGCTAGCAAAATATCAGTAAAGTGATTTTTATTATGATTCTTGCAAGTGCAAAAAAAAAAAAAAAAAGACATATTGAAATGTGATGTTTACATGAAAAAAAAAAGGGGTGAATAAAAAGATGTCCTAATAGAAGTCAGAAATTTTATTGGGAGTGGAAAAGTGTGACTGACCTCACAGAGATTAGAAAGGAAATATAACACAGACCTTGCTGTGTTATATTTCTTTGCTGAGGTTGAAGCCAAGTATGTTCTGTAAAATTGTAAAAGAGAACCTTAAGAACATACTTGAAATAAATACAAGGGACATCTTAAAAAATTATTCTAGCTTTCCAAGTAATTTAAGAAGTTCTTTTATGGATAATGACAGAAAGTCTTTAGGTGATACTCTTGGAATACATAAAGACCACCACGTTCTACTTTCCATCCTTAACACAGCATTCCTGACTCATTAAAGGTTGATTGCTTTCCTAAACTCACAAAAGGACTTCTCTTAGTACTTCAACATGATGTACAGACCTAAGAGCGTAAATACTGTCAGAGGATGCCATCTTAAGGAACATTTATTTATCAAGCACCCGTTCAGTATTCAATACAACACTCACATCTAAGTACAGAATCTTATATCATACACATTTATATTCCCATCTTTCTCCTGGCTTTTTATTTTTACCTGCCAAAGTAGTTCACTGAGGACTGTGGAAGAGAACTGAGGGTTCTCCCAACAGCAGAAACGAAGCAACTTGATGGTCTCTTCAGAGTTGCTGCAATCTTCAATAATTTTCTTCACATAACTAGTTCTCACAAACAGAATGTCTGCTACGTTCTGCTGAAGTGCCATTATAGGCTGAGATAAATTAGGATCACCATAAGGGTTGGCAAGTGGGGGATTACCTAGAACAAACAGTTATTACAGATTAAAAGGTACTGAAGTACTCTCAAGTGTAGTCACTCCAAAATATAAATTGGTGTAACTCATCAAAAACAATAGATGGAGAAAAATCACAAATCCTCCCTTCACAGATGATTTTCTTTGAAAAAAATATAATATGAAATAACTAATTTTCATGATTGTGAAGTTTGACACTTGCTGCCTGAGAGAGCTACTTCTCCCTCTTTGATAAGATTATGCAGTGACAATCAAAGCAGAACAGCTGGAGACATGTTCATATGCCAGAGGAAAAATCATTAGTTTTTCTCAGTGAAATCCTCTTATCTCCTGAATTTATCTGCTTCAGTGCTTGTGTAACACAGCCCAAATCTGTCATGTTTTAAGGACGCAACATCTATTTACTCCAGAAGACAATGTGAAAGTGTTCAGAGGAATATCTATGTCAGAACAGTCCCATCTGAATCTCTGGAGTGTACAGAAATAATATACTTTCGAAAGAATACAAATTAATGCATCTTATTTAGTAAGCTTTGTTTTGTGTAAGGAAAGACTGTTGATTTGCTCCTGATGTTTCTGAATTTCGCAGCATTTTGAATTATTGTTTGAAGATGCCCATAGTCCAAGGGAGAACTTTTCTATCCTAATATGCTGAAGCAAAAAATAACTTTATTCTGCAAACGGTAATCATAATTAGTAGTCAGAATGATGTTCAGACAAAGTAAATTTTTTCACTACAATGTCATGAATACAGTGAATATACAATTATTTTTCATAGGTAGAATATCTTTTCAGTGTAAGCTTCATATAGTGCTCTGGAAACAAACCCAATCAAAACTGCCAAATGATTCTGAAGCTTATTATAGAACAGTAAAATTTTCAGTTCATTAATCTCACTATAGCACATTCTAGCCTATTGACTTTATAGCCTGACACATCAAGCTGTAATGAGTTTGCCATTAAATAGCTTCTCTACAGATTTCTAATTAGGTTTTCTAAAATATGCTTAACAGAACATGTACATATACAGGCTATAAAGTCCACATGGCCCAATATTCTGTCACCATTTCTCAAAAATAACTGCACTCTATTCAGCCACTGGAGATATTAATGATTTACACTGTGGTTAATCAATTTCTAGCTGATCCTTTATCTTTCATAAATTAAAGTGCTGACTTCCGTTTGTCATCTTGAGTGTGAACAAGCACCAAATCATATTCAAGAGCTACCCACAACATTGCAACATCTCTTCGTGATAAGTACTATTAGCTATCTCAGAGCCTGCTATGGTGGTTTTCCTGTACAGATTACTTTTATAATCTATTTTTTATTGCCTACTTGCAATAAAAGTATCTTTATGCAACTCTTTACAATGTGCTTAAACTATTCTAAAACCATTATTATTTTGTAATCAACAACCTCCTGCTTTATGAATCAGTTATTTTCCTGTATCTTTAAGGAATAAACCACGCAGCATAAAATACAGAACAGATTTCTGTCCCGGGCTTTTTAGTACAGCAAATCAGTTTTGCTTATGAGAAACAAATTTCTGCCTTTAAATGAAAGGAGTTGCTAAAACACAAAAGGAAAACGTTTTTCCAGCTAATCCACTTTACAAATAATAGCTAACTATGCACAAAAAGACATTTACTGATCCAGTCAGTTAATCTAAGGAAAACTTAAAATCCACTGTACCATTGATAGAAGACTGCATCCTCGATGACACGTTGCAGCAACGGATCAGTTGTGACACGACTGTGTACAGCTTCCCCAGTTCGGCATACTGGTATTTAATTGGAGGGCCTGGACCTTCATCCAGAGCCACAAGCATGAAGGTTGCAGGAACATTTAGTTTCAGAAGTTGTGTCTTCTCTGCTACACCTTTATGGGGCAGGGAGAAAGAAAAATACTTTGTTTCTGGCACTGACAATACTTGATTTTTAGAATTTTTTTAAAAGAAAAAGAACCAGTGTTTACACGACTCGCAACTTTTCACTTCATGGGTTTTATTAAACCAGCACATGCTTTCTGAGGAAAAAATAATTAAATCAATAAAGATGCACACGAAAATTATGTTCAGCTGAAAAATCCCATTGAAGCAGAGTTGTAAATTACTATAATTTCTTCACAGTGCTCCTTAGCACTTAAGTAACTCACTAGTAGCATCTGGGTTAATAGCAAAACCTCAGAGAACTCTTCTGGACAATGAATTCATCCTTTTATTTTGAGGGCCAGGATAGGATAAACATCCCCCCATTGTACGTTACATTATTTTCCGATCATGTCCTCGATAGATCAATTAGAAATGTGTGAAGTTTGTAACTGTGTCATATGCTGCAATAAGTGTAAATAAGCAAAACCAATGAGAAAACCTCCAAAATTAACCAAAATCCAAGCCCACCAGAAAAATCCAAACATAAACCTAGTTTAACTGCATGAATACCTTGCACATACTACACAAGTACTTACCAGGAAATTCCCTATGTCCCTCCTGATCCTATATTGTGTTTCTTATTTTGGTTAAAAGTCACAATTTTCCATAGCTTTCCAAGCTTTTTCTTATTCTAAAATATAACTAGACCTTCCCTTCTAACTTTCTGATAAGAAGGAGGAATCTAAGAGCTTTTATTTATGGTATTTTTTTGATTATGCTAGATAGTTCTGTAGTTACATCCTTTGTAGAACTGAGCTCTCGCTTTGATGTAATATATTATTTGACTTCTCAAAATGTCAGACAATTTAATCTTTTACAGAGAACTTGGGATGCTGCAGGAATGATGTTATTGTGGCTTTTAATGAATGAGGTCTACATCAATACAGAAGCCTTCAGGTAACAGCAATAAGACAAGCACAACTGCTTAGCACTGTATTTCCAGGTTTATCTTTGCAGGTAGATTGTGAAAATTATCAGACCCACAAATAAAATTGTATTTTCCCTGGGTTCTGAATGCTCTCCTGCTTGGAGACCTCAACTGTACTGACTGACTATGAAAAGCTAGTAAAGAAGAAAAGAGAAGGCAGAGCAGAAGAATTGCATCTTTCTTCTCTGTATTGACTTTAAGTCCACTCTGGGGGTCATGGTGGAACCTGCCTGACAGAGAATGCTTTGGTAGACAAAGTATATGAAAGCAAGAGATGTTACAGGTGTAATTAGATTAACACAATTGTCCAGATCAATTTTACAGATAGGAAATTAAATTCCTTTTAAAAGTGTCTACCTACTTGGAAGAGCTTCCAGAACTCTTGCGTCTGTGTGTGACAATCCCATGTGGGAACTCTGACATAGCTACCTTTGGATTGATACACTTGATTAACACTTTAGCCACAAAGTAATCCAACATTTATAACTTCCTGCAGGAGCTGATAAACAGCAATGGTCAAGCACTTTTTAAAATGTTACCTAACCCTACCCTCTCTCAAGGACACAGTCTTATTGCTCCCACCTTCCCATGTTTATCTTCCAAGGATGGCAGGAAGACTAAAGCCCCAAGCTCCAAACTGGAGGAAGACAGACGCTCTAGGGAGCATTTATACGACATTTATACGACATATAATGATAACAATCTACTTGAGGATGGAAAACTGGATTCTCCTGCTGTTACACCTCTGTAAATGGATCATTAATAAAAAACCAGTTTATTACAGTGCCATGAGTAAAAGTGTGTGCAGTGTCCTTACCTAGATTGGCATACATCACGAACAGGTTGAAATACTGCTGCAAGTGGCGCCCGTGTTCAGATACTTCCCTTCTTAGCAGATTTAGTACCGCTCTCAGTAAATGATCACTTAAACTTAAGTTATCATAAGCCTATTGAAAGAAAAAGTTTTAATGTCAGTGGTTAAACATATCTTTATTTAGTTTATACTTTCTACTACGACAGAGAACAGAACTGGTTTAAAGGTATGGGATTCAGACAAGCTCCAAAATACTAGCAGCTGGTTAATCTTCTGTATCTCACACAAGACAAACAGACATACAGGGAACAAGACTCCCATCACTCAATACCATGTTAAGTCCAGGAAATTACGCAAGTAGAGAAGCTTTTAACTGAGTTTTTTCTCCAACAGCAGATAGGCTGAAATACTCAAGAAACACACGTGCAGTTCCACTGTCAACTTCACACACTCAGACAACCAAATCACCCCTTCAGGTGTATCTCTAATACTTCACAAAACAACACACTGCTAAAGCCTATGTAACTTTAACTTAAAACAAATTCTTTAGCTGGATATAGCAGTGATAACATTCTGAGAAGGTAAGTGGAAGCGTACAAATAAGAAGTGTCTTGCTGTAGACAGTAAAAACATGATTGAGAAAAGGCTCAAAAAGGTTCATCTTTTAAATTTTAATAGAGTCCAAACAAAAACATTGTTATGACAAGTATTATATTAAGTTATAGGCTTTTTTTTTGTTTGTCAGTTCTAGATGTATAAAACTAGGCAACTCATTGCCTACTCCTCCTCAAAGTTACAACTTTAACTGTTGCAGGATACAGGATGAAAACTTAGGGAACTCCTGCAGGTTTTCAGTTATATTATTTTTGTTTGCTTTTTTGTGGGGCTTATTTATTTGTTTAAAATTCTAAATGCAAAGCAAGGGTTCACTTCTCTACACATTACTTTAGTAAAAAAGCCACTATTTCACACTTGCAACTCGAAGTTCTCACTGCTGAGTCTTCACAGAGATTTACAAATGAGGGGAAACTGAACCCCTCTGACAGCATCTCTCTCACAAACTCGTGGAGTTACATCCTGCTGTAGTGCAAAATGGCCTGCAGAGATTTCCAGTCAACATTGATGCATCTACTCCAGAATTTATTTAGCATTAAATGTTTATAATGAAGAAGTAAGAATAAGTTGAAAAACCTTTTTGTTTGAAGATTAAATACCTGACTGGAAGGTCCAGGAGAGGCAAAAGGTGATGGACATGGTCCGTCTTGCAATGAAAAATGTGCAATAAATACTATAAGTTTTGCAAATGCACCCCTCACTTCTGCACTAGGGCATTCCAGAAGGTACTCAGAGAAGCGGTTTGAAACATTAAAAAGGACATTGTGTGCAAACCAAAAGCGTACATTCTTGCTGTGACGAAGGAGGATGCACAATGCATCATACCTGAAACAGAAAATGGCACAACTGAGATTATGACCAAATGTAGATATTAATGAATTTGGCAGATGTGTTCTTTTGTAGAATTTCAAGAAATCACACGTTAAAGGTGATTCCCAAACATTAATGCTTCCAATTACATAAATTGTACTTTCTATAGTGATGTTCTGTTATGTGCAATCACAAATTAAAGATACACTCAATTAAAACCTAACATTTAACTGTAGCATTTTACTTCTGTCAACTATAAGAACTAACTAAAGAACCCCCAAACTCCTTACTGCTCAAAGGAGGTCCTATTTTGGCAGCCACTCTTCCCTCTGTACTAGAACTGGGGTAGAAGGTGAGCAGCAGAGAAAACAAGGTGGATTTTATGAGCTGGGTATGAGACAGGTAACTAAATATGCAACCTAACAGGAATTCACACTCTCATTTACAGATCTAAAAAACACACAAGCCAAAAAAAACCAATACCCAAAGAGTAAAGTATCTGTTTCAGACAGGGCCTTGCATGAATCTGTCCTCCTTCCTGCAGTAGTATTTGAACTCTTCCTGATGTCTTAAAATAACTGGAGTAACTCAGCTACTCTGGAATTTGCTATTGGAGATATGTATTTGCCCTGTATTACAAAACTACTTACTAGCAGCTGGTAAACTACTGGTCACCAGCCTGGAGAAGAGGAGGCTCAGAGGTGACCTCATCACCGTCTATAATTACCTGAAGGGAAGTTCTAGCCAGGTGGGGGTTGGTCTCTTCTCTCAGGCACTCAGCAATAGGACAAGGGGGCACGGGCTTAAGCTGTGCCAGGGGAAATTTAAGTTGGATATCAGGAGAAAATTCTTTACAGAGAGAGTGATCAGGCATTGGAATGGGCTGCCCAGAGAGGTGGTGGATTCACCATCCCTGGAATGGGATTGGACGCAGATTGGACGTGGCACTGAGTGCCATGATCTAGTAAATGGACTGGATTTGGACCAAGGGTTGGACTCGATGATCTCGGAGGTCTTTTCCAACCCAATCGATTCTATGATTCTATGATTCTATGATTCTATGAATACCAGGTTTTCTCTTGAGTTTGACCAGTAGTAACCCACACTTCTCCCTCTAGCACAAAATAACTGAACTTAAAGACTAATATGTTGTGGTGCAGTGAGTATAATTTGTCTGTTTGTTGTACTATGGCTTTGAATTACAGGCCCTGTAGCAATGTACACAAAGCTCTCTGCTAACAGGGTCTCAGATACTATACACATTACACAAACAATACAAATATAAGCTGCAACAATAGATTCAAACCAGCTTTGTTCAAAACTACTCAAACAATGAATAAACCATTCTGAATTTGTCAGAAAACATAACCTGTTAGTTTTGTGCTACCGACAGCCTCTAGTCCTCTATTTGTTTTACAAGACAGACAAAAGGTAGATTTAAGCTGCGTCTGAAAATGAATTTTGAAGCTGGTCACCTCAGCAAGCTTATTTTAAGGCTCAGTTTCTTCCCAGTATTTTCTGTTTAAATTTCCCCCCCTTTTCATGTGCACCTTCATCACATATTTTGTGAAGAGGAGAAAAGAAGACAGACCACATACACTTTTTACTATCATAAGTATCTAAAAGAGATCTTTTAACAGATATCAAACTTCCAAAATTGTAAGTGTTGTTAAAAGACAAGATACCAATCACTAGCAGGGCCACGGACTATTTTCTTTGTATGAAATCCTGTGGTGAAGAGAAATCTAGCAGCGAGCTGAATACTAATCATAGTTATTTCTTCTGCTTCAGGCAACAGATGATCTTGTCCTAAAGAAAAATCAAAATACTCACATGTAGACAAAATAAAAGCAACTTATAATAATGTAACTGATTTTGTCTAACATGGTGTTCCAATTTTAACAAGAAACTTGATCAAAACAGCCTCTATCTTCTATAATGCATCATTTGAAAATGTAAGCTTTAAGACAGGTACCTGGATGTTAACATCTCTCTGATTCTAGAAATTCAGCATCTCACCTTAAGAACTGTTTTCAGCAGAACAGCCCCCAAACTTCAGTAGTTTAACTTGACTTAGTACATAAGCTGAGTAACAGTTGATAGCTTATCAAAGTATTTTTTCCTAAATATTCTGGCAACTTATCCCTTATGAACAACTCAACAGCGGATGTTTAACTGCAGAAGTCCAGGAGGACAGAGTATTCAAAGCAGAACACACAAAATTTTCATTGGCTTGACAAAATATTGACCACACGAATCAAAACTCTTCTTGCAAGAAGTTAATCCATAATTATCACAGTAACATACTAACCTGGAGGAGGATTTAGGTAGACACTATTACAGGTAAGCAACTTCTTTATGAACTGGAAATATTCCAGGCTGTACTGCATCCGATTGTGCATGAACTGCACGTTCTGCTTCCTCACACTTCGCTCGATGGCTGATGGCATTTTAATCTGATGGGGTTTAGTGGTGATAGCTATTTCTGAAATATATTTTATTAGTTCATTGTCTTTGTCTATTGTGTCCATACGTTCATAAAAAAGGATGTAAGCGTTCCACCACCTCTTCTGGCGCCTGTAAGACATGCGCTTCATCATGTGATCAAACACTTCTCCCATGTATTCTCCACCAAAACACTGATTTTTCATTTCTTCATCGTCATCCATTTTACACTCTGTCACATCTCCATCATCAAATTTATACCACCGGTTCTTCTCACCGTCTCCACCGTTCCTCTGGATAATATAGGAGTAGTAATGTCCGCCGCTGGCCTGCCCACTGTGCACAAGCACACCCACAAGCCTGTACTTTGTGCTCCCAGAGTGTTCGTTTTCCGACTGTTCATTTTGTATTATCTGATTTTCAGGATTCACGTCATCCCCTTCCAATTTTGCTACACCTGCCACCGTGTAAGGCTCCATGTCCAGTTCCCGTGGAAATTCAAAATAATCATTGAATTTGATTGCACATTCCCTTTCCCAGTCATAATCAAATCGTTTCAACTGGATGGCAAGAACTGGAGGCAACTTCTTAATCAACAAGCGTTTCACTGTATCAACCTAAAAAAAGACATGAACAGCTCTTTAAGTTTCCATTCGTATACTCTCACCAAATACCAAATTCAGTAATCAAAGGGTGACTTTTTCCCCCTGAACACGAACTAAGACTGAACTTAGTACAGCTGTAACATCACAGTTGTACACAAATTCAAAACATAAGGAATCATTACCTTTTTGTTGCATTTTTCACAATGATACGCATTTGCACCTTCCAATAAATCTCCTTTGACATACTGTTCCAAAGAATCAAGAAGGTTTTGGTGATTTCTTATATCTACATTCAGAGTTGTGAAGGATTCCTCACATTCATACCTACCAATGAACAGGCAAATGCATGAGAAAGATAGAAATATGTTCTATTTTCATGTTTTACATGTGCTACAGTGTGAAAGCAGTAAAAAAGGAATTGAACTCTTTTTTTATTTCATTCTTCCTACAATTACATTACAATATGTGCACACTGTATTTTTTTCATCTGCACTAACTATAGTTGCTTTATGAAGATCATAAAAATGACTTGTATGTCTCAAGTTTACTGAAAAGATCATGGAAGTTGATTTTTTTAGCACATCACATTTTTAAAGCAGCTAAAGTAGCGTGACAGACTCTTGGCAAACCAAGCAAGTAGGAAAGCACAGAGAGCAGAGCAGAGCACTTTTCCATTGCTAATCTTTACAGTCAGGAATTAGAAACTGATAAACACAAATACTGTATCACATCTAAAGACAACAGTTCAAAACAGATTCCAATTAAGCAAACAAACAAACAAAAAGCCTTTGTATTTTCTATCTGAAAAAAAAAATGAATAGCTGTCTTCATAAAATCACTTTGCATATTTATGACTGCCTTTGACGTACTGTGTTCTAATATAACCTTCAAACAAATGTCTAGCAATGAATCAGCAATGCTTGAGAGACAACCAGTTGATACATCTTGGAAATATTTTTTTGTTTTTAAAGATAAAGAAGTGATGAATAAATTAAAAAAGTGGCATCTATTCCAACATAATCCTGAAGGGCTTGTTCCTCTGACATGCAAATCAAGCATTCAAGGATGAATAAATAAATATTTAGAAACACTTCTACCAACAGTAATATGCATTCACCTATTAAATAACTTACAAAATACAGAAATGCTGTTAATTTGTCATACCCAAATCCACAGTTTACTTATCATCAGTTTTCTCCTCCCTAAACTACAAGCAGGGTAACATTTTTATTAGTAAGTACAATCATGCAAATCCAGTAGAGTTCTAAAAAGATATGCAATACTTTAGGATAGCACATAATAACAGGAATGATTGGTAACTCTTGTTGCTTCAGATCTGTATTTGCCATTTAATTACCCACTGCATATGAAGTAAAATCAGTGCTTTCATTTATCTTGCAATATTTTCAACTTAATTCTAGTCACACATTTTAACCCATGAAACTGAAGATGTGCCACTTATAAATTCTTCTAATTCACACAGGAGCTCAACCAAAGCTGAAAGATTACCACAGTATAATCCATTTGTATCATTTTCCCCCTGTATTTTAATTGCTAACTGAAGGCTCTAGTAAATAGCAAACTTTCACAATAAAGAGGATTTGCAACAGTAATGTGCAGAGATCTATATTTTTTAAGAACCACACATGATCTGAACAGTAAAGAGGCCAACTGATAGTGAAATGAAATCAAACACAATAATATAAAAGCAACTGCTGAAAAAGAACAAGTTCACCATTAGGTCATCCTGAGTCTTGCATGCAATTTTAATCATCCACCTGAAAAGGGATATATGATGGGATATATAGGGATAGGTGAAAAAGTCTAGGGAATTACAACTTTACAATGTCTGCTTCTATTCCTTCACTAATCACCATCACCAGTGAGCTACAGACTTGCAGTTGGATTTGGTATGAGTGTGTTTTTACATATCCTGTACGAAGCTGAATTTCAGTATTCACATTTAAAGTTAAATACAAATACAGCAGAAGCCTTAAGAAAAAGATTAACCTTCTACACCATTCTTCTTAATTACAGGTTACATTGTGAATATGAACAGTTTACTCATTGGAACTAAAGACTCACACTTGGGTCAGCTCTAAACACACAGTATGGAAGACTGAAGACAGTGACAGTTGTTGGCCAGGTATTAAAATTTTCTACATTGCATTTGGTCCCTCCTAAATTGTTTTCACTTTTAACATGAAAAAGCATTATCTTTTTCTGCCCTGATCAATACACAATGCTTCACATACAATCTGCAAGGTAGAAGTAATAATAATTAAGAAGGCACTTGAACACAAATTAAGGCTATAAAAAAATAAGAAATAAAAGTCTATTAGCTTTAAAAAAAAATCCAACACCCAAATCACACAAAAACCCCACTCTTGACTCTAATCACTTTTATAAGAACACAAACATAGGTGGATTTCCTGTAAAAAAAAAGAGAATAATCTTAAACACTTACCGATGTGGGCATCCTTGACAAATCTTCTGGTCAGCAAAGGACCCTCCTAAAACTTTACTTAACATTGCTGGATGGCCCAAAGCTTTTAAAGCTTCATCTAAACTGTCCACCAAGGAATTAAAAAATTCTAAAGCATCATGTTGTTCACGTAGATTTACAGGTTCACCCCAAAGTCTGAAAATGAAAGCACATTCTTGTCAAGTATTTTTTGTTTTGTTCTTCAACAACTGCTTTTCTAAAAAAAAAAAATAATTATTCAAGCTATTAATCCCTTCTTACTGAGGGAAACTATTTATTGGTTTTTGAAGTAGTATATCACCTGTTACTCTGTCCCTAATACTTTCTGGTAAGTAAAAAAAAAGCTTTTGTGTGTAACTTTACACTTAATTCAGTCTCAATATCAATGTCAAGAACTGCTAAAATTCAAAATAACCATCCTGATGTAAACTTTGGTTTATTAACAGACTTTTACAGAATGGTGAGAAGGTAGGGTAACAAATACAATGCTGCACAAGTTCTGCTAATTTACACCTTACATCACTGTAAATCACATATGCTTTACATCACCACCATTTCTGCTACTGATGCAGTGAACAAACATCAATACTAAATTTTCTACTTACCTAAATTGTTTCCAAAACCCTCTTGGTACATAGTACTGTAGCCTGGAAGCTGCTAAATGACCAAAAATTACTTGGAGATGCCTCAAAACTCCAATATTGTACTCTTTCCTATCTTCTGTTTTACTCAGTGCTGGTTTGTCTTCATACTGATGTGGGTACCCGAACACATCATCTCGTGGGTCAACATTGCTCTGAAAAGCAAAAGAAAACTTGTGCCATTAACACTGATATGTAGCTGGCTCAAAGCTTGTTTTATCTCTTGTTTAATTTGACAATCTAGGGTGTTTCATACTCTCAGCTGAAAAATCAAATACTGTCTCTGTATGCATTAGCAGCGTTCTGGTGGCAGCAATAAGACACGTTCCTTTCCAGTACAGATCCATGAGGAGGAATTCTGCAAACCTTGCTGCTTGGATCTTCTGAACTGCCCCTCTGGTAGTGAGCCTAGTCAAGTCAGAAATATTATGCTATTTTCCCCACTGCTATCAGTGGAAATCAGTGATTGATTAACAACTGAAATTTGCCATAACCTTTTTATCAAAAAAGAGTTACTATTAAAGATAAGCCAGTTCTACATAACTAAATTTACCTCGTTGTCCTGCTTTTCATCCCCAGACATGTCATCATCTACATCACTGCCTGTGCCTTCAATGGCAAGAATCCCATTCCTGATGGCTGGAATCATGTACAGCTGCTGAATGACAGAATTCATGTAACAAGTGGCACCAGCATTTTTTAGCCCTACAAATCCCTTTGGTGGTCGAGGCCCAACAGGTGGTAGATATTCCCATTCTGTAAGAGCTTCACAAGCTAGAAGAAAAAAGCAGAATATGATAAGGGAACTATTTTGTTATAAAATAAAGAGAATATCAATGCAACATAAAGGGCAGTTGCATAGAATTGTTATTAGTCTGTATCACACTGCAGTTTAATAAAACAAATGTTTCACCAGAAAACTTAACTGCTAAAATCAACACAACTTCTATGAAGGACAATTCTATCTGCAATCTTAACATTATATAATTTTCTTCTATTGCATAACTAAAGAGGTGTCCAGGCAAAAATTCAAGTCTATTTAGATACAAAACAGAAGTCTTTCCTCAATACCATCAAGCTTCTTAGCTAAAGAATTCAGCTGAATGAATCTAGAATATATAACCAATTTATAAGCCTTTAAGAAATTTATAATCCTTTTAAAATCATTTAAAATTATTTCACTTAAGCCTCACTTTCCATTGCCAGGATGGGAAACAGTTTTAGGAAATGTTATCTTTATGACTTGTGAGGGATCTGAGAGAGAAGACTCGGGAGGAAAAAATATGTATCACATCTCTTCAGAGTACATTTATGATCACAATTTCCTAGCTAACCTGTAGTCCTGTAGTTTTAACACAAAAAATTCTGACATAAGAGAGCATGCATGTTTGCAAGCAAACTTGGTATATGAATCACAGAGCATGCAGAGTTCATACATGTGTTGTCTCCTCTCTCTGACCACGGAGATGTGGTGTTCTATCGTGCTTATCAAATACTGGAGTAGAAGGAAATGTAATGAAATCCTTCTAATTGTGAAGTGACAAGAAACACACTACTTCCCAATAGAAAAGGGTGAAGAAAAAAGGATGAGGCAGAGGGTAACACCATAAAGCTGCCCTGTTCATTTATTGAGATGGAATTAAAAAGGAAGAGACTGAAAAACCTCAAATGACTCACTGATAGCACCATCTGAGCAAGTAGCACTGCCACTGTGAGGGGTAACGGACAATTCCCTCCTTGGGACACTATTTTTAGTTGCTCACAGTTTGGTTGAACCCTCTGAGTTTAAACATTCTGTTAAATCACACAATGGCTTGGGCTGGAAGGGACTTTTAAAGATCTTTTAGATCCAAACCCCTGCCATGGGCTTCTACCAGACCAGGTTGCTCAGGGCCCCATCCAACCTGGCCTTGAACACTTTTAGGGATGGGGCATCCAAAACTTCACTGGGCAACCTACTCCAGCATCTCAGCACTCTCATAGTGAAGAATTTCTTCCTTGTGTCCAACACAAATGTACTCTCTCTCTCTCAGTTTAAAATCATTGCCTCTTGTCCTGTAACTACAGACCCTGGTAGAAAACTCTCTCTTTCTCTTTCTTATAAGCCATGTTTAAGTAATGGAGGCCACAATAAGGTACCTCAGGAGCCTTCTCTTCTCCAGATAGAACAACCCCAGCTCTACCAGCCTTTCCTCCCATATGAGTGTGGCCTTGCTTGGTTTGATGGTGTTTGGATTTTTACTTATTGTCGGTGTTGAGGCTTTTTTCTTTTTTCCCTTTCCGTGTTAATATTACAGGGAAATTAACGAAATTAATATTTTGTTATCCCACTCAGGGCTGGAGAAAATATTCTCCTGTTTGTTCACTTCTAAGAAAGTCTTATATACATTTACTGACAACAAAAATCTGTGTTAAAGTATGAGCCTTTTGCCATCCTTGTGAAAATTAGCTCAAGTTTCACCTGACTACTAGCTTTTGAAGCACTAATCATTATCATGGCAAGGCTTTGCAAACGAAGATTTGGGGAAGCACTAATATTGGCAGGTTTTTGTACATACTGCAATTGCTATAATCTTTCTCCAGTGAGAAGGAGAAAGCTCCTTCAGTGCAGAGCAGCGCTGAGACAAGGCCAAAACTGAGCGAACAAATGCCTGAAAAAGGACTATGACAAGCAGAGAATGAGTTCAGAACTAAAAAGAGAAACAGGACAGTGGACCTGTGTCTGTGTGTGGAAAATGATGACAAATTAGGTGAGCAACCAAGAGACTGGCACTAAAACTGAGCCAAAGATACCTGATGAGGTTCTGGGATTGGTTAGGCAGAGCCTGAAACGATGAGACAGAAGTAGAAGATAGAGACAGAATGAGGTTCCTGGGAGCTGGCATGGACAAAGGGGAGTAGTCAGAGATTGGGATAGGAGGGGTCAGACAGTGTAAGTGGCTGGGGCTGGAATTTGGATGCAACTATGTAATGCAAGTCAGTACATTTACTGCATAAAGAAGAACAATAAAGGCTACACTGACAAACTTTCCTAGATTCTGACATCCTGATTTTGCAACATTAAAAGCAGACACAAACCACAAACTAAAACACTCGGCATTTGCTTCAGTGCATAATAAACAAAACCTATACATGATAAATATATTAAAAAGTAGAAAATAGATAATTAAAAGTATTACATACTAGTGATTGCTGTACCTATGTAATACATTTCAGTCAACGTGTCTACTATCTGTTTGAGATTTCGCACACATCCAACTGCTAGTGCAACTAGGAGCTCAAAGCCAGCATTAATAGTAGCTGGTGAACTACAGACTGGTATGGCCTGCTCAGCAGGCAATTCTCCATTTCTCATGTATTGTAGGTAAACATTGGATGCTGGGAAGATGAAATCATCTATCAACTCCTGAAAAAAAAAAAGAAAATAAATCATCTGTTACCATGGAAATGCACGCAATTTTATAAGAGTGTAAGAGTTATTATGTTAAATGAACGTCTGAGAACCAAAGGGGTACTTAAAAAAAAAGTGAGTCAAAATTGAGACCAACACTATAATGAGCTTTTAAATTTAGAACTGAGTAACTCCATTCTAAAGTGGTTCCCTGCAAACTCACCTCCCCACTGCAAGTTAAAAATAAATTTGTACTATTCTTGATTGGTAAAAAATTTCTCTTGCCAAACCAGTATTATCTGAAAAGCTCTCTATCAATTACTGCTGAAAAAACCCAATATTCCTGCTGTATAATATCAGAGGTACAAAGAAAACAAGTCTGATTAAAGAGGCATTCAGATGTGATGCATTTGTTCAAACCTGCTGTAAGCATTAATAGCACTAATTAAGAACATGTGCAGAAAAGACAATACGGGGTAATGAAGGAAAACAGTCCTGTATCCAGCTCACTATCCTAGTGTGATGTTTGTCAAGTACTGGAAAACAGTAAGAATGAGAAAGCTAAGTACAGTTTATGAATGAAACATGTAATTTTCAAAATTATTTTTAAAGAAAACATTGAATTCCAGAAGCACTTTTATAGATACAGACCACAAGATGCAAAGCTTTCTTTTTACTTACTTTTGGGTAAAAAAAAACCTAACAAAAAACCAAACACCTTTCCTCTCCCCCCTCAAAAAACCCCACCTAAGGACAAAAACCCCTCACTGGTCAAAAAACTTCAACTTACTTTAATGAGATTAGCACCTCCTTTTTCACAACCAATATGGTATTTCTTCTCAGGTGTCTGGAATGCTAACAACTCTTTTGTTACTCCAAGGTGACCCTCTAAAATAGTTTCCTCAACACCCGTTTCCCCTGTTCTTTTTACTTCATCCTGCCAATTTAAGAGAAAGGATACTCCAAGTAACACATTTACCAAGCTTAAAACTGTACTTTACAACAAAGTAGCAAAAGCTAATTACTGGGAATAAACTGATCCTAAAACTTACCCTAATCCTCTTAAGCCAGTCAATTTCATTATTGAGAAGAACTTCAGCATTGGGTACATTAATGTTACTGTTGTAAGCATAGTTAAGAAGATGTCTTAGGAGAGTGAAGTAGTCTCCAGAATGCTTAGCTCTCTCTCTTGCAGTACTCTATGTAAACCAAAAACAAATGATAGAGAATTCATACAGTCTTCTACTTACAGTGCAACACCAACACATCTTCCCTAAACCTGGCAGTAAACATGAAAGAAAAGTAATTTTTAACCCTTCAGAAGTTTACAATTGTATTTAGCTGTTAATGAATGAATACTCGACTATTTTAGTAGCAATTTCTAGAGTGGGAAAAAACAAACAGTGAAGTGATCAAATTCAAGAGGGCCACAAGCATGTGGAACAGAAAAGCCCCAGCAGGCCCAGTAAGAGAAGGCACTGACTGTAGGTATCTCTCTAATCTGCTAATGATTTTTACTTGAAGGTCAGCATTCGTTAAAGGTCAAATGCAGATATTAAAGCTTATTATTCACGTTCTTATCAGAAAATACAAAAAAGTCCCCTTTCCCCTCACCTGGTTCAAATGGAAATCAACTGTGCTGCTTGCCTGTGGGTCAAAAGGAATCTCTATTTTAGTGACTGCTGCCAATAGCAATTTGTCTTTTCTTGCAGATATTTTCTCCTGTTACTTCACGTTGTACTGAAGCCTTTATCTCTAAAAACTTACCCCTAGAACAGTAAACAGCAGGGTAATGAAGAACAGGAGAGGTCTCTGTCCCATGCAACACCTGGTAGCCATTAAAAAGAATTGTTCCTGTGCCATCTGACGAACAGTTCTGGAAAGCATTTAATAGAAACATTAAATTCAATCTCCTTATCCAAACAGGACATTAAAAAAAATAAATTTGCGCTTATCTGCTTAATGTCATTTCCTAAAGCTGAACATAATGTAAGAAATGGGAATATTTTAATTATTCACGGCCCATCATATTGTTCCTCCTTGAAGTGAAATTTCAGACATGAATTACTATTACAAAACCTGTTCCACAAATCAAATATTTAAAGGTAAAAGAAACTTGGAAGCACCCAACCATTACACCTTTGCAAATGCCAGCAAATATTGCATAACACAACAAGCAATTTGCAACACTAAATAACTCTTTCTTTCTAATCAAGCACCAGTTGTACCCGACGGACAAACCGAACTACCACAGTAAAACTGCTCTTATGTACCACTACAGCATCTCAGCATTTGCTGAGCATCTCTGAAGTGATCAAAATTTATCATTAGTAAGAAAAAAGATGACCCTCCTGAAAATTCAAGTTTTAATTAAAGGAAATTTTCCATCTCAGAACTTAATCTAATCACAGGAATGGATAAGCTGCAGTAAAAAACATATTTAAGGCAAATCCTATTCTTTCAAGCTGTAAGATCAATTGTCTGAGCATTATGTCTTTTAAAATCTGTTAGGAACAACTCTGCTTGTGTGGGAAGAGACTACACATGAATGCCATGCTTTATGAAAGTAACTCAACATATGAAAAACTGGATTTTGCAGTGTCTGGTGTGGCTGTCGTTGTTCTCTGCCCAGGAGGTCAGTGTGGAAAGCACACCAAAGAATCCCATTCCCTTGAGAGCTCTTTCATGTCTGGTTAACTGTGTTTCAAAGATACACAAGAATGACCTTGAGGTCAGAGCAAAGATGCACCTGGCTGAGCACCCCATCTCTGTTATCAGCCACAAAGGAAAGTGCACAAGAAGGATGAAGATGCAGTAACACTTCTCCAGAATCTTCTCTCTGCTTCTAACAATTTGTGGTTCAGGAAGACTACCAAAAGCAGTATTTCATAGCCTTCACTGGACAAGTTCATGAAAGAACCCCTCAAACCATTTCCAAACTGAAGGTTTACACTGCTTAAATGTTTTGCTCAAGAAGGTCTTACACAAAGAAATAATGTTCTCTATTTGTTCTCCCTTTGCTACTTCTGATTTTAAGGGTCTCTGTGGTATTCTCCTCCCACCATTTATCTCTCCTCCAATATGAAGTGCCCCCAGCTATTCAGCTGTTCCTCAGATGGAAGTAATTTCAGAGCTTTGATCTCCCTTGTCACCCTTCTCTGATCTTTACAAGTTCTCCTCCACTGCTCCAAGTTGCAGAGGACCATGGAGTGGGGGAGCTCTGTTTTGTTCTGAACAATAACTGACATTTCATGGGACCCCACTGCTGAGCTGACGTTTTCATAGAACTTCTCACACAAGTTTATTTTAAGATACAATCCTTCAATTGCTTTGGACACATCACACAGACAGTCCTGAGGTCCATGCATGTAGATGCAGAATGAAATAGATAAAGGTGGCATTTTCCTAAAGTGAGAAATGTGACCTAGCAAACACATACCTCTGAGGAGTATGCACTATTTGAAAGCAAGTATTATATTTTTGTGAGGCTACAACAATCTAAGAGTTCTTAAAGAATCATGAGTGGGAAGCTGCTGCCTAAACACAGGCCTCCCATGCTATATCAGACACAGGACAACAGCACAGAGCTGGCACACAGCACACGAGCTGCAAGATGAACTCACAATCACCCAGTGAAACAGCTGGAGGTCAAGCACCTCCCTCCTCAAGGCAGGCAACCTGAATCCTGTCCTACTGAAAGCTCCAGGACACAGATTTCTGCTTAGTTAACAGAAATCAGTCTCTTCAATAGGTCTAAGGAGCATGGCTTTACACTGGCACACAGAATTTTTATTTATTTGGGCCACAAATAAATAAGCACTTTGCACTGAGCACTTTGCAGAGATCAGTGGAATACTTCTGGGTTCCACGATTATTTAGGACTAACTGTTCAACAATCCACTGTTGACTAAGCCAGTCTTGCATTAACACCATTAGAAAATCAATTACCCTGGAGAGGAAGAACAGCTCTAGTATTTAATACCAAACATGCTGCACTGTTTCTCAATGGTTATGCTCTGAAGAAACAGCAAAAGTCCCAATCTCAATCTCTGAAAAACAAGCAATCCATCTGATCTTTTCCAGAAAGATCCTATTTGTGAGATCTGAACTTGATCATCTTCCTTCTCTTTTATGGTGCATTTTCTCACATGTGTATTTTTGCTCACATTGTTCTCTGACTGAGCTTAGGAGATTAGAGAACAATAGTTGAAAATGGAAAGATATTCAGAATTCTGTCTGGTATTTGCTAAATTTTCTCTCTCTGCAAACATTAATTTGTTTCCGCATTAATTCAGAAGAGGAACTTTTTAGCAATTTAGTTCAATTTCTCCATCTTCAATCACGAGCAGTCTCCTGTTTCTATCATGTTTATGCTATTCTATCATTTAATAATGAAGAGATGCACTACTCTAAATGAGATTATCATATGTATCACAACATTTACGAGCATATGAAAGAAAAGAGCTCAGTGGTAGCTTCTTGTACTGACACATGAACTATTTTTCCAAACAATAAGTGATACTAGCAAGGTTCAGTGAAACTGAAAATTCAACACCCTAGACAAGAGGCTGAAAACTAATAAAGTTTGTGGTATTCTGGTAACATTCCACAGTTTCACCAATGTGTGCAAATTGTTCATTGTAAAGAGATACTCTGATGATCCTTTTGTTATGGTGAATATTCCGGAATCTAAGAATTTTCAACCTGTTTATCTAGAAAAGTCAAAACTCCAAAACACGGTGCTGAAATTCTGACCCCATTCATCTGAGAGCACCACAAATAATTTGTTCTAAAGCCATCAGTAGCACATTATCAGACACCCATCCATCCAGCTTGACAATATCCTCCTTATGAGTACAAAGAAAATGGGATTGATATTTAGAACAGGTATCCAAATTAGATTTACAGTGCTAAACAATAATTAAGACAGCTGCAGAGAAAAATCACTTAAATAAGAAGTCACTGCTTTGCATTTAGGCTTCATATGAATTTTGAATTGTAAAACAGTAGATGTGATTAAAAAAAAAATCAAAACTTACTTGCTGTGACAGTGCAGCAGTAAATCAATGATAAACGTCTGCCAAGCCTTTTCTTTACTGAGTGCATCCAGGGCCGTTGGAATCAAAGCAAAACACAGGGTCATCACCTCCAGTGCTTCACAGCAAACTTGTTCATCTTCTAGGTCTGGTTCATTTCCTGCATTTGTCTGTGAAAACAAACAAGAGTGCACAAAGTGGGTATAGAAAAAAATCCCAAGATACCCAACTGGCTCCAAGGTATATCCACTAAATACAAACACAAACCACAAATTTGTACACTAAGTGATTATCATTGCCAAGTATTTTATGCACTCCACTCAGATCTGAGTCAAAGCACTATGTAGGATGACTTGAACTTCCAGTACTGTGCTTCTCAAAGGAGGATTCCAAGCATGAACTGAAGGAGCCAGAAGTTAAATAGGAAGCTTGCAAGCAGAAGTTTCATCAGTTAGTACTGTTGGAGTTGTTTGTTGGTTTGTATCTGGGAGTTTCTTTGGTTTTCTTTTCTTCTGCTTTTTTTTAATACTCAGAACATGGAGTGTAAAGCATGGAAAACAGTTACTACTTAAGCACAGAAAGGCTATAGTGCTTTATAATTCATCATTAAATCCAGTTTTACAAGGCTTTGACACTCACAACTTATTTCACCAAAAGCTTCTTAATACTGCTAGAATTTATTCATCACTATTTTTCAGAAACATGAGAGAGCTGAACCAAATTTCAAACATAGCTGTGTGGTGATTTTTGAAATAGAAAGTAATATTATTGCTAATGGGCACAGAAGTTACTCCTTTAACTGAACACTTGAATCAAGTGAGTTGATTTTGGTACATTTCTCCAAAATAAATACTTCGAGAATAATGGCAAGCCCTCTCCTCCACCTAAAAGTAATTATCTTCAAGAAGTTCTGAAGAAACTGAATGTGAGCAGGTCTCCATTCACCATTTATAAATCATGCAGGTTAGCAACATTAACTAGAGGCATTAATTATTTGTTTTATATGTGGGAAGGCATCAAGATTAAGTAGGCAGAAAGAAGGGATTGCAACACAGGAAAGAGAATTAATTGTGAACAGGCCAAAGGATGCCTCAGTCTGGCAACAAACACTACTTAGTCTTTGCACAGCAGCTAAAAAATCAGAGACAGTCACCACACTGCAGTGGGAGGATGTGGTCACTGACACAGCTCAAGATCCTAAAGCAAACAGAGGTGCTTTCAACAAGTTCAGGATTGCACCTGCTCTGCACTGCCCCCTGTTCAAAAGGGCTGCAGGGCTCCAGGAAAACAGCAAAGTGCATTTTTACTCAGGGAAGTACTTCCCTACACTCAGGCACCAGGAGCTGAGGGGTCTGTCCAAGTAGCACATCTGGAGTATTTCTGGTGTCCAGGATCCTTCTCTGAGCTAATGAGGCAAAGGCAGTTGGACACCACTGGTAGCTGCAAAAAGTCATCTTCAGCCACAGAGAGGATTCTCACACCAGAACTTTTGGAGGCAGGAGGCAGAAGAGACTCCATACAAGTTATGCTCTCAAAATAATTTAATTGGGCTTTAAAGTTTAATTCAATTCACCAGTTAAGTTCAGAAGCTTCTTTAGGTGCTCAACATTCTTTCAGAAGTCATTCTTGATGGTACTAGTCTGAAATGCCTCTTAAAAAAATAATTTCCCATTGCAGTCTTTGATGTTTTCAGGAATCCTGACATGTCATTCTTGATTCCACAAAAATGAGTCTGCTTTTGTTCTTAAACTAACATTTAATGATAAATCTCTATTCCACACACTTAGCAAAATACTTCTAGGACCTATGAGTTAAAGTCTAACGTTTAGTGGTTCTAACTTAGGAAACTGAAAGCATTTTCCTTAAAATACTTTTTCCTCTAAAAGCCATCAGTATATTCAATATTTATAAAACCATCATAAAAGTTACTTCCTGTCATCTATAAGCAAACACAATTCTCTTAAAATAGGAATGTGACCTTTCTTCCATGATGTTCCTCTATTTCCAGGATACTTTCCTCTTTTTTATGTTACACTAGCAAAGAGTACCTTATCCCTCCTTCTTATTACCTCTGCAGTTTCTTCCTCTTTTTAATTTCAAATTTTTCCCTTCAATTTTTATTCCCCTTTTGCCTAGCATAAACCAAATGCAGCTGCCATTTATCAAAAATGTCCATATAAGTGTCAATAAGAATAAATAAAACAAAAAACCAAACAGAAAACCCATAAAATCCTTTGGAGGATGACTGCTTTCAAAGTAATTTTACCAGAACTTAACTGCAAAATTTTTAGCCAGAAAAATGTTAGAAAAGCACACTTAGCTTTATTTTCTTTCAGGTGTATTTTCTCCAGTGCACTGCTGTTCTTAAAACATCATATGTGTAGATACCAGAGCATATGTTTGTGTGCTTGGACTGTCACACTAACGAAACCATGTTTTATATGCCAGTTTATCACCTAAAAAACCCCCAAAGCCCCAATTTATTTAATGAAGAAGTCATGCTCACAGCAATAGAAGCAGAAGCCACCATACCACTACGTGAGGTAAATGGAAAGGTGTTGCATTTTGCTGATGTAAATGTTCTTCTTCTGACTGATCACTTAAGCACAGCAGCTAATCCTCCAAGAATAAAGCCCCCTTACAGATTCCTTTCTTTTCTGCTCTTAGACAAGCATTGACAAGTCCTAAACATGATTTTTTTAAGATGAACAAGAGAAGATGCTCAGAGAACAAAAAGATAGTTTTTAAAAAATCACTGTCAAAATATATATTACTATTTCCTGTAACTGTAAACAACATTACACACAAAGTGTGGGATACTGCACTGATGCATAACCCCCAACTCCAAACTATGTGTGCAAACCATGTGTGAAACCATCAAGATGTTTTACACATCTACCCAATAAAAAGAAAAAGGTCATACAGGATTAGCAATTAATTTTTTTCCAGTGCTAGTTTCACATAAATTAGCTCTTGGTTTTCATTCTAGACAGCACATATGTGTTAAATCAGCTTTTGTAGAACAGACCTTTTAAGTTTGAAGACTAGAAAAACTAGCATTGCGAGAAATACTTATTCCTTATTTAGATACAGAATCTAACTGGGTTGAAAGCATGTTACAGCAGCTTACAGAACTGGTGCACTTCTGAACTGACACCAGATTGAAGCTACAGTTAAACAGTTACTGAGAAAAGTAATCTGGAATAGAACATCAAACTGTGGTATGACAAAAACCTGTACTGAACTCTGAAATATATCACCACCAGGGTATACCCACCAAAAAGCTCATCACACCCTAAGCCTGACGTGGTCAACAGACTCTTTTATAAACAAATGAACAGTTTTACAAAAAAGCAGTTACTTAGGAATTCTTACCTTTTCATAGATTTTACTAATTTCCTCATTTGAGCTGAAAACCAGCTGAACTGACCCACAGCCTGATGCCCAGACAATTTTTTGTACTGCCCTGATAACACAGATATCAGGGATGTATTTTGAAGCCTGAAAAAAAGAGAGAAATAAACCAAAGCAACATTAGAATGCAGCTGCAAATAACATTACTGTGGCGTCCAAATTCTCACAAATGAATTTTATAGAAAATTTAACGCATTAAAATTTCAAAATTTAATAAATGCTGCTTTAAATAGAAAAAAGAGAGATGATGTATCTTGAAAAATATTTGTACTTCACTTAAATAAAATTTCATTTTTTAACAGCAAGTAGGATTCTGATACTGAGTAAGGTTTAGCAGAAACTACCAAATTCAATGCTGAATTTCTCAATTTGGGAAAAAACCCCAAGAAACCACCAAACATGGATCTGGAAGGCAGCCAGCCTCTTAAGCAATGCAGAAACTTATTTCAGGGTTTTTCCTATCATGGTATTCATTGTGCTGGCTGATAGCTAGCTCCACAAATTGACACTTATAAAGTATGTGATCATTATATAAAGGGACTGTTCTACATTTAAGATATACAAGTTTTAACGTTAATAAAAACACAGCTCATGCATCTTATGAATGCAGAATCACTCTTCAGTATTTCGTGCATGGACTGAGTTAGCACCAATAGCTTCTACACATTACAAAACATACTACAACTTACTATTTATAGTTTGCATCAACTTTAAAAAACAACACAAAACACAGCCAAGGTCTGTATTCTACGTAGAACTGTCCAAAAACTAGGCAACCTCTAAAAGCAGATGGCAGACAGTTCTCAAAAATGTCAAGTTCCATATTTCTAATGTTCAGACTTAATAAAAAAGGGAGGCTGAACTACTAAGCTCTCTGCATTAGGAAACCTGAACAATGTCCATTTGTGTACTGATATGAACATCATCTGGAGTTACAAGAAAAGTAACAGGCATTTCATCTTTGTCACAAGCTAAGCAACCTTAGAGCAACAGCATCACAAGAAAAGTAACGGGGGTGTTTTTTTATCTCACTGGAGTTTTAAAATCTTCAAGTATCAACATTTTTAAAAAACGTGAAAGATTTCTTTCTCTGCAGTAGTCTTCTCTCTGGCCTATGGAAATCATGTTGGATTTATTTTTTAAAAAACTGTGAGGACAGTTAAAAAGAGTCAGTCTTTTGGATGGAACATCAAAACATGAAAAAGAGAAAGAAAAAACCTTTTAAAGGCAAACTGTGATACATATGAAATTTAGATCTACAGCAGTTTTCATAATACCAGAAATATGCAAATAAAACTTTAACAGCAATACTGTTAAAGAAATTCAGCTTTTGTTTGCTTTGACATGCCTGGTGAAAGAAAAATAATGTATTTACTTATTAGAAATCCTCCAGGAAAGACAAAGGCACAATTAAAAAACTTGCTTCATACCTTGCCTCAAAAGACATTTCTTCTATGGAAGTAGTTTAATTAAATTGAGTTCAACTGGCTGATTTCAGGTACAGATGCAACACCACCACTGATCTAAGGCAGATGGGTCAGCCTTGCAGTCTAGTACATTGTGCTTTCCTTACACACAGCCCTTTGTTCTGCAGGGATAGTGCCCTTTTCAACACCAAGATGATCATACAAGGCTACTTCTACCTAGATACCTCAGAAATGTTTTGGAGATGGTTTTGCAGTTGTGCTATATAGCACAGAAACACCATCTTCACTGCTTCCACACTGGAAGGGACCCAATGCACTGTGGAAGAGGAAGTTACAGCAGTTCTGATTTCAGCTTCTGCCGATTTCAGCAGAATTCACTAATATATTTATTCACTGACTCATGATTCCACATCTAAATAGGGTTTGGCCATACCATATGGATAAGACTATTACATTTTCAAAGCACATTCTTTAACACTGCTGAGGTCCACAACCCAATTTCTCACTTGCAACATTAATCCATTTTCAATATATAAAGATACATTGGCAAGGATTTGAGACTTTTATCTCTCAGCATTTAAAAATCATGCTCAATACTTTAAACTTCCCTTCCCCTTTCTGTTTTTCTCCTCAGGAAGAGAGTGTTACTCAGAAACCAAAACAGAGAAGACCAAAAAAAGAAGAAAGTGTCACAAAAAGTGTTTTCAAAATACCCGTTAACTTCTTTAAATCTATTACATCCATTTTCTAAAGTCCTGATCTAAGGATAACAATATTCACAATCCATTAAAGAGCTTGTTCAGAACCTCCCTCTTCACTAAAGCCTCTTTATGGTATTAGACACCAAATTTCATTATGCATATGGAAACAAAGAAATACTTTTAATTAATAGCTTATTGAATCATATGAAGACTACCTAAAATGTTTCATGAAATTTTAAAAGGAAAATCCATGTTTTATAATGCAATAAATTTAAGGAATAAAAAAAGAGGAAAAATGCTATAGGAAAAAAGGTGAAAGAGAAAGGAATTCACCAACCTCATCAGATATTTGCTGTGCAAGACGTATTGCTACATTTCTTAGCATGCATTCTGAAGTTGGATTAGGAATGTTTTGTAGGGCATTTTGTAGCACCACTGCCTGGTCATGCGTAGCCTGGTTTATCTGGAAGAAAGTACTTCTTATACTTACTTTTACATAGGGAAAAAAAGCAAAAAGATATGAAGATCTAAAGTTACTTGGAAAGGTTTGGCAGAAGTATGCAAGATCGTGGAAGGAAAACTACTTACAGAATCTGCAAACACCAAGATAAATCTCATTTTCAAACAGATATCACATTTGAAGACACTTTATGCTGCAGTGTATGATCACAGAGTACAAGCAGTTAAGAGGAGAGGCACTTGCTCAAAATTTATTAGGTTTGGAAGGTTGTTTATTGATCAGATTACTGATCAAGATTATTCATAACAGAATGTTTACAGTTACACCTCCTTCCTTTTCTGTTGATGTAGGAAAGAAAGGGTTTGGTAAAACAATTGGCTCTCCCTCTGGATTAGGTAATAGTGTCCAGACAGTACATGGTTACAGTCTTCATTATACTGAAGTACATTTTAAACATCTGAGTTAGAGCACTACTGAAGAATTCTGTTCCGAATTATCCCTCCACTTTTTCTATGGTATTTCCATAACAAAATAGTAGCAAGACAAGTTTTTATCTTTTCTGTATTGGTTTGAGCATACAGTTCCCTCTCCCTGGGCTGCAAGAGCTTCACAGTTTTGACAGTTCAAATCTGAAACAGTTGTTTCCTTCTCACAGACAAACAAAAGACTGTGGGCTGTGGTTACAAGCTAAAACTTCTTCAACAAAAGAGTTCCTTCATTTTCTCTGTACCATTTCATTCAAAAAAGCCACCTCAAATGCTGCTCAAAAGACACACTGTGAAGTTGCTGTGTAACACCTGCCTCTGATCACACTCCTTGCTTTGTCAGCTTCACTAGGACAGTTGATTTAGGGAGCAAAATTACAGAACCCCCACCAAAGACTAAGAGAGCTTCCACAGTCAATTAATTATTGGAAGCGGGCTGGAAGTGATCAACCACAATATACATGGGACAAACCAAGTTCAGAATACTGTGTTTGACAATGTTTTTAATTCCACCTTCTATGAAAACAAGGAAGAAAAAAGTAAAAATTTAAAAGGTACTAGTGACAGCAACAGACTGATAACTGAAAGACTGCAGACACATAACCCTGGTTACCTCATTTCTCTCAAGTACTGATGGAAAGCCAAGACAGAAAGCTACGCTTTGGTACTTAGGCTTTAGATAAGGCAGATGAAAGTTATTAACAAATCTCACCTCCATTCCAAGGTGTAAACTTGTTGGTGTTGCAGCAATAACAAAAAATATCAAAGTCCTTCAAACAGGATGATGATGACAGCAAGAATAACCATGTTTGTTCCAACAAATCAGTTAATATTATTAAGTTAGATGTTTGCAACACCAAACAGTGAATGCCAGCAATCATGGACAAATGCTACTACCTCTTAAGTAGTCAGCATAAATATATTTTAAACAGTACTTCAAGACTCAAATGATGATATCTGTGTTCCAAACTACCTTTTAAATAATTGTTGTAAGAAATTATTATGTTGTGAGGGCAGTAAAACTTACTCATTTAAACAGAACGAAGGATAGAGTGGCAAACGTGTCTGCTTTAAGATGTTTCTGTTATATTCTAATACGAGACATGAAAAGAGATCTTCACCTCTGGAAAAAGAATTAATCATGTATCTTCCAAGAGATGTAGCTAACCATAATGGATATTTATTTTTCAGACTTAAGGGGAATGTACTTGTCTGCTTCAGAGATGGATCTTAGTCAATACTGTGGAATAAAGTACCTTGAAGTGGGACTCTATGTATTCTTGAGTACAGGCTGAGAGCTCAAGCAACTATTTGGGATGGAACCTCACAAAAAGCAAAAAAAAATAGCTAAATAGCTGGAATGCTTGTGAAGCAAATGTCCAAGACAAACAGCAGCAAATTTTACTTTTTGGGCTCTATGCTGTCCATCTACTGTAAGAGGACACAAATAAAACCTTGACCCAGAACATACTTGTCTAGATGTACAAAAACTAACCTGCCATATTAAATACCCATAAAATCTACTACAGACATGTGAGATCACAGTTCAGAATACCTGTGTCAGACTTTTCCCTTTCTAACTCTGAGAAATCCTAGGGTAGGACACCTTTCAGCCATCAGCACTTCACTTTGCAATGTACCTAAACTGTTCTCTGCAAGAATCTTCTACAAACAACACTCAGAATTAGGACTGTAGCAATCCAAAGACTTGTCTGTATGTAGACAAAGGGCTGGCATGACTCAACATCAGTTCTGTTGGTTTCTGCTCTAATAGATACAAGAAATTCAGAGGCACATCCTTCAATAGACTCAGCAGCTCAAAAGAATCAGAATTCTTTTTGTGAACTGAATTTATGGGATAATGTACTTAGAAATTAAAAGTTACCTGCACTGACAATCATGCAAACCACTGAAAATCACATATAGAGCAAGTGCATCTCACACTAACTTTTTATAGTCACAAAGAAACAGGATTCTTTTAGCAAGTTCATCTCTTTTTTAGACAACATTATCTGAAAGTAACAGGAGTTCTTGGCATGCAATGCACTCAAAGAACAGACTGTCAATGAAGAGTGGAGAGAAGTTGCTGCAGACAACATAAAAACCAGAGCACATTGGTATTTGCAGGAAGGAAGGTTCATATTACCGGTGAAATTGTACTTGTGCCTTCCACAACTGGCTGACAAGCTTCTGCCACAGCCCGAACGTGGCCATATCCAATGGCTGTTAGCAACAGTTTGGCTATTTTCAGAGCGTTAAGGTAGGCACCCCTCCGAGTTTCCATATCTGCGTTTGGCAGGAAGTTATTTCTGGTCAGCATGCTCAACACAAGAGGCAAACCCCCACTTTTTAAGAAGTTGTATTGGAAGTCACTGGCATCTTCTCCCAGGGGTGCACTGGCAGGCATTAACAAGGCATAAACTACCTGTAGAACAAAATACAGAGTTAACTAACAGCAATGCACCAGCTTGGATATAGATACTGAACATGAGAATATGTAGGAATACTACTTAAACAATGCTTTTGACAGCACTGGTCATACACATGTTTATTCCAGTAAATTGTTAAGTACTTTTGATTGCTAATTTCAAACCAGAACTTGATCTTAGACTTCTATAACATTACAGAAAGGACTGCCACAGGGAGAGCTAAAGATTTTTAAAGAACAGGCAAAGCATCACAAACCTCTGTTAGGTACAGCACTTGTGAGGCAGAAGGACCAAAGAATAGCGAATCAAGGGATGGACTAAGGCTGCTTTCCCCAAGCTTTGCGTGATCTAAACAAATAGCTCTTAGTTTCTCAACTGTAGTGTTATCTGCAATAAAAACACGACTTGTAAGTGTTTTGTAACAAAACTACTCCACAAAAAGCCAGTACTATTTACAAATATAAATCTGAAAAGTTTTAAGTGTATCAGAACAGTTGCAAAAAGCTACAGATAACATCAGACTATGAAGTGTTCTGCAATGATTATTACAGTCAAAAGTGATCCTGTTAAAGCAGTGCTACAAAATCATTTCAGAATATAATACTTCTCCCCATTTTCACTGCACTGTGGCATTGAACCCCAATACCAACGGTAAGCTATGCAACTTGATATAGCAGAGAAGAAAGAACTATTTGGGAAAACATTTATAGTCCTAATCAGGATCAGTCATGAATTATAATATCAATAAATTACCAGAAAGTAGAAAATATTCCCCTATCTTCATTTTTCTATAACAGGCGAGAAATTATTATAGAGGATATTACAAGATAAAAAAAGGATAAAATTAAGTTTTACCTGGTGGCATGAGCTTCATTAGAACACGAGCTCCATCTCTAAGGGGTGGCATATTTAGGCTACTGCCCAGGTCTGCAACTTGCCAAAGAAAAGAGATGTACCGAGGATGCAGCGACATGATCTTAAAAAAAGCAAATTTTAAAAAAAACTCACACATTAAAATTCCTAGTTAAAGACAAAGTATAAGAAAAAATGCACTTAAACTGCTAATTTCAGAATAAGCTTACCACTCCAGGCAAACAGCTTTCAACTTCTGGATTTGGCCCATCACTGTAGTGATTGCCGTGGTTGCCCGGAGAACCAGTTGAAGAGTCAGAAGAACTATCTGGACTTGAGGGCATATTAGAATTTATCTGTGTGAGCTTAGCCGTAATTAGCTGAAAAACACAATAATAGTTTTATTACCATGCATAAATTAAGATTCCTTATTAAATAAGCACCTGATATCATGTTAATGGCATAATACAAGGAGGAAGAATGGAACTATTTCACAAGAATAAGTGATCCTGTGCACGGTACTTTTCAAGCATTTACAAAAGGGAAGCAACATCTGAACTGAGGTAAATAATCAGCCTGCAACACTCACCGTTTTGTCTTTGAGGTTCAGCTGCCCAATGAGTTTTCTGTCATCTGCAGGGTCCACCAGCTCCCCACCAATGAACAGCTCCACTTTCGTGTGTGCACTGTTGGCTTTGATGCGGTTGAGGATGCAACGCCGCACTTGGCCAATGGTGTCGTTTGTGTGGGACCAAATGTCCAAATCTTCCACCTGTCGGCCTTGGTTGGGAAAACGAACTACCAGGGTGATATGTTTACCACGGAAAGCTCTGAAAATAAACACACCAGAAAAAGTTATTTTTGCCCTCATGAAATAGATTCTTTTCCCTGCTGTATTTTGTGTTGCAGGTATTTCAACATCAAATCTTTATGTATGATGATATTCTCCAGCATGAGATTTTGTGAAGGCCCCAGCAACTATGCAAACAATACACACAGAATCTTTCAAGAAGCCAAACTTGGCACAAGTAAGTTAATCATATGGTCAAATTTACAGTCAGGTTACGAACATCAACAGAAATTTTAGAATTCTCTTATAAAGTTTAGATCTTTTCTCTGTCTAGCAACTTCCTGACCAAAATGGGCAAAGATCAATCAGACTGGCAACGACATTTTGCTCTTTTAGCAAAGCAACTCAGCTTTGCTTTTAAATACCCTAAGATCAGAAAAGGCCTTTAGGTCACAAAGTGTTAATGACTTCTGTCAAAAGCTGTTAAAAGTTTTACATTAGAATTCCAATTTTTAAAATCACAATTACTAAAAAAACAATAAAATTGAAAGGGATCAAAAAAGGAAGAAACAGTTTCACATTAGCAGTGATCACACTTCCCACAATGGCAGGGAGCTCATTAGGAAAGATGTGCCCAGATAAGCCCAACAAAATAATCCCATGCAACAAAAAGAAAAAACTCCTCAGAAAGCTCCTTGCTAACAAGGCCTCTGAAAGATTAGTCTAATCAAACAAGCAGCCCATATAAAAAAAGATGCACCCATAACGAACAAGAGAACTTCGTTAGGACTAATCAATCAATCAACAAATACAATAAAAAAGCTGTAGGAACACTGCAAATTACTGACACACCATGAAGAAACAGCAAAGGGCATTTAAAATAAGGGATGACAAACCCCTACCATGTCTAAAAATATTTTAGTTTTATCATAAATCTATAGCAATCACAGTGTATTCCTGATGTACTTTTGAGGCTTTCTTCCCACAGAGAGCAACTATTAACAGTGGAACATTTAAACAGTTTTCTGTTCTGCTTTTTTCTCCTCTCTCAGGAAATATTTTGCTTATGAACATCTACACAACACTGGATTTAAGTGTTTGCTTTTTCTTTATACCAAAGACAAAGTTAAGGAAGAGAGCAAGGATTCAAGCTGAGTTTTCATTGAAGGACAAATACAAGAAGAGTGAAGGTGCACAGAAAATAAATATACTTCAAGGTACCGTTTTCTTCTTCCCCCTCTTATGAGGAACTTACACAGACTATTTCCCTTAGAAATAATCCCAAATTTAGGCTTGCAAAGTAAGATAAAAGATCTCTGTAAACAACTATGGAAGGTGAAAATATACATTGACATGTTTTTTGTAAAACAGGAATATGAAAAACAAAGCTTTGACGATGCTAATGTAAAGAACAGTATTGCTTTTAAGTAATTATCTGAAAACAGAACTATATCCAAAACAATTGAGCATCAAGGTACATTGTGCTAGTTAAAGAACAGAACACCAGCACAACAGGTTTACTCTCAGGTCTGCTGTCCCTTCCATGTATATCTGTATTTGCCTGATCTTTCAAATTAATTTTTTTAAAATATAGTTTCATGTATTAAAAAAGAAAATGGAATTCTGAAACTCTGTAAATACCATTCCCTGAAAAGAAACCTTTTAGAATGCAAAAATCACAAAGCTATTAGTAATGTTTTAGTTTAACAAAAATCAAAATCACAATACTGCTTTTTCACACATACCTTGACATAGGTAGAATAGTTCTCTCTTCATGGTAATCACTGTCACATTCGTTTATATATTCTCTTAAAACAGTCAACACTCTCACCATCCGTATTGCTTCTTGTCTTGCACAATTTATACTGTCTTTATCTCCATCCAACACACATAAAGTATCATAGGAGGCTTTTAGACGATCGAAACAGGACTGAATGAAGTCTTCATGAATCACTACCTAATTACATTAAGAAATTGGTGCAATTACAAGAAATATTAAAAATCATCTTTTCAACGGTAGAAGTAAAAAAAAAATCCCCCAAACCAAACCATTTAACCAAATCAACTACCATTGATAAAATAGCTCTAATTTATTGTGGCTTCAAAAATCTTATATGTCATCAGCAGCTGTAACTGTACAGTGCAAACTTGCATGTAAATAGAAAAAGTGGAAGTTTGGACAAAGAACACTGAACTGGACTTTCACTTCATCATTTTCTCAGACTGTTAATGAATCTTTAGCTGACAATCTAGTACAGGTTGACTTACTTAACACTAAGAGTGAACACAGAACATTTGCAAATCCTCAGAACAACTACCCTGGCCCCAGCCTCCAAAACCACATAACCAAGTTCCAGACACACTCATTTCCTGCACAAACTCAGAAACGGATTTTGAGCTAGATTCAGCAGAGTGGCAGCTGTAGCAGCTCTCTTCATTCTGCCTGGTATCTAACATTTTATATCTGACATCTAACATCCTTGCTCCTGACCTAGACTGACACATAACCTAGAGAATCACTGTAAAAAATCCGCAGTGTCTCCAGGTAAGTCTGCAACCAAAACATGAACAGTCACAGCTACTGCAGCAAACCACAGTCCAGCAGCCACTTTCCTTAGAGGCAGCTCAGGAACAGAGGAGTTGCCAGCACACTGAATACTTGTGTGCATGTTGAGTCAATCCAACACTTCTGGAATTGTCAGATCTAACCATGCGCAGATGCACAGATCGATGCACGCTTAGTAAGCCCAGACCTATTGCAAGAGAGAAGGCTCCAGCCATCTGCCACTGCAGTCAGATACAGCTTGAATGGCTGTAAATGCACCACCTGGAGCAGCTGTGCTGGATCTGGCAAACAGGCAGCTTTGAAGACTCTGTGTTTTTGAGGACAAGTATGAAAACTGAAGTCTTAAGAAATACAACTGGCAAGCTATCAACTGGAGATTGTCCAGAGGATTGACAGGAAGCTGAACATGAGCCAGCAGTGTGCCCAGGGGGCCAAGAAGGCCAATGGCATTCTGGCCTGGATCAGAAGCAGCGCGGCAGCAGGTCCAGGGAAGTGATTCTTCCCCTGTACTCAGCGCTGGTGAGGCCACACCTGGAGTGCTGTGTCCAGTTCTGGGCCCCTCAGTTCAGGAAGGATATTGAGGTGCTGGAGCAGGTCCAGAGAAGAGCAACAAGGCTGGTGAAGGGACTCGAGCACAAGTCCTGTGAAGAGAGGCTGAGGGAGCTGGGGTTGTTCAGCCTGGAGGAGGCTCAGGGGAGACCTCATCACTCTCTACAACTCCCTGAAAGGAGGTTGTAGCCAGGTGGGGCTACAGGTCTTCCAGGCAACCAGCAGTAGGATAAGAGGGCACAGTCTTAAGCTGTGCCAGAGGAGGTTTAGGTTGAGTAGTAGGAAAAAAATTTTTACAGAGAGAGTAATCAGACATTGGAATGAGCTGCCCAGGGAGGTGGTGGATTCACCATCCCTGGAGGTTTTTAAGATAAGACTGGATGTGGCATCAGTGCCATGCTCTGGTAACCATGGCAGTGTTGGATCAAGGGTTGGACTTGATGATCTCGGAGGTCTTTTCCAACCTGGTTGATTCTATGATCCCGCCACCAAATCTGTGCAATCATTAAATCATACAATGTTTGTGTCAGAAGGAACCTCAAATATCAACTAGTTAAGATCCCCCATGCCATAGGCACACTTTCCGCTAGACCAGGTTGCTCAAAGCTCCATCCAACCTGGCCTTCAACACTTCCAGCAATGGGGCAGCCACAACTTCTTTGTGCCAGTGATCCTCACAGGGAAGAATTTCTTCCAAATATCCAATTTAACCCTACTCTCTTTTCAGTTTAGAGCCATTTCTCCTTGCCCTATCACTACATGCCCTTGTCAAGAAGTCCCTCTCCAGCTCTGCTGTAGCCCCCTTTAGGTACTAGAAGGTTGCTCTAAGGTGTCCCCAGAGCCTTCTCTTCTCCAGGCTGAAAAACACCAGGTCTCTGTCTGTCTTCACAGAAGAGTAGCTCCAGACTTCTGATCATCTTCGTGGCCTTCTCTGAACTCAATCCAACAGATCCTTCTTATGTTGGAGACCTCAGAGCTGGATGCAGCACTCCAGGTGGGGTCTCATGAGAGCAGAGCAGAAGGGCAGAATCCCCTCTCTGCTTTGGATGCAGCCTAGGACATGTTTGGCTTTCTGGCCTGTGAGTGCACATCAACAGCTCATGTTGAGCTTCTTGTTCCCCAGTGCCCCCAAGTCCTTCCCCTCAGGGCTGCCCTCAGTCCATTCTCCTCCCAGCCTGTACTTGTGCCTGGGATTGCTCTGACCCATGTACAGCACAGGACCTTCTACTCAGCCTTGTCCAACTTCAGAAGGTTTTCACAGGCCCACCTCAAGCCTGTCAAGGACCCTTGGATGACATCCCTTCTTCTGACCTCACAGAAATTCATTCTCTCTTCTCTGCCCACTGAAATGCAGCTCCCAGCAAATATTAAGGCAGGGAGATAATATCTGATTTGCTAGAGCTCAGCTTGACCATTACATAGGGAAACTGTGACCCTTTGTAAGGGACATGACAGAAAAAAGAGATTACATTAGCTTGTGACAACACTCCACAGACCCAGCCAGGGAACATGCTGGTATAAATAAGTGCCACAACTGAAAGTTCCACAAAAGGTCTTCCTAAGTATATGACATTAATTGTTTTCTGAGTAGAAGGGTCAAATACAACAGACGAACTTAACATGAAAAATTTATCAGAGTTCAGTCTCCAAATACGAGAAAAAACTCTTTAATTCTGCATCTGACCAGAAACTGATGGCTGGACTCAGGAGTATACGCTGAAAAACATGGAAACTATTCTCTGTTTTCGAATCTTTCAACTATGAAAATATCACCAAAATGAATTTTATTACTGTTTTTCTATCATATTTCAGTTTTCTTGTTGCCTTTTTTTTTTACCTGATTAACTTGTAACCTTGGGCCAAGATTAGTATAGATCTCTTTAAGAAGGTCTATTGCTCTGTTGGCGATGTCGTCATTTCCCTGAATCACAACCTAGCATTATTTAAAAAAAAACACAAAAAGCATTAGAAATCTTAAAACTTGCTGGTATAAAATTTAAAAACATAACTACTACATAAGTATCTTTACACAACAGTATGTTTAATGATTTTATCAGGTAAAAGTGATTAAATGCTTAGATACAAAAAATAAAACAACTTACACTAAAAGTAATTATATAAAAATCATGGTTAAGAATTAGCTAGTTTTAAAGGAGTTCAGACCAAAAAAAAAAAGCTGATGTTTTATAAACAGAATAGAATTAGTGTTTATATATTCATCTTCACATAATATTCCAATTTTCACTACTTTCAGAGAATAAGAAAACTATTTTTTCAGATGCTTGAACAGCCTGCATCACCAAAGAGAATTTTCAAATATGTAAATGGCTGTGAGCGGGTGGAAGGGGAACAGGCAAATGAATTCTGCTTCTAATGTGATAATCTAAATTTTAATTACTAGTCACCAGGTCTGAAAGCAGGTTTTACAGACAAACCCTGCAGGATACTGAGCTGAAGCTTAATGAGTTTTGTCATGCTGACCAGAGTAAGGTGATTCCCAACACTAAAACATGCTATCATTATGTGGGAACTCTGTTCACAAACAGTGTGAATTTATTTGTATACAAATTGTGATCTATTTTGGTTTTAACTATTATCACCAGGATTAAAATACCTAATCCTTCAAAAAGCCACAACCAAAATTACTGCAGACAGCTGCTGTACATGTTTTACAAAAACACAGCCATGATAATCATGCCACAGTGCACCACTGTGGGTTTTAATGCAGCTCTTGAGAACCAGGAACACTCTGAAAAAATTACACAACAGATTAGATACTGATGTTTTTCCCCAACAGACTTGGCAAGCTTCAGAAAGCAACAACCTTCCTATTGAAAAGGAAGATTTTATATGTATAGAACAGGTGGCTATATAGAACCTGTGAATCCTGCATAACCACCAGGTTTAGGCAACAAGTTGTGGCTATAAGAGAAAGAATCAGACCAGTGGTCATGTGGTCTAATGTAGAATCACTCCAGTTTACCACACCACAAGGAACGCAATAAAGTAGCTTATTAATGCACGGAACAAAGTTTAATTATAATGTGCATGTGAAAGAAAAGAGAAATCTACAGGTAAATCACCTGGAACGATCCTTTCTTCTTCAACAGTACAGGTAAATTTTTAATTTCATGTGCATACATAACTATACTTATGTTTCAAACAACTTTCCATCAAGTATCAGTCTGCAAAGTTACCAGCTTGTACACTTGCTGGGAAGACAGTGGAGTCAAGCATTTACTTTGAAAAAGTAGATTTTTGTAATTTCAATATGAAATCACACATTCCTAAAAATATTAAGAGACTGAGAAAGACTCAGCAATTAAACTTTCAGATGTTTCCTCCAATTAACTCACCCTCCAAAGGTAGTCTAATCCTATTAATTCCAGATCATCCATCATGTAGGCTCTTCTCTTTGCTACTAGCTTTCCTTCCCGACAGTTCACAGCTTTGAAGAAACGTTCAAAACATTTCATTCCATTTTCTGTTAATAGGGAAGGATCCAGCTGAAGCACATTATTTTCAAAGAAGTCCTTATTAATGTCAGGGTCTAAGTCTGGTTCATCCCCCATTAGTTTGGAATACCATTTAAAACAGGCTTCGCGATCACAAAGATAAACCGCATTTTCAGCTAAACACTTCCATATTTGCTTCGCCTGAGGGGCACAGAGCCACAGCTGACCATCCTTCAACAAAAATCTTGAGCAAAACAGAGAGACAATTAACAGCACTTCTAACACACATCCAGGGTTACAATTCAGTAAAAAGCACAGGCACAAAGGTGAATATATATCTATATATATGTAATTCATTTACGTATCATAAGCATGACCTTGAAAACTTTATTTACATCATGAATACATTTATTTACATCATAATTAGCCCCACGATTTCTTAGTAAGCTTGAACAAATCAAGACTTTATATTCCAAATAAAAAAGGAATAAGATTCAGCAAAAAAATGTCTTGCACAAAAATATCAAGCATTATTTGCATTTTATACACAAAGAAATGCACATCTCCTAATGTAAACTATTTAGTTTAAAAGTCACAACATAAGAGAATAAATTAATTCTGCGATCACTCACAATGTTTTAACACTTGCTTTAGCAAAATTGCAAAAAAAGTATCAACTCTACAGAATAAAGTCAATGAACTGGAAATTTTTCCTTTTATTTAACCAAGTTTTTCATTTGTGTTAAATTATTAAGACAGAATTAATAAGAACTTCAATTCTGAGAGCTAACACTAAGGATCTTTCAGGAGGAACAAATGATAAAGTTCTTTACAATAATTTCTCTGATTCAAAATCTTTTCTATGTAAAAGAAATCAGGGCCTAAGTTATGGCACTGCTTTTCAGAAATTGCTACATATTCTACATTTGACAACCAAGGGACTTCATAAATTTGTGTACATAGTGAAGTTAAATCTAAGGAAGTTACAATATTTAACACACAGAAGTGATAAATTAAGCCTATCCATATGCTATTGTACATGTTCATTAACCATTTAACACTTAAAATTAATTCATAAAAATTCTTGGTAAAATTTTAAAAAGTAAAAAAATCTCCCCTAGAAAAAAAGGAAAGAATACTTCAGAACTTGACAGTTCAAGTATTTTTACTTGTCTAAAAAAAGGTTAAAAACAACTAAGAAGAAGTCAAGACAGCCTAAAAAGCATCAACATACAGCAGCTCTATGATGAGCAGAGATCCTTTGTTTTCTCAAACAGCAGCTGGCCAAAAGTCATCCAAATAATTTTATTCCAGTGTCTTTCTATGGCTCAGCTGTTGACAAAACAACATCAGTGGCTGACAAAAGTATATGTCAGGTTATGGTTGTGGATTTAAATCTGGTGTGGTGCAAGAAATAAGGACACATGGCCATATCCCTACTGGGAAAGTTTTAAACTTTCAGATAAGTTACTCCAATAGGTATGTAACTGTATCCACCTGCACATTGTATTCAAGTCAGTAGGGTTCTACACACAGACAGGAAAAAACCACACAAATCCTAGTGCAGAAAGAGAGCCTTGGATTGCAAAGATCCTAATAAACTTTATTTGAATATTCCAACAGTAGCATAGAAGCCCTCTGGGAAAAAAAAAGAAACCAAAACAAAAACATTCAGTGTATTTTTGCATCTGAGTTTTGAAAGAAGTTAACACAACAACTTAAAGCTGTAGAAGAAAACGAAATGCAAAGGGTTTCCTTTTCTTTAAAGTATTCAAAGTATTCTTACAGAAGTCAAACAAATATTCAAGTTAAAACTTACCGTAAGAAGTTGAGTCGCTCCTGTACTTCCTGCACGTGACTGTATCTGCTTCCTGGCCTGACAGTTTGAGGATCATATTCCCCATGCTCTGCAAATAAAAGACAAGACATTCAGAAAAGGCATGCTGACTCCACAAGACAGGGTGTGTTTGAAGACTTGTTATTTTGAATATAATCAAAACCACTCAAAACCCAGCAAATTTTCGGTAAGGTGTATGAAAAGAGTTTTCACCAAGCTACCGAGGTCTATAATCAAATCCACAATTAGGTGCAGATACAAGTGCTCACTGTTCAATGAAAGTATTACAGAAAAATTAGGAACCTGCATTCTTCTACTTCAAATCAATTTTTCCTAATTTAGGTAGTCAGTTTGAAGCCAGAATTCAGTTAAGAATGGAAGTATACCAAGTATATAATTCAGATTATCCAGCGGGTTTTTTTCCTGAGGATGCTTTAGTTTCCTTACAGAACATCTTTTCCAAAATTTAAATTTTCCATTTTTGGACTTTTTCCTCTCCAGAGGAAATAATTTCTCCATTTCTTCAACACCTTTATAAGTAGTTATGTACATGACATCACTCAGAGGAAGAAAATAAGACAACTTTATCTACTGCAAGTTTCCAAATTCAAGACCCAAATGCCTGGAATACTGACAAGCTTGAAACAGAAGTAGTTATTTTAAAATAAGGCAAGAAGTCAAACTTCTACCTGCATTTTGCCAAATCTTAGCATAATATTTTGCTTAACAAACAGCTGCTTGCTTCACGGGAACAAAGGTGTTGGTGTGGTTTTGTTTGGTGTTAGGTTGGTTGGTTGGGTTTTATTAATTAAAGAGATACAATCTAGATCTCTGCACATATTACTTTCATCTGTACTAACAGTATTTCATCATGACACATGTTCATTATGACAGCTCCCTTATAAACTAATTAATGCTGTATTTCTTATTTGCAAAGGTGTACAAATTGCCTTTAGCTAAGATGACCCAGCCATGACAGACTGTATCATGACAACATCAAGACTAATACTAGAATTTATCTTCAGAGTTGAAAATCACTATCTCCTATTATATCAGGGAGGGGGAAAAAACCCAAACCAAACCAGTCTAACAGCTGAAGTCCATCAATGTTTCAAAATTAAGAGAAAAATTGTCATATTGCTCTCTATATCCAAGTGTAAAAGGTACATTACCTTAAAAATAAAATAAAAGGGGAAACAGAAGACTAGTAGTTAACTGATGTCTGCAAAACTGGAGACATTATGTTCACTGGAAATCCTTCAAAAAATTTAAATTATAACCCTAATGAAGTAATCATAAATGGGCAATTATCAAAAGAAGAAATGTGAAAAAAAAAACCCAGAAGAAAGAATATAAAGGTAGCCAAACAAAAATTACTTCAGTATTACAAGCAGAAAACTGGTAAAATATGCTGTGCCTCCAGAATAAGAAACAATTAGGGTAGATAAGCATATTGCAGAGAAATTAAAACTAATTACTTGAAGTGTTGGGTGTTCTGGGTGGGTTTTTTGTTTGATTTTATCTTGTTGAGGGGGAGCTGGTGGTGGTGGTGTTCATTTGTTTTCACTATGGGGACTATCTGGGATTTTTTTTTCCTGACTGGAGTTTAATTCACAGACACAACAACATCAACAATGGCAATGACAGAAGAAGTCAAATATTCACACCCAGCCAGTTGCCCAAAGGCAGTGTGGATGCATTTCAGAATTCTGAAACACTCTGAACTACAAAAAAATTCTGTCTCCCTAAATATTATCTATATCACATTCTTTCTACATCTGCCAGATTTATTTTCTAATCTGTGCATCCCACAGCAAGTCCAAGTGTGATCTCCTTAAAAATTGTTTTTACATACTGGAGCAGAAGAATGAACAGAGAAATTAGCAATCAAAAAACAACTGGTTGAAAATTTAAGTCTAATTAGTGATAAACACACATGGAAGATCATATGGCACAATTTCTACAAATAATTACATTTCATTAACACTTTGGATTTTTTTATTACTTCAGAAAAACAGAACATAAAGGAGAACTGACTCGCAACCTTCTAAAATTTTCAAAAGATCTTTGATAAATCATCGGAAAGATGAAACTGTGACCTCCTTCAGGACTACAAAATGCAATAGCAGTTGTCTCATCTCATGGAGGACTTTGCAGAGTTGGAGAAAAGGGGTGAGTTCAGTAGAAGGGAAAATCAAAAAGCGTGGAAAAAATTCAGAAACATAGATTAGGCTTCTCTTTAAAAAGGCAAACATACAAAAGTGACTATCACAGAAAATACTATGCATTGGTGAATAACAGGAGAACAGGAGCATTGTTCTCCATCACAGAATGCAACTATGGAAGCCTTCAAGGAAAATAAAAATATGGTAAATTCAAAATAATTTAAAAATATCCAAAATTACACAATAATTGCAGTGTTAACTGCCAAAGAGATCTGTTGACAACTGGATTTTTCATTTCTATGGCATTTGTTTGACTTGTGCTGTCTGGACGTTTGCCTTGAATTTTTTCCCTCTGTCTCATTCACCTTCTCCAGCCAAGCTTAATTCTACAGCTTCCAGTTCTTTCTGTCCTCACATGCATAATCTTTTCTCCTTTCATTTATTCCCTTTCATTTATATGCCCCCCTGGCATATTCCTCCTCCTCCACTAAGGCATGGAAGACAAACTTCACAGTGCTCTATGTTCTGCTCTATTTAGTATATAAAGCTGAAAATTAAAGAGTTTTTGCACAGGAACTGTGTCTTATTTAGTACAGTATCTGGAACATTAGGAGGAATTTTCTAGTTGCCCTCAATAATGTAATAAAGCATCTAATAAAAAAAAATCCACACTATTATTCATCTGTTTTTGTTCTCTGATGCAAATGAGAAGTTCTGCAACAGCTTTGTCTCAGGAAAGCATAATTTAATTGCTTTGTAATTAGATTAAATTTAAACCCTTCACACACATGTAATTCCTCTCACACTGAAGATGTTCATATTCCCGCTTAACTGAGTCATTATAGCTGGGGAGGGGCAGGGCAGTGGGATGTGACTGAAATGAATGAAAAACAGTTCATACACCAACAGCATGTGTAGGCTATTTTTGGACAAAGACAGCATTGCTCTAGAATACAGCTGTTCATGATGTTTCCCTCCTAACCCTGAGGCCAAACCCCAGATTTCACAGCTGGTCAAAGCCCAAGAGAAAGAAGAACAGAATCACAAACTATAAGATATCAATATAGTTAAAATGTGAAGTTCATTGCAAATAAAATGGCATTTTTGCATCGTGTAAGCAAAGTTAACTCCAACAGCTCACAGAAGTTACATCACTAATACTTGTTCTATTCCACCTTCCTGTGAAGACTAAGGCTAAGACACTATGGCTTGAGAACAGACCAAATAATTTAGTATCATTCTAACACTAATTAGTGCAAGGCTATCATTAATTAAGGAACTTAAATTAGGGTAATAGCCCCATGTATTCCTGAATAGAGAAATGTATTTGCAGTGTGCAGATTTAACTGTCATTCTCACTGACCTATACCTGGCAGAAGCAACCATCCTCACAGAGCACCGCTATTCACACATATCCTCAAGGACATATTTTCGGTATCTTTTATATAAAATATATATATTTAGTACTCCAAAATTAAATGAAATCCAAAATTAAAGGTGTCTAGGCAACCTTTCCTAGTGGTGTAAGACAAATTTCAGAATACACAAATATCCTGTCCTCTCTGGACTGTCTACACTGAATTCCTCCACAACATACTGTGCCATGTCTGAGAAGCAACTGAAAGGTAGAAAACAGTCCCTGGTTCCAGTCAGTAAAGTCAGTGGTGGAGAAGGAGGGGTGTAAACCTCCTCCTTTCACTTCTGTTGGTTTAATTTTGTATTAAAATACCATGGTCTAGTCTAACAAGGAGTTTCCTGGTCCACCATTATCCTTCACTTCCACGCTTCTACCTCAGTAGCTAAAAGTTAATCCAGAGTATGAGGGGAAATTCATCAGCAAAGGGCTGAGTTTAGCCTAAAATATATAAATACTAACACAATGTGCTGCCAGTAGCAACTGCAGTGAGAAAGCAACTGAACAGATACGGGAGTTACCTTGTAAAAACAAATGGTATCCCTGTGGTTTAAAGTCCTTCTCCCTGACAAATTCCAAATACTGGCTTCAAAAGGAGGTGATTAAAAAAGCTTCTCAAAGGAGCCTTCAAAAATTCAAAACTAGAAGCTTTACTACTAGGATTTTCCACAAAAATAACTACCCTAGCCTAAGTAGGGCAAGATGATGTTTATCAATCCACAGATAAATGAGAGCTGCCACTTCCACATGTTCAACTATAAAACACACATTTTCAATTATAAAAAAGAAAAAATTAGCATTTTAAGCTTTTCTTATGCAATCAGACACCACAAAAGCTTTCAACCCCACAGACACCTGAAAATTAAACAAATAAACTTCATAGTTATTTTATTATGGGAATTTGCTTTTAACTCCATTTTCAACTGGAGTTTTCACACACTCTATGAGGTAAATTTTTTGTTAAAGCTTACCTTTAGCATACTGCCTCATGCTTTCCATATAGGCAGAGAGATTTTCTGCAACCAATGTAACTAGGGCGTGATTGTGCTGAAGTTGATTGATTAAGTCATGTCGGTAAAACACGTGGGGACTTCGCTGAGTTTGACTGAAAATAAAATACAAATGTTAGAGGAAAAGCAGAGAAGTCTTGCACCTAACAGTTCAGAAATCAATTTAAGCAAATAATCTTTGATGCAAGTCCTTAAGGGATCTTGAATAGAAATCATATTAAGTTTCTGACAATATTTTTCCTTTTTTTTCTTCTGACATACCAACAGTTCTTATCAGTTACTGAAAGCAGCAAATTTGTGAGGATTATACAGTTACAATATGTATGAAAAATATCAAAGCAATCTGAGCAGCTCAGTGTGCTAGAGGGAGAAGATCTGCAGCAAGACAGACTAGAAATACCTGCCCACAAAGTGCACAGTAATGACAGAGACCCTCAACTGTAGTGTAACTACAACACACACAACCCAGTTTCTTCCTCAGCCATCTGATATTTTCTATATTTAATATTAAAACACTAAGTAAAACCTGAGACCACAGTGAAAGAACACTAGCAAATAATCACAGCAGTTAAAAAAACCTGCAAACGGTATTGATTTTTTTTCTAACGATATCTGGGAAAAATGTTGGTACAAACAAAAAAAGCAGACACACAAAGCATAGAGCCAAAAAAAAATCCAGAAAAGTTCAAAAAAAGAAATATCCCAAATAAATAATTAGATCAGAAGTTCAAGACCTGGCAAAAAATGCTGCTCTTAAACAACACTAGACATATTTAGATTACAAAAGTAAACTGTAAAAGAAAATAAAAAGCTTGGGTCCAAGACCCACATGCCATTAACACTATCAAATTCTAGAACCTGGAGACTCATCACCTCTGCAGAACACCCTCAAAATGTCTCAACTGCTGTAGCTGCAGATCAGAGCACTGATCTGGACTGCATAAACAAGGCAAACTAGTGCTGCTCTTCCATGGTAAAGAGAAAAAAAGAAAACAAGTGGGTGTCAGGGGGAAGAGTGAAATTCCTCATTAGCACTCAGCTGATCCCATAGCCTGCCCTGAGGAAAGAAAAATGTCATTTCAGAATTGTTCTCTTTTCCTTCAACACTTCAAAAAGCAGACCCTAGAATTACCTGAATGGATTACAGGTAGGAATCCTCATCCTTCCTAGGAAAGAGGGTCTCCACACTAGAAGACCTACAGCACTCTACAGCATCCCCACACCTTTAGAGAACAGTGGGGAAGGCAAAAAATGCCAGTTCCAGCACCAGCTGACAATGATCTTGCAGCTGATAACCACATTTCACTGTAGATGTAACAACAACAGGTAAACTGATTCACTGGACCAAAGATCATTGCCAATTTGGGTTTAAAAGACAGAAGCCATCAACACCCTGCCAATAATTGTTATCTGCAACCAACATAATTTGCCCTCCTAAGCATTGTGGTCTTCAGAAGACTGAATTTCATAATATGCAGAATTTCCTAAAACAGTTTTAAAGAGTCACTTAAAACACAAATTGTGTTAAAAAGAAATCCAGAGACTGAGATCTCTGTCAGAGAGAAAACAGAATGGATGGACGCATAAAAGAAAAAACATACAGAACTTCATATACTCAAAACATTCTTTGTTTTCACTTCAAGAAACTTTCCAATTATGTTTCATTCCATCTCCACCAACCCTCCTTACTCAGAATAAACCAGCAGCAAACACAGGAAAAGGCTGGATGTCTCTATGTTAGTGACTACCCAAGATGTTACCCCTAGACAGAGAGTTGCATTCACAAAGGGTAACAGCAAATAAGAACACTGATTATTTGGGAAATACATATTATGAAACAACTAAAGGAGCAAACAGAAGCAAGATGGAGTGTTTGCAGAATCAAGATATTGAAGTGTATATTTATACTCATAATATTAAGCATTTGTATCAGTCTCACAAAGTACAGCAACACAAAAGCTTTACCAGTAGAAGACTACAATGTTCTGTGTTAGATATTATTTACTTCTCTCCTTTCTCAACTACATGCACAAACAGTAAATTTGCACACAGATTCACCGTGGTTAGCAACTATTTCTAAAAGTTGAATAATTGTAATAACTAGAGTTATGAGCTACGAGTTGTGAGCTGTTACACTGTGTTTGTGAGCAACATTCAAGATGTTATTTTGATCATCTGTTGGGATGAAGTCAAAGGCAAAATTACTGTCTTCAAGCACAGGAAAAAAGCTGATCTGACAAGCTCTTTTAGCATGTTTTCTAGTATTTAAGCAAATTCTACATGCAACTAAAATTCTCTTTAAGCATCTATGGTTAGACTGTATTATGATGTTGCCATTAGAACACATTCGTTTAATGTGTAATATTATTACACATTAGTTACTACACACTCATTAATGTGTAACAACTGAAGAGCACAAAAAGTTGAAGCTAACAGCAAAACTCAGATTTTCATTGTGTTTCTACTAAATGGATACCCAAAGCCAATGTATAAAAAGAAAAAATAGCATTTTGAAATGGATGAAGTAGTATTTTGGCAATACAACAAAGGACATTTCATAGCCAGAATGCTTATTTGCTACAAAAATAATGGCAAATTGACAAAGGCAAAATTCCAAACAACTTAATTTAAACAGATTAAAAAAATTATTTATCTGCACATATATCTTGCCCAAAATAATTCTGCCCGTATAACTCAGCTTTTGAAGATGAGAGTTGTTTTGCTAAATGAACAAATGCTATGTACCATTAAAAATCCAAAAGCAGTGACCAATCCCAGCAAATTCTACTTCTTAGGCTAAAAAGTGACTTGAAGCATCATTGTTGCCCTAAAGCACTATCAAAACTCCTGAACTCTTAACGCTCAATTAATTCTTCTGGGCAAATAATTTAGGAGATGGATCTCTTACTGCTCAGGTAGATACAGGTCAAACTTAAGTGCTTGACATTAGTCTACAGGAGGCTCTACCTCCATCAGCCAACACAGAGAAAATTAAGATGATTAATTATCTGTACTGTAAAGATCAGCATGTTGAGTAATAGACTCTCAGTATTGAAAAGCATCCTTGCACCTGTAAGAGTCCTTGAACTTACATAAGAATTATTTTCTGTTGTAATTCTGGTTAAGCTGAACTTCCCCAAACATGTAGCATTTTTCTGTGGTCAGGGAGCTAAATTTTGCCAAAGCAATTGTACAACCAATTCATCACTTTGTTCAACTGCATGAAAACTAGCAACAATTAAAACCTCCCTCCCAAAAGAATTTCTACAGTGCCAATGGCATAAGACAATTTATACTTAGTTTTGCCAAGGATCAGCAGCCTTTGCTGTTGGACTGAACCTTTCATTGCCACTGCCAATCAACTGGACCACCCCAAAAGAGCAGCATAAAGAAAATGGGACTACTGTTGCACACAGAAAGCTCTCAGACATGTTTTTCAGACAGTAGTCACATACACCTACATTGACCTGTTTTCGATCCAAATGCTAGAAGGATGTTAGGTATTAAAGTTTTAAGTCAGATAAGGTAAGCTGATAGAAAGAGGTATGGGAGGCATAGATTACAATTTCCAAACCTTATCAACAGTTATCAGAAAACTAGGTGGGCTGGAAAGTCAGTGATTATTTCAAACTGATGTTTTCACTCAGTAGGTTTCCCAGGCACTTGGGCAGTAATAATATCCAACTAAAAAAACTCCCTCAACTGTATCTTGCTAACAAAGGATGCTCCACAGGAAGAGGTCTTTGTAAGTCCCTTGATTAAAACTTTCAATTCAAAGTTTACTTTCCTGCCATATTTGTTTTCAAATCCTGCATAAATACGAGGTGTTATTACATACTGCAACACAGACTGCCCGGAAATCTGAGGATGAGATGGGCTGATAAACAAAGACGAGAGACATTCAAGCCATCTAACTGTACACAGACCATACAGGAAACCTAAACTTCCACAACCAAAAGAAGTTTGGTTCCTCCCAAGATTACTTCAGACCAGAAACCTAAATCAGTACTTTGAATGAGCTCTGCTTCAATAATTACTTAAAGCAAAGCATCTTTGTTAAAGGTACTGTGTTGAAAGCATTCAAATTGAACAACCACTCTGCATGATCAGGTAGCTTGACTTGCCTGGATCTTACAGCATGAAAAAGGTTAAGGACTCCAGGACACAGAAAACAAACTTTTCTGCTAATTAGCAGGTGACTCTGTGACCTTGTTGGATAAACCTCAAGCAATCATTAATGTGAAACTGTAAAGGATTAAAATGTTATGAAAAAGTTGAGAAATATGTTGCAAACTAAATGAATAAAGAAAACTCTAAAAGCCAGGAATGCAGTATTATCACAGCTCCTGAATATGGTATCAGTAAGAAGATAGTGTTCTGCAAACTGAGGCTTATTTTCCTTAACTTTCCCTGACTTGATCTTTGTTGTAAACCAACTGTAACAGCAACACTGATTTGAATAGTTTATCTGCTCACAAGTTTTAAGACAAAGCAATTGTGCACCCCTGATAAGCAAATAATATTTTTCAGGAGTCTGTAAAAATTCTGATGTGGATACAAATACTGTTAGGGGCACGGAATTTCAGCTATTTCTGCAGTGAGAAGACATTTAAAATAACTAAAACAAGCACATACATTTTAACAAGTCCAAACAGACAACTGCTTTTCATTTTTATTTCCTTTTAAAAACAACCATCAAATGAACCCCCACAAAACAAGCAAACTCCCTCCCCCCAGTAAAACAATTCCGTTCAGGAGAGAAAAATCAGTAGAGTATTTTTCCCAGACCAAAAAGTCACCTTTGATTTCAAGCATATAAACTAGATGACCTGCACGAATTTGTCATCAAAGAACAGGGATGGGTGGGTATGTTTGTGGTTTTGAATGTGTGTGTATATATCCATACAAAAACATAAAATATACTTATACTAAGTAAGCTAATTCCATTGTTAGGCAGGGAAGTCCATGAATAACAGAAAAACAAACTCAGATTTTCCACTAGACTACAATTATAAAAATTAATAAAAGCATGTTTGAAGAAGTAGTTAATGGTCTCTTACTGAACTTAGGTGCCTGAATTTTTAGAGGTTATTTATACATAATAAAACAAACTCAAGAACATCTTCCAACACAGGTTATGGTTCTACCTAAGTTTTACTGACCTTTTGTAAAAAAAAAAGTTAAATTTGCCTCACTCCAACACATTTGCCTTTTGGCAGAGGAAACTTCATTTGCATTCAATTCTTACCTCAAGTTCTGTGGTGCTTCACCAAACAAACTGCAAATTTCTCTAATTTGTTTCAGTGCAGGAATGACCCATTTATCATTTGTGCGAAGTTCTTCTATAAAACGATCTATCCACTGGATCTTTTGTGTATCTCGATCCTTAAAGAACAGCAGTTCATAATCAAAATCAAGTATATTGCAAAATTATAATTCCCTCACTGTTTCCAAGACAGAACACACACACAACACCAAACAAATGCTAGATCACCTGAGTTCTGAAGCATAAGGAAAGTATCTGAGCAGCACGATATGCTGGCAGAAGTCACCAGTGTGCTGAAAAGTCCGTGCCTTCAAGCACTCAGTACTTATTAAGAAGTGCTTAAATAATCTGCTCTCTCTTAAAGCTTTCATTTATTTCTACTCACTGTTAAAAAATACCAAAAAACAATGACAAACTGTTTCTTCACTTAACAAGATGGATAATGGATTAATTTTGGACCATAACGAAGCACTGCTCTGGCAGACTTCACAGAAGTTTGGGTGGGGAAGGAGCGTGTGTAGTAGTTTGGAAAGGACCTTTGCTAGGTCCTTTCTAATATTATACAAGACATATAAGGACTTACTGGGAAAAAAACCAAAACACCAAAACAGATCAGTATAACTGAGTTTGGGAAAAAGCAAAGACAGGAGGAGTGGGGCTGCTTTTCCTTTCTCCCTATTTACTTTGGCAGGGTCCAATTCCAGTTCTTCCAGTGTGCTCATCAGCAATTGCACCAAGACAGGCAAACTGATGAATTTCACTCCCTCCAATTAAAATATGTCCCATAACATTTTAAAAGTACCAGGCTGTCAGTACAATAATACAAATCTATGATAGGGAACACTTTTGCTAAATTACCAAATCCCTTCAATCTTTCATGGGGAACGGAAGGAAACTCAGTGACTTCTTTCACAGCAGAACATACCAGATCACTCACCTGTGAACAGCTGTAATCTAAGATTTTAATATGGGCACTAAGAGCCTGGTCCATGATATCAACTGGTACATCATCACTGTGAGCCAAATTCCACAAAAGGTTCAGCACTTTGTGTGCCATCACACCATCCTTGTCATCCTCTGCAAGGCGGCGAATTAACTCAAGCAGTTTCTCACGCTGTTTCTTGCTTGCATTCGTCCAACTTGCCTAATATTTAAAAAAAAATTATAAAAAACAGTCTTTTTTTTTTAAACTCCACACATAACCTGCACTGTTAACAAATGATGCAACAAAGAAGTGATGCAACTACATGAAGAACTCTCATTTCTTTCATTAAAAACAAAGAGCACATTAGAGCTCATAGTACATAAGCCAGACACAACTGAAGAGCTCTTCTAGTGTTTACAACTAAAGTGTATTCAACTTGAGGCTTAAAAAAAGGCAGCTCTTTGTTTAAGATCATACATGTTCTTGTAAAAGTTAACATTACCATTGACAAGTTCACCAACGGCCAGAGTGGACTCAGCTGTTTCTTGCAAATGCTTTCACAAAACTCCTGTGCTTATTCTTTAAAAACTTCTTAGATAACTTATAATTACTATGTGAGTAAAATTTTAATATCATGTGTGCCTCTGAATCTGACCAAAACAAATATCCTCTGAATTAAATTAACTTTTTTCTGAGAAAGTTTTCAGTATAACATCACTTTATATCCATCTCTCAAGGTCTGAGAAAAAAGTTTACACACAGAATTTCTGAGCACTGAGTTCAGCATCTGAACTACAGAACATTAGACCCATATTCACCAAACTACAGGACCTCATTAATGAGAGCACAAATTGCACATAAGCCAAAATATGCCCATAATGCATTTATCTGAAAAAAGAAAACAGAGACTACAAAGCTCATCATGTCCTAAAAGTGAAACAGCAGATCATGTCCTGAAAGTGAAACAGTAAAACAAGCCAGAGAGCACCACTACTGGAAGCTTTAAATGTTAAATGTTATACATAAAAAGCCCGTGAGTAACTAAACTTTCAGAAACAAGTTGTTTTGTGATTTCAAATCAAATCATTATATGTTTATAAACACTCAACTTTATCTTCCTGGGGCTGTGTCATTCTCTATGTGTGCTAAGCAGAGAAAAATCGTTACATGATAAAGAGGAAGTTGGCGGAGTGTGGAACGGAAGTCCTTGATCTCCTCCACTTAAAGATCAAAAGTAGCACTGCCTGGTAAACCTGACAAAACCTATTCTAATGCCAGGAGAAAAAACATCATTTACCAAATCACCAACATTTATTAATTTGGAACAAATGTAAAAAAGTATTTAGGATAAATAACTTATTTTATTTGGTATTCTATATTCCTAGGATTGCTAAAGGTAACTTTAATATTAATAGGTAACTGTAACACGTTAATACTTCAACAGATGTGCATGACCCCAAAGTGTTCAAACCAGAAAACAAAACTGTCTACTAAACAAGCATCACTAGCCTTTGTTTAGACAGGAAGAAAATAGAAAATGTCACAAGGAGTGCTCATTAAAGAAAAGCATTTCTAGAACTGAATATTAGAGACTTGCTACACATTAAGAAGTCTTTTAACACACGGAAAACAATTATCTAAAATAAGTAGAAAGTAAGACACTGAAAAAGCCACAAATCTGCATGAAACCTCACAACCCATTTCCTGATTACAGTCAAAACAGGCATAATTACCTTAAAACAATCAAATAGGTGATCAAGCTGTTCAGGAGAGAAATCCCAAGCTAATTTTGCGAGGAGATCATGTACATTTTTTACAATGGCTTCATGTTTTCCTGCCTGTCCAGAAGAGAAAAAGAATCCACCATTTGTAGCAATTCATATTTAAGTCAAGCAGCAAGACATCCAACACCATTTTTACAAGTACACTGTCTGAGGTGGGCAGCAAGAAGAGCTGATGCTGTGGGAGCAGCATGGCAAACTGAATACTTGCTTCACTGGGAATTCACAGTATTTAGATTTCACTCGTATGTTTAAGTATTTAAGTGTCCTCTGTGTGTGTGCACACAAGTATTTATTTAGAATATAAATACTGCAGCATCACAATATTTATTTTTTGTTGCTGTTACAAAATTGAACTGGGACAGTGAACAATAAAGTCTAAAAGGGTATTTTAACTTACAAATCAGTATTTTAATTTAATGTTGTTTTGTGTGGTTTTCTTTTTTTTTAACAAGAAAGGACTCAAAATCCATTTCTGCAATGAATTTCACTGAGGTGTTGTAACCTGTAAATCAATTTTTAGTATTTCCACGTAGTTTCTCAGGCTGAAGTACTTCCTTTGTGATAGTGCATTCACAGACAACTAAAGCTTTCTATCACAAACAACTTGTTGGCAGACCATATTTGAAAGTCCAGCAGCTTTTAATCTTAAAAATCTAACAATTAAACAACTAAGGACAAGATGTTCAGTATTACACTAGACATGATTTCAACCCAGAGTTTGGTGTACACGACAATTCTGACATTTAAGGAGGAGGGCAATAAGGGGGAAAAAGCATCCTGTACTTTACATCTGCACTCAAAACGAAAAAATTTGGACTATGTGATTCAACTGATTTACTGTAGAAAATTTTCCCATAAGCAAGGAATAAAAAAAATGCAAACCAAATACCTAGAATACACATTCTGATGTAATTAATCTTTGTACACTATTAAAAATACATGCGTAAGCAGTTTTGAAATTCAATTCCTTCTAAAAGCTTGCATCAGTAATTCACTTAAAAACAAAAAAGAGACTAATAGCTTTGTTACATGCTGTGCCTTAAACTCTTTATAGTGTGCCATAAATTTTCATTTGAAATAAAGTGAATTTAAGTAGTAATGTTGGTTTTCATGTTATGGGTAAGATTATGAGAGGTGGAATTACTAAACCCATTCGATTCTGCAAAATATTGTATAATTTCTTTCTCTTATCAGACCATTTCCTGGATAGAAAAAACCTGAGAGCATGCAGGGCAAAAAGAGCATCTATAATATAACAAATAAAAAGCAGAAGTTTGCACAGCTCCTGGGAGGAGCAAGGAGAATAAGGCACGTAGCAACTCTTGTCTTGGGAGGTTTTTGACAGACATGGGGAAGCACTACCAGACAGTGGGAGGAGAGAAGGAACATGGAGTGTGACATCCCAGCCTGCTGTGCAGAAACAAGGAAGTGCCTTTAAAGTTCCAATTAAATAAGACCTCAACCTCTGCCATTTTGTGTCTTGTCCTGCTGGATCTTTCCCTGCAACTCCAGAGGCTGCAACTTAATGCTTGCCTTTAAAGACTTCCAGCATTACTCTCTGAATCAAATACACTTCTGTATTGTGAGTAGTGGCTTTGTAAGACACGAAAACACTTTAGTAAAATTAAAACTCAGGTTGCCTTCTAAAAGTAAAAGCAATGTGACTGTATTACTTTAATAAACTACTTATTTTTATTCTAGTTTTTAACTAAGATTCTCTGGTGCAGCAGCACAACGACTTGAGCCCAAAAGCAAAACCTCACCACTGCAGCAGAGGCCGAGCTAAAATAACCTGCCTGTTACATAAAGCTACACAGTAAATCAACTCCTCGCTACTGAATTTCATGCTCCAGCTGCTCTTACAGCAGTCACTTAATAAGAACTCCTAAAAACTACTGTACACAGGGAGTAGTGAAGTTGGTAAAAATCATTCTGTACTACTCTGTACTAGCAGATTTTAGTATTCTTAATTTTTAGTCTATTTTAATTCCATGGCTAAAGCCACAGTGAAACCATCTACCTGAATAAGAATTACTTTCTCACAAATAAATTTTTCGTCACAAAAAAATACAGGGCAAAACTACTATCAAAAGTGAGGCTCTAATATAGCTAAAATAAGCCTACTAGCAGCAAACTAACCTCTCAAAGTTTCTTTTTTTTTTTGCCCCACAGACATCTTGTAGTCTGGAAGTATCTACAGATCACAAGCTAAAAAGTAACTGTAATCACAGACCCTAATTCAAGTAATCTGTGTATTGCTCTGCTACCTGATGCAATTTTCTGAACAGGGCTTTGGGATAATGAGAAAAGACTTTATTGAGTTTCAGCCTTTGCAGTTACTATCAGGATGGAATTGAAGTCTAGACATTATGAATTTAGTTGAACCAATCCCAAGTGTTTGAAGTGCAACCTGAAAGTAGTACAGGGACATCTGGAAAAGTCCACTTAAGCCAAACTGTTACATTTTCAGAAGGGCATGAACACATGTAAACTATGGATATAATACCACCCAACTCCTGTATTAGCTCTTGTCATGGTGTAACTCCAGCTGGCAACTGAGCTCCATGCAGCTGCTCCCTCACCCTCCACCCACAGTGGGATGGGGAAAGAGTATCAGGAGGGTAAAAGCGAGAAAATTTGTGGGTTGAGATCAACAGGTAAATCTTTTGCCTTACTTACACAGTTATTACAAAAGCCACTGTGAAGAAATTTAACTCTGTCCCTGACCAAACCAGTACAGCTCTCTGTGTTGTTAATCAGATTTAGCCTTCCCAGACTTGAAAGACTGGCCTGAGGGCTTACTCCTACAATCACTTTCACTACCCATTATTTATGAAAAAGGATCTATGTACTTGTGCCTGTTCTCTATCCTAAAATGACTTTTTATTTCTGTATCGTCAATAATTCTTAATGATTTTGTCTCTTCAGCTGCCCATTCTGTGTATTAAACTCATGCAACCTGCAGCTAGGAAGACCAGCTTCACCAATCATTTAAGTAAACAAGTCAATACTGCAAAATTTGTAATTTTTCAAAAATAATCTTTAGAACACAACGAAAAGAATTTGCACTTAAACAACTTCTAGAACAGTCATTATTATTATTACCATCATTATATTATTATTTAAGTCTTACTAATCACGCTGTGCCCAGGAAAAATTTACACAACTGTGGTGAACTCAGAGATCAGCAATACATAACTTCATATTTTAAAATGCATTAGGAGTATCGTGTATCACGTCTTTGCTCGACACTGCGGGTTCCTTAATACTTAGAAAGAGTAACTTTTGCACCATGTTCTGAACTGTTCCTTTAGACTTTCCATATGTGTGTAGCTGATCCCTTCCGCTGAAGACATTTGAGAAGACAGTTTTGAGATCCAGGACCCCAAAAAAGAACACTATTTGATTTCAATTTTTTCTTCAGTTTTGTCTAACACTAAGCAAAAGAAGCCCAGGTTGTCTTCTCAATACATGACATGCAACAACATCCCTCTCGTGCAGTAGCAGACGAGCAGCTGAATTATTTACCTGTGCAGCCCAAATGTTGTCAAGATCCTGCAAAGTAAGGGCTTTCTCTTTGATGACAAAACGGAGAATTTTCTCTAACTTCTCTACATATTGAGGTTGATGAAGACTATCTCTCAACACAATTGATAAAATATTGTTCTGCTGGATCCATTCCTGAATATAAAAAAAAAAAAAAGTAGTGCCATCTCAAATTATTCAGGTGCCATCATTGACATTTAAACTACAAAGAAAAAATTCAACCTGTTACAGATTAAGCAAGAGAAATATAGCACAAGGGGAAGGTATTTATCCCTAACTTTAATTTCCTCCTAAAAAATAAAAATCAGCATTAAAAATAATCCATTATGCTCATCACTGTGATATCCTAAGGGGAAGTTTTTTTCAGGCATATTAAAATCATGAACTCAAAGCATAAAAATGTTCAAACGACTTCAAACATAAGAAGTCAACGTGAAGAACAGTTAACGCCTCTATTCAAGGAACAAAATTTTTACAGTCCAATTCATAGTCATTAAATATCAAAACCAAACTGTTTAAGACACTTCTAACTTTACTGCTATGCCTACAGCATATCCCATAAAAAGGACATAAGGACTGAAATATAAAAAAGATTAGATTATTTCAGTGCTGCCACTTATAGGCTTTGAAATCCTTCTAATTGAATTAGAGACAAATATTCAAGTCATATTTAGGAAGATGCAATTTTTTCAGTGGTGTCACTGACACGGTCAGACTGTTTTGTTCCAGCTGAAGTAAAGGAGGGTGTGCTGTGAACACCAAAAGAGAAAACAAACATCCACAGCACCACACCTTCCAACAGTCTCCTTGATTACAGACTTACAACATTCAATCTACAGTTTCATGAAATACTTAAATCTGGAAGTTTTCATTTAAAAACACAGGCCTTGTCTGAGATGCCAAACTGTAGGGAATATGCAAAAAAGAGACCTATTTCCTCCTACTGCTTTAAAAAAATCACACTGCAGTTATTCTTTCTTGTCAGATGTCCTTTTGTAAATTACAAACCTCACAACAGGTGGTCAGTCACAGCAATGGGGTGGAACAGTAAAAAATCACTTAACGTGACTAAATTTCACAAAGATGAAGAGAAAATCATTCTTAACTTTATAAATACTCATTTTCATAGTTCCCTATGTATACATTCAAGCAACAGTATTCAAAATATGTAAAGACTAAACAAAAAAAATGTGGCATCTAGAACTTTCTGTATCACAGAATCCAGTTTCTGAAATATGAAAAGCAGAGTAGTCACTTGGAACTCTAAAGAGAAAAGGCTGGACCACAAAACCCAGACTATATCCTTATTTAAATGACCATTAAATTTCCAGTTACTGTGGCACTGAAGTTTCAAACGAATCACACTTTTTTTTTATGTAGGTTTGTTTGGGTTTTTTAAAACACGATATAAAACACACAAAACTCAAGGATCCATTTTTGAGGCATGTTTTTAGCAGCAGCTTTGACACAAATACAACCTTTTTTTCACAGAAAGGCTACTATTAAAATGACATTACCTTTACATGACACCTACTGTTTCTAACACTAGATATGAACATAAGCAGTGTGTGCTGTATCCACAGTATACAGCTACTTCTATAATTAAAGTAATAAGGAGAAACAAAATCTATTCAATGAACTTCAGTGAAAAGGAGAACTTACTGCCATTCTTTCAGCTGTAAGCCACTCTTCCTCTTCAGGATTACCATGTCGATGAGTATAGTATGACACACTGGATATTACTTTGTTAACTTCATTTAGTGCATTCATTTTACCATTGAAAGAGGAAATTTGTAACAACCTGTGAGAGAGATTTAATGTAAGAAGTGTGGAAAAAAATGTCAGCAGTGGCATATCATATTAGAAGTAGCATCTTACCTAAGTATCATTTTTAACCTAAATATTTCTAAATTTTTTACAGTTTCTTCTTGTCCTGGAACTCTTGAAGCTAAGTTCTTTAGAGATTTGATTATCATTGACAGAGCATCATTTTTGGCTTCATTCTTTGCTTCTTTTTTCAGTTCATCATCTGTTAAATTTTCTAAAAATTGTGGAACCATTTCTATAATTGGAAGGAAATATTTCTTCACTGTATGTAATGTTAGAAATTCAAAACATTGTCCAAATGGCCTAGAAAAGAAAGAAAAAGGGGTAAGTGCCATAATCAGTACTTGTGTAATATCATGAGAGTACAGTGCAATTAATTCAAGAAACTCATGTCTACTTAGAAGTACATGAAACGGTGAAGGTAAACACAACCAGCTAAGAGATGGAGTGAGGGGAAGTGCTTCAAAAAAAGACTAAGCTTTGTGCTAACAGAATATTTTACACTGAGGCCAACTTTTCCAAATGCATAAATTATTATTTTAAAAAAACTTACTTGATGAGAGCTGCAATGATCTGAACATTCAATGCTGATCCACTCATGAAGCGATCATGCAAGATCTGAAATCCATTTAATGTGCCAAACTTGTTGATGAGATCTACGAGCCAACCCTGCAATATAACAAACAATTATTTTCTGACATTTACAAATTACCACCTAGAAATACTTACAAGTACCTGTTAATAACAAAAATTTGCTTTAAAAAAAGTCTTTACACAACAGCTTTCATTTTTAAAGAAATGCTTAAAAACAGGCAACAAGATCTTTCCTGTTATCATGTCAAAGAACAGATGCTGTTCAAAAAATTTATCAAATACATAGGAATAAAACTGACTATACTTCAGGTTCTGCTTTGGCTGCTGAGTTACTACAGAAAGCATGACAATTTTGGTACTTTCTCTTGGCCCTGGATGTGATAATGCCACATATAAAGACATTAAAAATGCAAAATAACATTCTTCTAAACAGCACTAGCAATGCCAGGAAGTCCTAGTACTTCTTTATCTTTGGTTCTTACATATTAACAGCTGGCAGTTCTACTAAGGAAAAAAAAAAGGAAGAAAGACAAAAAAATGTAATTAACTCCTGATGTCATATCAATGTCACTTGGAGCTCAATTTTGAAAAAGTTCAGAGCCAGGAACCAGAAAATTACTAATCTGCACTGCCCATTAAAAACAAAACAAAACAAAACCCCAAGAAACCACACTTACAGAAACAAACAAACAATCACAACCAAACAAACACCTCAAAACCAAACCTTCATTCATACCCCCCGAAAACCAAACCAAACCCACCAAAACCCACAAACACTAGCATCCCATGTCCAACTAAAAACATTTCTCCCATCATTGGAAACTATTAGAAAATGCAGAGAAAATTCCTACTTTATCACATAATCCCCTCCTCAAAATGTGCCATCTACAAAATCATGTTAAGTGAGAAGGCAAATCCATCAACTGGCAAACCCAAGCAAGCCAATTAACACAGTGGGAATGGCATTCCAAGAGAGTTGTGCCAGCTTATCACAGAAACACATGGCACAATCTGATTGTGGACCAAAGATGGGAGGAGTTAGAAGGGGAACTGCACCTTAAATCACTACCAGGAGTCATAAGCAGAGGAACATCTCAGAGATAAAGAGAATAAAGGCAGCTTTTCCCCTCCCCTTCTAAAAACAGTTCTCTACAGCTACCGTGTCATTAGTTAACACTGCATGAAATTAAAACCACAGTCTGAAAAGGCTCTCACACCTTTGGTGATCGTGGGTCAGGAGGACGGGCATAAAGTTCATCTTCAGCGAGCTGGACTCCTGCAGGAACTGTTTCTGAGGGACGAGTACCATTATATAGATGGAATTTGCAGTGAGGATTTAAGGCCATGGCAAGAAGTTCAAGAAGGGGAAACCAATCTTGGGACAGCTTGGCCACACATAGTTCCACTAGTCGATGAGTGTTGTTAATAATACATCTCTGTTAAGAAAAAACAACAACTAAGAACATGGCAGGTGACTGTACAATGAATACAAACTATAAACTCTGAACCATCTGTACCTAGCATGCAAGAGTTGCACAAGAGATTTACAACACTGTATTTTAATTTGTACTTCCTCCAACAAAGGGTTTAAACAAACTTTAAACTATCTGTTTTCAGCCAGAAACTAAATTTAGGGAAAAGAGATAAATGTTTTTGGATGAGACATTCACGCATCGCCACTGTACTATTAACTTTTCCTTTCTTCTCCCATTTTTCTCATAGATTTTAAATTTGCTTACAAAGATCTTTACAGTTTCTCAATTAGCATGTATCTAGCTGTCCAGCAGGTAATTTTTATGTTCAAGCAGCTGCTACAAACACTCAGGAGTCAGCAGGTTGCTAAAACCTTTATGTCCTAGCATGTACATAAAAACATCTGGCCAAAGACAGCCAGCCCAAAAAGAGCTGCACTACCAAACACACATGGTTCCATTCCTCCTCATATCATCTCTCATGGTTTTTTTCTTTCCAAAAACACCGGAGGCCATAAAGTGAAACAATGACAGAAAGGTGACTCCTCTCTGCCTGCCTCTATCCCTGCATACAAGAGTCTTCTTACAGTTCACTGCTGAGTTTCAAAAGTGAAATTCAGATTTTACAGTCTCCTTCCCTATTTAAATTACCATCCTTTTCAGAAACACAACTTTAAAAACTCACATGAATCTCAAACTTCCAGCCGCTCACTGCCTCATCTGTAAGGATTTTTGTGAAGGATATTGTTAACCCATCTCGAAAAAATCGCTGGCATGCTTCACTTTTTACATCAAGGCCTATTTTAAAATAGAAAAGAAAAACAACAATCAAAACGTGGAATTTCAGTAGTTGTTACATGGACTTTTTAAATGCTGAGAGATGTGGTGTGCCGGTGTTGGTTTCTCCACAGTAGCTCCTACAGGGCCATGTTTTGGATTTGTCCTGGAAACAGTGTTGATAACACAGGGATGTTTTTGTTACTGCTGAGCAGCAATAACAGAGCCAAGGCTTTTCCTGCTTCTCACACCACCCTGCCAGCAAGTAGGCTGGGGGTGCACAGGGAGTACAGAGGGGACACAGCCAGGACAGCTGAGCCTTACTGACCACAGGGATATCCCAGAGCACGTGGGGTCACAGTCAGCACACAGAGCAGGGGGAACGAGGAAGGGGGGACACTCAGAGTGATGATCTTTGTCTTCCCCAGTCACCATCACCCGTGATGGAGCCCTACTTTCCTGGGGATGGCCGAACACCTGCCCGTGGGAAGCACTGAATGAATTCCTTGTTTTGCTTTGCTGGCACACACAGCTTCTGCTTTACCTCTTAAACTGTCTTTATCTCATTCCACGAGTTTTCTCGCTTTTACCCTTCAGATTCTCTCCCCCATCCTAGCAGGGAAGAGTGAGCAAGAGGCTGTGTGGGGCTGAGTTGCTTGCTGGGGTTAAACCACAACATTTGGACTTCAAAGGTTTGGTGTTTAAAGCCTCAGAATTAATTTTTAAAAAAGCTTTCTGTGAAGACAAACTTACATAAGCTTGAATGGACAAAAAACTTGATGGATTAGTGTTCTAGTAAAGCCATCTCAAAAAATTACACTCCTTTATATGATTTTTAAGTTCTTTTTAAAAAGATGTGATGGGGGTTGGGTTTTTTCTCATGTTTGCAACATGCAGATACACTAGCAAAAATAACAATAAGTACAATCTTTATCCTCCATTCTTCTTCATATTATCTCTTATTTACTTTTTAACAGTAAAAATCAGTGAGTGAAGAGAGGTAAAAACAACCATTTCAAGGAAATGCAGAAGATACAGCTTCAGAAAGGAACTCGGAGTGGTTCCACAGAAATGCAGATGAATCATCTGGAAGGAGATGGAGATGGTCTTCAGTGGATGTTGGCAACAACTCCTATTATTGGGCTGCCTAATTTTTGGATGCACATGCACACACTAATTATTTTTTTTTTTTTTGGCACTAAGGCCTCTCTTTACCACTCTGTAAACCTTTGTAATTCATCAAAAATCACAGATCTGGGACCAAGTCTCAAGGTTTACGCTGTGCAGTGAAGTCTCTTTCCAGTTTAAATAAGCTACAAATTGCAAAAATTGCCTTGCATCTTGTTTGAGTGTGTCACATTGGAAAGTTCTGGCAGCATGTTAAACACTGAGTGCAAACACTAGGAGTAATAAAATCCTTTTGAAAGAGAGGTCTATAAAAAACAAAAACCCTAAAACAAACCAAACAAACTTTTTCTTTTCGCTTTAAAATTTATAGCATCCAACTCACTATGACCTTTATTTCTGGAGCAAATCTCATTACTGCAAACACTCTGTAAGTATTTCAGGATTGTTGTGAAGATAAACATCAGTTTTGCTATTAAATAGTATTTTCCAAATAGATTTTCTTCTATAAGCAAATAACTCCAGACTATTATTTGATAGTCTCATGGCTTGTTTAATGACGAATAATATGTTGATGCCTACACATAAAAAGAGAATTTTCCATAAATAAATGCACCTGCCAAAAATAATGCGAGTCACAGTCTAGACAGGATTTATGCTACTCTGTCAAATTTGCTCCTTGCACTTGCATTTAATTCTCACTACTACCTTCAATTAGTTCAGTTATGTCCCTTTCAATTTTAGTTCCTGGAAAGATTTAAAGAGGATGCAAATATCACTCATTTTATAGACAGGGTCACAAAGCTGTTACCCAGAATCACTCCAGAATGCTGAGGGCCACTGGCTGTGTTAGGAATAAAAGCTATTCAAGAACCCTAATCACCAGAAAATGGTGCTTGACAGAAAAACCATAGTGGGCTTTTCTAGGTTCTGTTGTTTCACAATTTAAATGAGATACAGACTGAAATACAGAGCTTATGTATTTCAACAGCTGGTTATTTTTCTATTTCTCCTTTCAGTTCCTCCTTTTTGAAACAGAACTCCTCGGAATATGAAAAATTCCCACAGACAGGTAGCAAGGTGTCCAATTTTAGATCTTAGCTTGGTAATGGAACACATCTTCAATCTATTAAGAAATGTACACAACAGAATCACTTCTGTTACCTCTCTATACATACACTGCTCTGACACAGGGTCTGCCAAGTTCTGAGCTACCAAAACAGTGCCAGTTACACCAAGTGACACCCTATCATATTCCTTGAGAACTGGAAGTTATTTAAAAAGAACCATCTTAGCCATCATGTAATTTCAAGTAGCAAAGAAAAAATAAAAAATCTAGGAGGTAACTGTAAAGATAACACAGTTAAACAACTACTTCTAACAGCTTTCCTTGTTTTTTCCTTATCCAATAATCCTTGCATACGTACACACATAGGAATTCATCTAGAGGGCAGGAGAAAACATAATTAAATAGCAACAGAGAAGTACCTTTTAGATTTGGACACCAACAACTTAATAAAAATTGAAGTGCATAAAGCATATGAATACATTTCCACTGCTTTTAACAACTTCAAAAGGAAAAACAAGGTTTTTGTTTGGAACTTTCAACTAAGCCAATGCTTTGGGGAAGTAAGTTGATGTTAGGAGTAGCTAAAACTCTCATTTTGCTCTTATTACTTCATTGCATTGACAGTTTTCTGGTTTTGATTTCTGTTTTTTTAAAGATGACTTAACAGCTGGCAGAACATACATCTCCTCTCCCGCAAATCACAAGCAGAGAATTTCTCTTTACTGCACTGTTCCAACAACCCAGACACAAAGGTGGCTGCATTTTCTTTCGGTAAGCTGGCATTTCTTCTGCTCCTGAACAGATGCGATCACTCGAACATCCTACACTCGCCTCAGGATTCCTGCCAGAACCAGCTACACATAAAGCCCCTGATGACAAGCACAACTACGGCTGATAAGTCAGCAGCGATGTCATCATCCTATGCTGGATCATAAAGATGCACCCTAAGATTTGTTTCTCCAGAGAGTGCTCCAAAGCAAGAAATACTTAACAATCAAAATAACCCCGAATATCATGACCACAAACAGCTTTTCTGTCTTAAAACTGTTTAACTTTTATTAACATGGAAATGAAGTCATCCTGGACCAGCAGCATGCAAAAGTAGGAACAGACACTTTGTATGACACTATATTTGAGACACAACTAGATGGTAAGTGCAGATAACCTAAAAAATTGTTTTTATCTACTTTCAGTATTACTCAAGCACTGGGGTAACAAACACTAACTGGAATAGGAGACCAAAGCCACTTCCCAGGAGGACAGAACTTTCCAGAACACATGCAGAATTTGTCAATCTGACTTGTACAATTTAGCAAACACATCCACAGTCCTGATATGGAGCCCTCCTACTTCCAAATCAGACATAACAAGCACTGGTAGGACTATTAGCCTAAGCCATACTGCTTAAAATTCTAAATTTTCTCTAATATTCTCAAACGTAAGTGCGTGCCAAATTTGAACAAAAAATTACAGCAGGATATTTGAAAGTTAGACGAGTAACTTATATTAAAAAAAACAAAAAACAACCAGAATTCTTTGAGTTTCAGTACCTGTTATAAAGACCAAACCCACTACGTCTGATATCAAAGTGAAAACAGAAAACAGGTATGACAGGAATGACAGGATTTTTAGGTCTATGAGCTTATTCAACTTTCCTACTCATGCTAAGGCACCTAATTTCTAACTACATTAATGGCTTCCTAAAATTTCTGATCTGTGAAGGTTTTGCATAGCAATCTAACAATCTTCAGGGCAAGAGTTGTAACAGAAACACTGAATTTATTAAGAATTTTTAAGCCTCCACTAGGGCTTCAAAAGATCAAGAAAAGGCTTTACACACTTGTCCAATAATCATTAATTGTCTTTTCAGCTTACCTTTTTTACTTAGGTCAATAGCAGCTTCTAGAAGAACTTCTAATTCCCCCTTCGGCAATACAGGTACAACCCATCGAGGCCTATAATCAAAAACAAAATCAACCCAAATTTCAATTGTGCTTCTGAAAAATCAAGAATCCTTGACCTTTTGTAATGCTTTTAATATAGGTTAACCATATACATTTTAAAGTCCTGATGAGTACTACAGTAAAAAAAACCAAAAGCGACCCAAACAAAATCCTACTCTGCTTTGAGCTTCTTTTTCTTTACAACTTTAACTCAATTAAAAAAAATATTTCAAGAAATGTGGTGAAAGAAAGATGTAAAAATCCTGATTCCACTACCAAGGTATTTGCAAAAATTATCTACACCCTCTGAAGACAGTGTGAAAATACCTGTTGATCATGTCATCCAACTTTGCCAGGTCTGTGTGTGGAAATGCAGGCTCCTCATCTTCAAGCTGGGGTGGAGCATCAGCTTGGCCCTGCTCATCAGGTGGGGTAGCTGGGGAGTTCTCATTGGAAGAATCAGGTGAAGAAGTCTAAAATTGGTAGGGAAAATACTTTAAATACTGCCTGCACTTGTTTTGGCATTTTTCCTTCATATCGTGTTTCAAAGATTCATTTGAAGTAAGCACGTGTCAACATAATATCCTTCGATTTCAGATTTGTTAACAAAAAATAGAGCATAAAATGTGCTATATATGCTTTCTATGCTGATAGTTTAAAAAATAAGCTACAATTCCCAGTGAGGAAAGTGGGGTATATTTTAACAGACTTCTACTTTCAGCAGACCACCTATCTAGAAGGTGAAATAAATACACGGGAGCTCCAGTTTGTACAAATCTTCTGCAGAAAAGATGACTATTTTAGGCAGAAATACAACCTTGAGCAGCAGCACAGAGGAAAATAACAATGAAAAACACTTTCTTAAAAGTTTGCTAAAAATGAATGACCTACTACTGCAACTGTCTACTAACCAACCTTCAAGAACATGACTAAGTCAAGTCCATTTTGATGGGCCATGCAAAATACAATGTATTTTACAGATGTCATTTATTCACACATACAAATAGTATAAACTGACAATAATAAAGGTTCAAATCAGAATAGCAAGATTTAGGAGGACAAAACCTCAAGTACATTTTCCACCTGTTGTATCACATCTGGTTGGCACGGAGTGTATTTTCGTCACAGCACCTTTCACAGTGCTGGGTTTTGGATTTGTGACCAAAACAGCACGGAAAACACATCAATGTTTTGTCTGTTGGTGAACAGCACTGGCATAGATTCAAGGCCTTGTGTTTCTCCTTGTTAACTCCTGTCAAAACTCAGACACAGGCAAGACACAGGTGAGATGGAAGCAGGGAAAGACTACCCAGGATGAATATAGAGATGTTGTCAGAGTAGGCAGAAATGCAATGACAAAGGCTGAGGCCCATTAGGAATTAAATCTGGCTAAGGATGTCAAGGATAACAAGAAGGACTTCTTCAAATACAGCAAAACCAAAATAAATACTAAGGAAAACGTGGTCCTGCTACTGAATGGAACAGGGATCCTTGCCAACAGAGGCTACAGAGAAGGCAGAGATACTGAACGCCTTCTTTGCTTCAGTTTTCACAGCCAAGGCCAGTCCTCGGGAATCCCTGAGTCAGGAGATCAGGGAGGAGGTCTGGAGGAAGGAAGACCTTCCCGCCTTGGTTGAGAAGACTGGGTTAGACAAAGACCATTTAATTAAACTTCACATCCACAAGTCCATGTGCTCTGATGGGATGAACCCCCAAGTGCTGAGGAAACTGGCACACACCACAGTGAACCACTCACGATTATCTCTGGAAGGTCGTGGCCATCAGGAGAGGCACTGGAGGACTGGAAGAAAGTAAATATCACCCCAGTTTTCAAAAAGGGCAAGGAGGACCCAGGGAACTACCAGCCAGCCAGCATCACCTCAGTCCCTGGAGAGGTGATGGAATAGCTCATTCTGGAAGCCATCTCTGTCCATATGGATAAAAGAAGGTGATCAGGAGTAGTCAGCATGGATTCTTAAGGTAAATCATGCTTAACCAACCTGATTGCCTTCTATGATGAAAAAATTATGTGGATGGATGAGGGGAGAGCAGTGGATATTGTCTGCCTGGACTTCAGCAAGGCTTTGACATTGTCTCTCACAACATCCTCCTAGGAAAAATGAGGAAGTGTGGACTGGATGAGTGGACACTGCAGTGGATCAAGAACTTGCTACATGGCAGATCCCAGGGGATTGTAATCAGTGGCACAGGGTGTAGTCAGAGGCCTGTCAGTAGTGGTGTCCTCTAAGGTTCAATACTGGGCCCAGGACTGTTTAACTTACTCATCAATGACGGATGAAGTGGGAGGTGCCTCCTCAGCAACTTTGTTGGTGACACAAAGCTGGAGGAGAGGCCGATACCCCAGAGAGATGCACAGCCCTTCAGAAGGACCTCGACAGGCTGGAGAGATGGGCAGAGAAGAACTCTCTGAAATTCAACAAAGGCAAGTGCAGGGTCCTGCACCTGGAGAAAATAACCCCAGGTACCAGGACAGGCTGAGGGCTGACCTGTTAGAAAGCAGCTCTGTGAAGGACTAGAGGGTCCTGGTGGACAACAAGGTGTCCAGGAGCCAGCAGAGTGTCCTGGAGACCAAGAAGGCCAATGGAATCCTGGGCCACATTAGGAAGAGCATTGCCAGCAGGTCAGGGAGGTGATCCTGCCCCTCTGCTCAGCTCTGGTGAGGATCACCTGGAGTGCTGTGTCCAGCTCTGGGCTCCTCAGCACAAGAGAGACATGGAGATCCTGGAGCAGATCCAGTAGAGGATGATAAAGATAATTAAGGGACTGAAGCACCTCAGAAATGAGGAAAGGCTGAGGGAGCTGGGCCTGTTCAGCCTGGAGAAGAGACGACTGAGAGGGGAACCCATCAATGCGTGCAAATATCTAAAGGGGGGGGGGTGCCAAGAAGACAGAACCAGGGTCTTCTCGGTGGTGCCAAGCAACACGACAAGAGGCAACAGGCAGAAAGTGAAACACAGGAAGTTCCATCTGAATATGAAGAACTTCTTTACTGCGTGGGTGACCATTCACTGGAAAAGACCGACCAGAGAGGTTAAAGAGTCTCCCAGACTGGAGATACTCAAAAGCTGCCTGCTCAAAATCCCGAGTAACATGGTGAAGGGGAGGGATGCTGCTTGAGCAGGGAGGTTGGATTTAGATGACACCAGGGGTCCCTTCCAACCTTAACTATCCCGTCATTCTCACTTTGCCCCCACAGCAGTAAGCAGGGCAAGAGGTTAGGAGTGGACACAGTGGGGAGAGCTGACCTGACCCGACCAAAGAAGTGCTCCATGCCATGTAATGTCATGCTTGACAATAAAACAAAGGGGTTTCTTCCCTGAGGTAGCTGTTGCTTGGGGATTAGATGGGCCTCCATGAGCTGGTAGTGAGTGACAGCACTTGCATCACTTGTTTCCCCCTCACTCCTTCATTTATAAAACTGCATTTATCTCAATCCATACAATTTCTCACTTTTTCCTTCTGATTCTCTCCCCCATCCCACTGAGGCAGAGGGAGTGAGCGACAGGGTGGAGACTTCCTTGCTAGCCAGGGTCAGCCCACCACACACATTGCAAAGTACAATTTATTCTCAGGAAGAAGCAACCATTAAACCTTATGGTATTAAAAAAATAATGATATATTCATACTGGATTAAGTGACAAAGTGTCTCTCTTCTTTTAAATGCTTTTAGCTGCACTGTTTAAAAGCACCTTTTCTGGCATTTTTTTCCTCAACAAAAAGGAATCATCACTTTATAATATAGTATATAAAAGCTTTTGCTTGTCTTTTGAAAGCTAGATAACCTGTTCAACAGAAACACACAAAGCTGTTCAGGAAGTCTTGCACAATGAACAGAGACCTGGATGCAGCTGCTCTGGAAGAGCTGACACCTGGATGTAAGCTCTTGTATCCAGAAAGTGCTTTTGCAGAACTGAGCATGAACCGAACTCACAGAGAGTAGTTCTGCCAATCTGTGGCAGGTAAGTCAACAATGTGGTTCAGAGGAAGCTTCTGGTATCATTCCAGGAAGGCTCCTTATCCAAAATACATATGCTTGAAGGAACTATGCCACTGTCTGGAAAGCGAGCATTTTTTGCAACGCAGTGTCTAATTTGCCAGTAGAACTGCCTTCATCCCTCAAAATGTTTTTGTACTTCCAGACACACACACAAAAATATCTAACTTTACTAGACATCTCCAGGAATATACAAATTCAAATAATTCAGAAACGCTATTTCTAAAGAGCAAAATCCTTTATTTTTAGACAACTTGATGGTTAATACCGTACCTGATTCTGCTGGAGGGGAGGCTGGGACTGTCCATCAGGAGCCTGGCCCTGGCTATCATTCCCTCCTACCGGAGAGCCACGAGTCGTGGCTGTCATACTCGACACAGGGCAGATCTTTGCAATTTTGTCTGCTTATGTAGTTGATGTGAGAGAAGAAATTATAGTCCACTTAGTTAAGTTGAAGTACCAGCATATGCTTGCCTTAAAAAGCTCCAACTCAAGAACATGACATCTTGCAGAGACCATTGCATAACCTGTGGGTGGAGAAAAAAGAAATACGCTGTATTAACACACGCATATAAACATAATCCACACCTGGAAAAGAACACTATAAAAACAAATACACTGCTATAGAGAATCTTTTTTTTAGATTTAGTATTCCTTTTTATAGAATATAACTGACAAAATCACATTTGACATATTTAACATGATTTTAACGTTCTGAGTAAAAATTACACTGATAATCATCTTTATACCTCTGAGAAACTGATACACATCCAAAATGCAGCTGTTTACTCTGACTGTTGTGCCTGAATCACTACAGTAGATTCTCAACTTGAATTCTTAGTGCTGCTCAAGGTCTGTGGTAGAAATGACCTGGTTACATGCCTAAAAAGCCAAATTTGTCATCTTTTCCAATATCTTCTCCTGACACTGCTTAACTGCAGATGTCTGAGAGTTAGAGACTGATTCTGCCTCAGCTGAGACTGAGACCCTGTAGCCAAACTTCCATTAGCACATCAGTATTCACCCAGGGAATTTGACCTGTATTCCCTTTCTCCAGCACCTGCCTACCAAAGCCTGGGTTCTCCGGCCTTGCAGCCCCACTGCAAACCCACCATATCACCACCAAGCACTTTAGCAGATTATGTGAAGAAAACTGTGACATCAGATTTGTTGAACTTGTAATCATGATAGCAAGAGTTCAATATTTGTTATGTCTTTCAACTTCATTGCATTATATACAGACAAAAGGAGCTGAATTAAGTTATAAGAGCAATTTCACCCTATAACACCGGGCATTGTGTAATTGGTAGAAGATGAGATGTAATTTCCCAGAGCAACTCAGATTTCCAAGCGCCACATAAACCAACAACAGTACTCTGAAAGTTAAAAGCCAAGTAAAGTGGTAGAAAGAGCTGTACAAGCTTTCAACAAGAGGCATTTGGCAGTGCTAAGCTCCTGATTCAAACAGCAAAAATTCTGTTGTAACACTATGCATATTTATAAGTGTTTTATTGTCATGTCTCAAGTTAATTTTCAGTTGTTATCTTCCTCCAAGACACTTTAAAATCCTTTCTTAAACTGTGCAAATTCGCAAGGCATTACATATACAATAAAAATTGACTGAACACAACCCTGCCCAGTCTCCAATACTCACAGCACCAACGAATTTAGAGAGCTCTAATAAGGTCACTAAAATAATGTTCACTTTTGAATAAAATTGTGTTCTTTGAAAACACTCAACTGTAATCCAACTCTAACCTTCAGAATTCATATTCATAGGGCTTAGTAAGACTAAGTGCAGAACAAATACATTACCAACTTGAAATTTTCTTTAGGAAGAAATGATTTTTTAAAGACAACTTTTAAAGTTAATGTACTTGGCATGTAATTGGAGCTTTTTAAAAAATGCCTGAGTATTTAATTGTTTTCTACTAGTTTAGAAAGATCATTTGGTAGAAAGTACTAGCAAGACTAAGTTCCCTGTCACATATATCTATACACACACACACTGCAGTCTACTGCAGTTCAATGCAGTCAGTTCCCCTGCACTACCTGATGGAGGCTTTGAGGTACTTGCACAAACCAGTGAAATCAAACTGCTGCCAACTTACACTGCACTTTCAGCAGCCCTAAGCCAACCACCACCACAATACACCTCCTTTAACCACCACCATTCTTCCTTAACAGATCTGGTTCACAACACCACCACATGAAAACTTGTGCTGGCACAAGGAGCAAGATAGCAAAGAACAGAAAAAGGGCAAAATTGCTCATTTCAGCACCAATCCTGGTCTAGGTTGGCTTAAACTGCAGGAAGAAGTGTCCATGGACTGCTGCCATTCCACAGTTGCTTACACCAAGGGCAAGCTGCTCCATCTCATCCCTTTCTTATTCTAATGCTTTGGGTTAAATTATCATGAAGTGAGCTGGTTTGGAGTACTAAAAGAAACAACAACAAAAACCCACAAAACTTACAAAGACTGATTATTTCCAGTTTCTTTAATTGCTTGGAGTGGTACACTGCAAGGGCAGAGAGCATTCATCCCAATGCCAGCCAGGGAGCCAGGATAAACTCCAGCTCTCCTGTCAAACTGACTGACACTAGAGTGGATTTACCTTGAGATTTGTCTCTGTGCTCAACTGAAGGGTGTGGGCAAAGCATTCTTGCAAATTCCATTCTGTTCAAGGCAAGTAACACAATTTAACTAGGAAATACATGAAAGCTACTACTGAAATATCCAACTTATTCAAAATCATGCAAATTCACAGAGTAAAGCAAAGTTCTGTATATTTTCCTTATATTTTGTTGATACTAGTAAAAAACGTTTACATAAAGGACTAACCTATCATTTTCTTCCTCTTATTTAGTGATTGTTTGCTTAAGAGTCTAATCATGACTCTCCATGTATATTACTTAAATTATATTCTCAGAAAACTGTATTTCAGGGCTTCCTCAGAATTTCACTTGGCTTGGCCACGTGCATAACACAAGGCCAACTTCAGGAGTTCATCGCTTGTCCCTCCTCAGAGATATAAAAGTAACTTCCACTCACTCTGCAGCAAACTAAAAACACTCCATCTCCAGTAAATTGATTGCTGTAGTATCTGCATATTCTAAATTGCAAGGATATCCTTGCTCAGGTATTTTCCTTCTAATTACAGAGTATATAAACATACTTCTGTAAGTGTAATCATAATCCAATTTATGCATTTTAAACGGTAGGAGAAGGCAGCAGTTTACCAGTCCTGTTTTCAGTCACTCATTTAACCATTTATGTTTCAGAGAAAACATCAAACTGCATGCCCACAGAGAACATGCTACTGCTTTAACCTCTCTAGCACTAATTAACCATGAAACTTTGAATTCCCATCACTTAATTCAGACTATTCAATTCCAATTTTTTGGCTTTACAACATGCCAAGGCACAGTTTGGCTCAGCTCAAGAACAGCCTTCACACCTATTTCTAATTAATTTGATAATGTATAAACACATGTAAACCGATGCAGTGACACCTTGGTTTGAAGCACAGAGACAGCTCAACAGAAACAACTCAAACTCCCTGTATCCAGCTGAATTCTAATGGATACTCTGCATTAGGTTTTATATACATCTCATTTCTACTATTCCTGATTTTGGATTCAGCACGGTAAGCCACATTAAAAAAAAAATTAACACCTCTACCCAAAGCTTTGAATAGATGTTTTCAAACAGGGTCAAAATGGAGACAGATACCTGTTAAATTAGAAACTAACTACTCAATTGCTAATCAAGCCATGTACGAGGCTATGAAGGCTGAGTCAAATGAATCCCACTGACATTTGCTTTTTGATTGCCAGCTGAGCAAATTCCCATTTGCTATGCTTTTGCCATCTCTTTGTGTCACCCTGATTTACCAATAAATTATAAGTGAAAGCCAGTTTTTGCTTCACCTGACTCCTTGGAATTTTAATAACACCAGGAAAAGACAACTACAGTTCTTCTGACTCCCCATTTGGAAGGCAGCACCCAGTGCAAGCAGCACTCCAAGAGAGTCCCAGCAGCCTGAGGACACTGAGCACAGCACTGTCCTCAGAGGGGCCTGTGCTTCCAGGCTCCAGCACCCAGTACAGCTGCACACATGAGCCTCACCTCAGCTTCCACAGCCAGCAACCTCATGCCTGTGTGGCAGAAGAGGTTCATCTTGTTTTGGGGAGAAATCAAGCACCTTTTCAAAAGCCAGAAATAAAAAAAGGTCAGACCTATGTTCCTGGATAAGTGCTAGGTATGAAGCAAATATGGGCACATTATCCTGTTACAGGATAACATGTCACAGCAAACAGAAAGGATGGCATTTTAGCATATAATGATGAAAGAGCAAACATAATTTTCTAATACAGTTGACTTCTAGAACAGCTTTCATTTGAGTTTCTCAAAGTCTCCTCTTCAAAAACAACTGCGATACCCCAATACTTACAGCCTTTCTCCTAGATTGGTTACTTAAAATATAGAGCCTCAGAAAAAAGCAAATGCCAGGTGACAGAGGCAGACTTCAAAATGCACTTTATTATTCATGAGCATTACCTAAGCCCTATCCAGGGTCACAGACCTATTCTGCTTTTATTTGAAGTACTCTGGTTACATACAAATGAGGACATATGCCACAAAATCTACTTTGCCATGTGGTAATGGTGAATGCCAGAATACAAGTCTACCCACCATGGAACAACAGAGCTTGTTAACAATCACACAACTATTCATTTATAGAATGACGTTTCTCTCTAAACAGGATCTCACTGATGTGCTTTTTCACCACAAGTGCTGTACTGCAAAAAGGCTTAATGGCAGCAATACAGTTTTAGGGTGAAAGGTATCACTGATTGGTTTCATACAGGATTCTAGGAACTGCCTTCTTAAAATCTTAATAAGTACTGACTCACCACAAGGATTATGACATGATTCTAGCCTAAAATTCTAGACTTGGGAATCTAACCTTCTACCCTACTCCTTTATTCCAACCAGAACGCCTTCTCATCTAGAAACACCTCCCCCAAATCTGTAACACTGACCTAATTCAGTAGTTACAATCTATACACACCCCCACACACTTACCATTTTCTTTCTTCTCTGTCTTGTATCTTTCAGGAAGGAGGAAATTATATATATAATCAGAATAGAGAACTGGTGGTCCCAGCAATTTGCTCATTAACACTGACATGCACTAAAACTGAAATGCATTCAATGATTAATGAAAAACTTGTCATTAAGCTACTACTTAGTACAGCAAGAAGTGTCTAATTTCCAATGTCTAAAAAATACCTGATAAGCAGCAACCAGAAAATGTTATCTTGAATAGCATATATTACAAAGAAATGACTTAAGGTTCCTTCTCCTAGTAAAGAAGTGAGTATACATGACACTTAGGCAGCTGCATCAGGTTCCAACACATTATTTCAAAGCAACAATTGTCTTAGTCTTACAGTAAAAGACAGATTTTGAGTAACTGTAACTGTTATGATCTAAAACCATTCTCACTGAAAAACAGGTTACTTCCAGTAACCTTTTTCAGTGATCCTTCCACACCATACATTTGAAATGAAGACACTTGGCAGCCTAAGTTTCTGGAACATCGAGTACTTCCATGCAAACATGTAATTCTATTTGCCCTCAAACTCATATAACAAAATAAAGGGGGACTGTCCTGAAACATACTGCAGTTCCTTCAGGATTTTTTTTCTTTTTAACTTCAAAGCTTAGGGTTGAGACTAAGCTTAGCTAACCTACATCTGCTTAACAGTATCCAACTACACTTCACCAGAAATGCTCCTACACCCAGCACTCATATGAATTTAAACAAGCAGTAAAAGTACAGAAAGTGAACTTCCAAAACTGAGCTTCCAAAACTGAAGCCCAAGAAATTCTAATCAAATCTGACAGCATTCAAGTTAAGGCTGACAACAGTATTTCGCTCTGCATGTCAAGGCAACAAAACAGATGTATTCGAAATGTATTAATTTTTTCTTTCACAGCATCATCGAATGGTTTGGGTTGGAAGGGACCTCAGTGATCATCCAGTTCCAACCCCCCTTCCATGGGCAGGGACACCTTCCACTAGACCAGGTTGCTCCTTTGACCCAAACTGGCCTTGAACATTTCCACCAATGGGGCAGCCACAACTTCTCTGAGCAACCTGTTCCAGCGCTTCACCACCCTCACAGTAAAGATTTTTTTCCTAATATCTAATCTAAACCTACTCTCAGTTTAAAGCCATTCCCCTTGTCCTGTCACTACATGCTGTTGGCAAAAGTCCCTCTCCAGCTCTCTTCCAGCCTCCCTTTAGGTACTGGAAGGGGGTCTAAAGGTCTCTTCAGAGCCTTCTCTTCTCCAGGCTGAACAGCCCCAACCTCTCAGCCTGTCTTCACAGGAGAGGTGTTTCCACATGGAAGGACCTCCCAAAAGACTTAATGAATACAAGAGGAAATCCTTTATATAACTCAAAGGACTGTCTTACTTCAAGGCAATAATCAACGAAGGCCCGAAAGGGAACTGGACAGCAGCAACAAGTGTCTTTTTCCAAAAAACCATTCATCTGCCAATAATTCTCAGGGTGTTTACCAGTCAGACAGTGCACCACTGGTTACTTAAAGTACATGAAGCTTTTCCACAGATAATGTAACAAGAGGACAGGTCTTCAGATCACACACTTGCTTCTGGCTACCAAACAGAAAAGGCCAATTTCAGTTCCTGTTCTGAAGGAGAAGTGTTTTGCTCATGTGACAGCAAACAGAGACGAATGCCAAAGATCCAGCACCAAGTCAATGCCGCACATAAAAACCCAGCAAATGGTGAGACTGAGTTCCCTGCAGGGAGCTGTGCCCTTGCTGCCATGCTTTTCCATAGGGGCACATCCCAGGCTGCTGCCATGGACAGAGTGCTGAGCCAGACTGTGCCTCTCACCCAGGACAACCATTCCTTCACTCTCAGGAGTTTTCAGGTTCAACTGGTTGGAAAATGCATCTTCAATGATATTCAATACATCTCAATGACAGAAGGAAGAGGGACATAAAACTTACAGCCCCCACAATTCTGTTGTTTAAATTAATGGTTTAAACATTTCCAAGCAGTTAAGAAACTACATTCAAGGCACTGGTGAGTAGCTAAATAATGTGGGGGTTTATAGAGAGATGGAAATTTTGGTCATGATGGTAAAACAAAGCAGACTTTCCATGAACAGAATGAAACCTTGTAAATATAAAGAAAACTGGTAAATGCATGCACTATAACCTAAGAAAAGTAAACTTACCAAGTCACTTCAAGCTGGAAAATGCAAAAATCTATTTTAAAAGATGTTCTAATCTATTTTAAAAGATGTTCTATTTTAAAAAATGTTTTTGACTTTCACTTACTATGCAGCCCTTTTCTTGACTATCGAATTAACATGCAAAGAAACAGGCAAGACTTCCTTTTACCTTGTATTAACAGAACGAGCTCAAACAGGAAGCAACTTCAAAACTAAAACAACATTAAAAAAAAAAATCAAATAACTTCAGTATGTTCGTTTGTTTCAGTCAAACCCAATCTCATGCTGTTATGCCACACTTGTTCCCAATTATGCTGCAGTTTATGCAGGAGGCTGTCTTTCTGCAACCCAAAAACTCTGTTCTTGGCAATAGAGCCAATTAGGATTGAGTTGACTGGACTGCAGGTCCAACCACAACCTCAGTCCTTCAGAAGCAGCTGCAGAACACTATAGGCAAGGATAAATCATGGCTTAATGTCTACATTTAAGTAATGTTCTGGATGAAAAGGAATGTACACATTTGCAGTTGATAATTATCATCCATGGAGTAGTTATTATTATATCACATATACTTATCACTACTTCAAGAAGTAGTTATGTCTCAAGTTTGCACCAAAGACTGATTAAATGCTCTTGGTCCCTTATTTCGGATTATTAAAGCCCTAGTTTGGTCATGGCCATATCAAATACTTCAAACTGTTCATCCAATTCTAAGACGGATGTGACAGCTACACCCCTCCAAGCTGCACAGCAAAGTTCACTGTCCAAAACACTAAGAATCCTGTTTGTTCCCTAAAGCATTAGCCAAAGGCTAATAATTGCAATATATTATGCTATTACACTTTTTACAACAGATTTCATCTTACTTAATTTCAAAAAGGGATAATTAACTGTTGAATGTTACTTTACATTCAATTTGACTGCTCTGCCTTTTTGCTCCAAAGAACATTATTACTGGATCTGCAAAAGTCAAAGGGAAAAATCACAATTCTCAGTATTACAATAGCAAAAAAATATAGCCTTAATTTCACTTCAGCAATAAAGACCTTTCTCAACAAAACATGAATTTTTACCACAAAGTGCTAGGAAACAGTAAAAGTTTTAAAATTTCTGAGCATTGAGGTATCAGTGGCTTCCTAGTAGGAATGAAAAACTTTGGGAATCTGCACAGTGGGATGTATTACAAAGCCTGAAAAAAACAACAGACCAGACACCCAACTTTACACAGTAGTGGTCATCTCCATGTTTTCTCTGGATGAGAATGCAGACAATGAAGCCAACCACTCTTGCCAATTAATATGATCCCTAAGAGCAGACAGACATAAACTATATTCCTGTACTGGCTCTGAAAGCTTTCGTTTTTATTATAACAGTATCTGGCAGTGGTTCAGAAAACAACTGGACAGTTCAACAGGTTCAGCTTCCTAATGGAATGAGTCTTAAAAGCTGTTACAGGAGAACATACAAGTTTATATGCTAATGCAGAGAGAAAACAGCACCTCAGTTTTTCTTGCACTTAAAAATCTAATTTTGGATAAACTTACTGTAGTGTACTAACAAAATAGAATGATATCATTTTTTATGCAATTCATTTAATACATGGTCTCCAAATTTATCCTAATTGATTATCCTTTTTCTTTAGCTAATATGTATTTCCTAGTACACACATATGATTATAGATCATAATTAATAGATTTTTAAAATCCTAGCAACCACCATATAATAATTAAACAAACATTAAACATCTCAGTCTCTTCTGCCATGGTATTAAGTAATATCTCTGCTCTGAATTTAAACACAAAAAAATACGTCAGTTATAACAAAAAACTCAGTTTCTAATAATTACAATGTAATATATTAAAATTTATATTAATTATTTTTAAATCAGAAAACCCTGATAAGCTGCACTCAAAGAGTTTTATAACATGATCAAGAATCCAGAGAAATCTGCTCACTAGACTTGTAAAAGATCTTGAAAAAGGGGATATAGTTCAAAACAGCATAAAAAGGAACAGGGGGAAGAGAAGGGGAATGAAGAAATCCAAGAACCATCTCTGAACATAAACCCACTTAGTGAATCTCATAACCACTAATGCAACTTCCTGCAGTCTAGTAGGATCAATTTAATACTTTCCTTTATCATTAATGTGAAAGATGTTAGAGACTACCTGAATTTCTGTACTTGTCTGACTAAATTCACAGGGGGAAAAAAAGAGGTTAAAAAAAATTAATCTCTACTGAGTGAAAACAGAATTATTAACATGATTTTAACAACCAAGGACAACATTCCTAGCCAAACACTTCATCTCTCAATTGTCAACTCCATACTATTCAATATTACCAATTACTAAGACGAAAGCAATTAATAGTAAAATTACTAATAAATCTTGCACATGGCACCCAAACTAATGCGGTGATAAACAATGTGACCACATCACAGAGTAACGGATCTGGTAAGCTTGGAACAACAAAATGTGCACTAACACAGGCAAGTGTCAGGTCACCCCAAAACAAAAGGACTTACAGAAAATTTTGTACATATTGGAGAACATGACTAGAGTGTGGCTACTATAGAAAAGCAATTACATGTGAACACCACAATCACATGTTCGTAGCAAGAATAAATCTCAAGACTATTGTGTTTTTTACAGAATCATACAATTCTGATTGCAGAACCGGTAAGAAGCTTGTGAATTACAGCCTTTTACATCTAGAAAAAAAAATGCAGCTGAAAAGTTACACCAATTAACTGCCCCAGTGAGATGAGAGTGCAATGTGATGACTCAAACATCTGAGCCCATTACAAGTCTAGCCACAGGACAGAACATCAGAGATGATCCACTTCCGAGGCAGCCAACTGTTCTGGGAAATAACAAAAGAAATAAGGATGTCCTTTAAGAGTAGTATTTCTATTCTCTTTGACTTTCGGGCCTATCAAAGAAGAAAAAGAACCAGCAGGCAAATACTATACAAACTGTACTTGTAACTGGCATTTTCTTTTCAGAAACACAGTAACTGCCCATCAGGCACACACACAAAATCAGGAAAAGCAGGGAGGACCTGACTTTTCCTCCAACTTTTGAGAAGAGGAACCCTATTTTCTGCACATGACACAAGATCTCCTCCTTGGTTCTGAAGTCCCAAGCTATAAATACAATAAGGCATTATTTCATGCCAAGAGCTTTTAAGCTGAAGACTTCAAGAACAGAACCAATACATCTAAAATGTGTGTTTTGTGGATCTTTAGCCAGTCATGCAGGAAAACAGTTCTTGACTGCATGAATTAGCACACAGAGCTAAGAAGAGCAGCTGATACCACTATCACCTATATATAGCTACATTTTCAATTAGAAGTAATGTACATACACAGAAACCACATTTAAACATAACTGTTGAAGCACAAGTAATAAAGAGCAACACATTCAGTAACAGTGTTCTTCATACCAATGGAGAAGGGAGGATGCTGAATGCATTCCCAGAACACTGGGTAACAATGAAGTAGTATTTCCATCCATTACAATTCTCCCACTCAAAGGGGTAAGAAATTCTATCTTCTAACATATGAGAAACTGAGTCCTGTGACATTGTTATGGTTTTGTGTTGGAAACTAAAGCAAACACTAGATATAAAATACAGAACTAAATAGGAAGGAAGGTCTAGCTTTTCTAGGTTTGAAACAAAATCATTCCTGTAGGGTGCAAAAAAATTACTACCAGTTCTGCACAGGAAAAAATAGTGATGAGTTCTCCAGCACTAAAACACAAAGCCAAAAAAGTAATGCATCACAGGCTCTTAAAAGGAGTTCAATCATGCCAGATAAAGAGCAGTAAACACCTTTTTCACCAAAGTCTAGTTTTCTTGAAAGCAAGAACTCAGAAAGAAAATCAGCTTATACAACCCAAGAAGTATACCGGCTCCTACAAGGTAATGTTAAAACAAATAAAATCTGATTCTGTTACCATGTAACCTTTTACACAGCTTCAATAACCTAGAACATTTACAGTTTTCTGTTGACCAGTATCCATTTCTGAAATACTACAGTCAATTAAAACAAGGACAAAAATCTTATTCATAAAAAGCTGCCACTTTGACTTTTGTTTCATCTTTGAGAGGAATGTCATCAATACTACACTTTGCAGTAGCTTAAGCCAACTTGATTTTGTGTTAGAACATTCCATATGTAACAGCAAAGAATGTGGGGGTTTTTTTCCATTTTATTCAGATTTGCCACAGGTCTGCAATATTCACATCTGGGTTGAAAAATTAAACAAAACGTTGATGCATCTACACAGATTTTTCTTCCAAAATGCAAACTCCAATTTCTTAACCACTCCAGAAGTTCCTTCGATTCTGTCTTCAGGAATGGATGCTCCTTTCTTCTTTCATGAGTAAAAGCTTTGGGGTTTGTATTGAATAGTGAGGGTAGTGGTGAAGCCATTCATACACACCCTGAACTTCTGTTCTGCAACTTGTGCAGGAAGGTTTTGTTGTTATTTCAGGCTGTGTCAGATTCTATGGTTTCTCTCTAAATTGGGTCCTATGGTTAAATAGATAAGAACATGAGTTTTGTAAATTCCAAAAAGTATCCACATAGTATCTCACTTCTTTTTGTGAGTGATGCTCAAACCCTTAGTAATTGCTAAGAACTTTTATCCACTAGATCTAGCAGAGGATAAACCTCTGAAACTTCCTTAGAAGTTGTTTCTTCTTTTGCTGCAGGGCTCACAAAGAAATCTCGGACTTTTTAAATCACAATTTTGTAGGCAAGACTGATGAAGTTAAAATTATGAACTATCTACTTCCTCCTCCAATTATAAGACTATTTAAGAATGGAATTATTTTTTTCAGCTGCAAGGGACCTCCAATAATTATCTAATCCAACTGCCTCAGGATTACAGATATTAGCTGCAGACAGAAATATAAAAAACTTAACTAGAAAAGTTTAAAACAAAGCACTCCCTTTGATCAGCTGTACTGGAGCAATTAAATGTTGTTCACAACTTCAATTCTTCCTATGGAACAGAGTGAAAAAGGAAATTACACTTCAACATTCCATCCTTGGAAGATCCCACCTAACCATCCCAATGTCCAAACCATCACTTATCTTCAGTGGCATCCCCGGCCTCTGTTCCCCCCTCAGAGATATAAACACATCATGGCTTCTGTAATTTCTGATGAGGTCCAAACAATACCAGGCCTTCATTCTTTCCAAAGCACCTGAAGGGAAAGGTAATGGCATCTTCCAGGTTCACTCTACCTGTGGCTTTAAAACATGAAGTTATTTACAGTATACTGCACTTCAGGCTTTGCAAAACTCAGCACGATAAATACTTGAAACGTTGGCTAAAGTCATTCAGCCAGTGAATTACGGATATTACTCCAATGTTATTTTTACATGTTATTTATGCACTATTCTTTCCTAGATCATGCTCTTGCACAGCACCTGATGTCTCACAAAGTGAGCAGCACCCAACACCACCACTGCAATCACACTGTAAAAGACTCTGTATGAAAAGTGAAATTTAAAGCTGGCCTGAAAAAATCCAGCCCTTCTGGTTCCTTAAATTCTCCTGTGGAGAATTTAATGCCTTCTCTAAACTATGTTAAAACACTACACTGATGAAAATTATTTAATTTATTATTATTAGTCTTTACCTCTGGTACCCTGGGACATTATCAATACATCATAGAATTTTCCCCTCCAAGTATAAAATCCACAAAACTTATTGCTCTGTTAACTGCAAATAATTAAAGCAGGATACAGCATCTAACACTGATATTTAGTTGGAAGCAGTTCACATTTTTGAATCATGACAAAAATAACTGAAATATCTAGATATTTTGAAATGTGTGTAATAATCTAAGCATTCCCATTACTGTACTAGCATTAATTTAACTTTTTTTTTTAAACTCTGCTTTTCACGTGATGTTTAATCAGCACAAACTAAGCACAGGAATTCAAACTCTACCATCATCATCAGCAAGAGTAATTTAAAATATCTCTAAAACAGAAGAAAGTGACAACAGCATTAAAATTCACATTTCAATAAGCTTATTCATAACTGTTCAACAAACTTAGCCAACTAGTGTTCAACGTACCGACTGCCCAGCTCAGCCTGGCAATTTCTGTACTGTTCCCTGCCAGCTCACTGCATGTAAACATTTTGCCATTTCCTGTTGCCCTATAAGAATTTCAGTCAGAAGATACTTGGTTTGAAAAGTCAAGCTTGCACAAGCTCCCTAGAGGTGTTACAAAGTGATAGCTCATTTTTTTATTATTGTCTGCCCTAAACATGCTCCCCCATTCCAACCAGATTCACACAAGCCACCTGCCTAAGCAGTCTGAAGCTCAAGAAATCTCTGAACACTACCTATCTGATAGATAGGGAGAATTTGTGTAACAACTCCCCATAAAAATCCAGGCCTCTCTACAGAGAAATAAGAAGTTGCAACAGAACAGCAATTTTGTCTCTTCATGCTCCTCCTGCCAACACAAGGAAGGCTGCAGTTTCATGTAAATGCAGAAAGGTAAACAGGGAGGAGGTTGGACAGGAACAAATAAAGAAGGCCCTAAAAAGTACATTAAGAACAAAGCAGGGTTAGAAACAGAATTATTTCCACTGTACCCACTCCCTCACCAATGCAAAATGTGACTCCATTGTCCCAGAAACATAATATTCTTGGAGCCATAAAACCCATCAAAAGGCATGCCACAACCTTCTTTATTGAGAAATGCAGGAGATAATGACCAACTACTACCACATCCTAAGGACTGAGCATGGGCTTAAAAACTCTGTTGCAGTTCTGTGTAAAAACCAGAAAGTCATTAAAAAAAAAAAATCAACCCACCACACACAAAATAGAAAATCCAAAACACACATTACTGCTGCTCTCCCTGAACTGAAAATGGTTATCTGCAAATCCCATAAACTCCCCTGCTAAAGAGCCCTCCCTTCAGTCACAAAACACACTGTAAAGATCCCACCAAAGGGCCAAAAGAGACAGGAGGAACGTTTTAATTGTTCTCCTCAGAGACAGAGCTTAAACCACTAGCACCAAGTGACAGGGACAGAGCTCTAATAAGGTAGTTTTGCCACCAGTGTGTACATGGATCTCTGCCGCTTCCATCTCACTGAGAAACAGCAATCTCATTCCCCACTAACAGTATTATATCTTGATAAATTTTTGAAAGAGACTCTCATTTTAGAAAAGGAGTTTCATTGTATTTCTGCATGTGGACAAGCCTTAGCTGCAGGTACACAGTCCATTTGAAACCAGGGATGTCTCCACTGTGAGGAGAAGGGAAGGAAGCTGATCCTGCTTGCTTCCATCTTAACCACCACCATGGAATGAGCCCTTGCATCACATCTCCAGCCAGATCAAGAAGCCAGGCTGGCTGAAAGGTAACTGGAGGAAAGGAACAAAAATCATTTTAGTTTTCAGCTGCATCACATGCCCTAGGAACACTAAAAATGGCACAAGAAACAGGAAGAACATATATATAACCATGGATAGGAACCAACTTCTTCAGCATCAGTGCAAATCTATCATGGAATACACCCTGAAAGAGGAGGGAAAGGGAAGGAAACAGAATGTGGATAATCACAGTTAGCACATGTGATCGAACCAGGGTTCACATACATTATTGCACAGATGAGTCTTGACAACACAGAAGAGTCATAAAGACCAACATTTTTCTCAAATATAACGGGTATCACAGGAAAATGTACACAGAGAAAGCTGTTTAGTGTATGATAAATGCCAGGAATGTCAGTTCATGAACAGCACAAGTTCAGTCATGAAAGAAATATTAAGCAGCCACAGCAAATAAGGCCAAGTTCAAGAAGTCTAAGAAGGCAAAGGCAACAAACTGTCTTTGACCTGGAAATTATGATAAAGCCAGTGGAATACTCAGGAGATGACAATGAGTCAGGAAAATTAATTTAGCAATAATACTTTGAATAATCTGGCTACAAGCACACAAATTAGTGTGACAGAGCTACAACAGGTAATACAGAAGACATAAAACACAGAAGGTGACAAAGATTTTACTTCTCCGACAAAAAAAAAGGCCAGTTATGAAACTGTAAACAAAACTGTACAATTTGTACAATTCAAACATTACCTGGAAATTCAGGTAAGAAAAAATGGAACTAGAAATGACAGAGAATGAGTAGCTGAGTACAACAGCTGTACCCACTGTGACAGTCAACATCATGACTTTCACAAAAGAAGTTTTCATTTAACAAAATTCTATGTCTGCATGACAGACAGACAGAACATGCTCTCTGCATTTGTCAAAGGTTCAATTTGTCATTTTTCTCCTACCTAATTGGAATTTTCAGAGTAATCCAGTTTCCACTGTAATTTCATTTCCATCAAACTAAGTCCCCTGGGTAAACAGTAATCAACTGAGGCACCAGGAAGAAAAATTGTCCATTCCTTATATGTTACAAAAGTTAAATAATGTTTTATAAGGAAAGAAATAGAACTGCAGAAGTCAAAGGGAAATCTCTGGGTTATAAGGCAGAAATATAGAACTCCCAAGAAGTTAATTCTGTCTGTGTCTTGTTCATATACGTTGCTGGAGAAACTACAGGGTTCTTTTCAGATTAACCTTTTCATCCTCCTCTCATTCTTCTGGGTACCAAGACAAAGACAAAACCAGGGGAGAGTGAGGGAGCACAACAGCAACCTAAGCCAGCAAAACTGTGTCTGTAACACCTGAACATCCAACAAAAAACCACTGAAAAGCTATGACAAGAGGTACTTTTGAAGTTTTCAGCCTCTGCCCCCCAGTTCTTTCTCAATAAAAGACAACACAAGCCTTTTGATTAATGCTTGGGTAATGTACGGGATGAGACTTAGAGGAACCTAAAGAACCTCTCCAGTTTATTAACAGAGGAATAATTCTACTCAGTACACGATTTAGAGTGATGTAACACATGCATTTACAGAAAGAATTCCAAAGATAAAATACTGAATGACAGGGCCAGGAGTTGGACTCAATGGTCCTGATGGGTCCTTTCCAACTCAGCATATTCTATGACTTTATGACAATTCAATTCCATCTTTCTTCCAGACTGAATAAGTCAAGGATATGATAGAAGGAAGAGTTCATAATCTGGGGGGGTGGAAAGGGGCAGGGAAACACTGGTTTAGTAATAAGTTTCATTCCCCTATTTCCCCATTTTCAACTTTGATGTGAACTTAGAGGAACTTGGAGTTCAACAACGCCAAATGCAAGGAGCTGCATGTGGGTTGGAGCAATCCCAAGCATAAATACAGCCTGGATGGAAAATGGATTGAGAGCAGCCCTGAGGAGAAAGATTTGGGGTTGTTGGAGGATGAGATGCTAGACATAACCCAGCAATGTGCACTCACTGTCCAGAAAGCCCAAAAGATATAGGTCAGGGGAGGTGATTCTGCCCCTGTTCTCCTGAGACCTCACCTGGAAGTGCTGCATCCAGGTCTGGGGCCTCCAACATAAGGACATGTTGAAGTGGGTCTGGAGAAGGCCATGAAGATGATCCAAGGGCTGGAGCACCTCTCCTGTGAAGAAAGACTGAGAGAGCTGGGGTTGTTCAGCCTGGAGAAGAGAAGGTTCAGGGGAGACCTTAGAGCATCTTTTAGTACCTAAAGGGGACTACAGGAAAGCTGGAGAGGGACTTTTGACAAAGACATGTAGTGACAGGACAAGGGGGAATGAAAGAGAGTAGGTTTAGGTTACATATTAAGAAGAAAATCTTCACTGGAGGGTGGTGAAGCACTGGAACAAGTTGCCCAAGTTGTGGATGCCCTATCACTGGAAGTGTTCAAGGTCAGGTTGGATCAAAGGATCCATCCCTCTCCCCCATAAATGGTAAAGTGTTTATACAGACCATGACTTTCTGATTTTTTTTCCAAGGCTCTTTGCCTCATTTGTTTTTCACTACGCACAACTTAAAAGTAACTTCACTGAGCCATCTGATAATTTGACTCAAAAATGAGTAACAGAAGCATTTTAAAAAACAAGCACCTAGTTCTGCTCAAGAATCCCCTCTAAAATACTACAGCCCCCATGTCCTGATGAAAATGTATGTACTTTAGCTGGGAAAACCCAAACTTTTCAGTTGCATTTATCAAGAAATCTTCAACATCAACCTCACATTTAAAAACTGAGCAAAGCAAAGGAAAACACCCAACTGATTACACACACCCTGCGATAAGTTGTTGTCTGGCAAGATGACACTTTCTTCACAGCAAGAAAATCTCTCCAAGGTATACACCTAACCTTACCAATTCTGGTGAAACAGAACATTAGCTACCCAGAAATAGGAGAGGCAAGGCAAGTCTTCTTTAAAGCAGACTACAAACATCAGACCAACCAGGCAAGTAAGAGCGAACTACAAAAATTTAAGCAAACAAACAAAAAAACCCTTATTAAGAGAAAATATCACAAAAATAATGAAAGTATCTTAAGAGAAAACAAACATTTCCAGAGCCTGTGTAAGAAGCAAAGTTTTTTATACCTACAGAAATGTACCCCCAGACTAACATCTTCACAACTCCTTTCACGGGAAAAACAACTGCAACCTAACTACTTAAACGTTAACACGGTGGTTCAGGCTTTTCTTCCCCTCCCCCCTATTCCCATTTAAGGCACCAAGTTCCGAGAAAAGAACTTAAATTCATCAAACACATCAGAGAAACTGACAATGTCAAGGATATGGAATAGAGAATTCTAGTGGACAACTGCCATTTAGAATTTAAATGACATATATCATATAAACTCTCATTTAAAGCAAAATTTTGCTGTTAGACTAATCGAAAGTAAAACTAAAGGGTTGGTCTTCATTTCACGTGAACTACCACTATTTATCGCCTTTTCACACCCACAAAGAACCGCGGGGGCTCCTCGACACTGCAAAACCCTCAAACTGTACTTCAGGTGTAGCACAGTGTAAGCACACACTTAAAAGCACGAAGCAGGAGAGATTTTGATTCTCTGCTCTCAACTCTTACTTGCTGCTGGGTCTGTGTAACGCACATAACTTGCACAACATCTCAACCTTCCAGTGTGATACTCAATCCTAAGTAAATATAAAACATATAAACATACAGTACATAAGTATCAAGTACCATTTCAACTTTAGAGAAAGATGATCTTGTGAAGTACTGTCTAAGGATCAATCAACACAGCGCAGTTGAGTCTCCAAATCAAACTGTTATTTTGGCTACTACTTGCCAACAACAAAACTAAACCAACCACTACCCTCCTGCAGCCGCCTCCAGGCAACATATCCAAGTTGCTGCTGGTCCTAAATATTCATACCATTATCAGCAGAGTGATATGAACTAAAAGGAAAATTCATGACAGGATGGCATTACCAAACCCTCTTTCATGTGGTCAAAAATCCCAGAAAGGTGCAGGTAAGTGAAAAACTTCAGTCATGCACCTGCTGACCAGAGGCTGGTACTGATCACACTGGGGTTTTTCCATGGCTGAAGACACATCAGCTCATAGCAAGGTTTCACTACCAGAGTTCACAAAAAAATAACTTTGTTTTTCCAATCCTGGAAATGGAAGGGAAAAAATGCCACAAGGGAAATTCATGTTTCAAATTACATCTTCACTAGACACATAACAAACTGTCAAACACAGCAATCTGGCTGAACTACTACAGGAATACAGTAAGAATTTTCAGGCAATCTGGAGGTTGTGTTCCTGCCTAATTACCAGAACTACCATGAAGACACCCCAACACAGCAAGAGAGCTATAAAGCCCTTAAGAAATTTGACATTACACCTCACCTAGGGAAAAGTCAGTACATCATCCTAGAAAAAGGCCCCTTGCATGAGTGTGTGCCCACGTGTGTGTGCACATACACAATTAGAAGCATTCAGGGAAAAGCACCTGGGATTTTAAGCTCCCACTGTGATTAATAAAACAGTCTGAAAGACAGGTCAAGACATATGCAGGCCTGTTCAAAACTCGAGACTGAAACTGTAGAACAAGCCACTAGAGTTTCATCTTCAAGCTCCAGAGGATTTATGTCACAATTTAAAAAAAAAAAAAAAAAAAAAAAGGAAATCCTCACAGGTCAATAATTCAGGAAAACACATTAAAAGAAAATATTGGAAATCACTGAACAATTAACATTCTATTTCTAAATCAGAAATCTACAAAGTCTAATATAAAATATAAACTATAAAATAAGGTTTTAGTTCATCAAAATTAAGCTAAGCAGAGACACCTTTTTTATTTGACTTTAAAATTCATGAACTTGTCCTGTGAAAACTTACTCAAAACCACAACGAAGCACTTTATTGCTAAGACAGCAGACAAAAATAAACACCAAAAGATTCAATGCTCATTTACCAAGATGCCAGTATGTTTTGACAACAACGTTCACTCTCATCTTACATTACAAAAGTAAGAGACTTTTCTTTCTTTCCCTCACTGTCAATTTTTATTTCTGGACAAGAAACCTGAAGTTCCACCCACAGCCAAAGGTAGGCCTGTTCCCACTATCCCACACCACAGTGCCAGCAAGGACACTCCCCTGCAACCGAAAAGCCTCCCTGGTAACAGAGGGATCACACCTGACACACACCACTGTTTTTTTCTTACTGAACACATTTCTAATAATCTTTTTTCCTCCTTTCACCCTTTCATATCACTACAGCTAAGACCACCATAACACAAAACAAACGTTTTCCTCTTCCCACAGTGACTTAAGGACTGAAGCCCATGGAATTCACAACATACATTTTGCTGTCATTCCATGTTGCCATTCAGCTGTTAGAAAAAGTGCTGCTTGTCTTAAAGGCTCTTCTAGGAACAATTTTCTATTACTTGAGCTTTGGGTATTTTACATGAAAGCTTAATGAAAAGATAGCCCTGAAATTCCCTCCGAGTACTTTTCATTATTTTGAAGCACTCATTTGAACACTTCTGTTAAAAAAGTATTGGGGAAGCCTTTTGCAATTTACAGCAGAAAGAACAGGATATGAGGAAAGAGTCGCATGTTTGTGTCTTGTCTTTGACACAGTCTTGAATCTCAGCTTAAGAACAGAATTTGGGAAAAAAAGCACAGATGTACATCCCTGAGGAATGATGCAATGTGGAATTCCCCTCTTCTGAGTAAATCCACAGATAAATGCTAACTACCACACAGTATGATTTGCTGAGACGTCCATGAAAAGATCTATGTGCACGAAAATCACATTTTTCTGTTGGCAGTTACATGTGTAAGGAAAACTAAATCACCAGACAGGGTTACATAGTGGTTTTGCAAGCAGATCAAGGATGCTACAAATAAAAGCTTCCCACAGTAACACTCCTGATAGTTAGCCATTACTTCTAAAGCAGTCTTCAATTTAACTTTATGGAAAAAAAAGGCTGAAAATACTAGCATTCAAAATACAAATAGATCTTAAATCTACATCTCATGGATCTCTTCAGAGACACACTAACACAAAGTTAACCAAAAGCAAGTAATCATTCTCACAGTTCATAATAACTAATACTTTAAGAAAACTATACATCAACAATGTTCCTTTAGAAAGCAAGCCTGGGAGCACACCTGCATCCGAATGGTTTTCATTCCCAGCATTATGATTTTTATTTGAAAACACGTCAACAGCTGGCAACCAAAAAAGTTTTGATGACAAGCAGACTGAATTCACCTCCCAAATAAAATGAGCAACTACTGGCTTCTTGTAAAACAATGCAAGTATCAGAAAATTCACGACAGAAAATGCAAAAGGATTTTATCCTAAATCACAACTGGCCACTTTAACACCTTCTTTTCCCTCTCCTCTCTGGGGGGGACAGTCATTAACAGCTCTCCTGTTAACATCACCAACACTCCATTTTAAAGTACTTTACCAAATCAGATCTACAGAACTACTCAAAGCACCAGTGGGCTCAAGTGGATATTGTAATGTTTCAGAAAGGCAGCAGTTGACATTTTGAGGGTGCAAAGTTGTGACAGAACAGTTTTCTGCCACTGTCTATTCAAGACTCTAAACAAGAATATCCAAGTCAAAACATGGTTCTGTCCCGAAGTGCAGAGGGAACCTCTGTTAGCCATGTCCTCAAGTCATGTTCTAGCCTGAAGCACAACAGAGACAGCCAACACAATATAACTGTTCTAAAAAGATAACTCACAATGAATTACAGTTTTGTAATAACAGTGTGAGAATTTTAAGATGTCCCTACACTAGCAAGAAAACAAAAGCTAGATTTAATACATGAAAATGTCACTGCATTTCTCTAACATCTGAATCTAAAGTAGCTCAAACTTCACAGGTACAAAAATTCAAGTCCCACTGCATGCAAACAAATGCTTATGAAAGACCTTCTTTCCACCCCTCACCTCTACTATGGAATAGCATAACAATGCTCAGCTGTGTCAAAAAATAAAAGGAACTCTGTATTTATACACCACAAACATTATGTGTGATATAAGACAAGTCCACAGGAACAGCACACAGCATTGCCAGCTTTGCAAAAGACAAGGACTACAGCGAAAGACAAACATTACCAAGCTGTACTCCCAAAACATACCCTCCAGCACAGCTTTAAATTTTGAACTCTGATTTTAAACAAGTGTGATACAGGTAATAAAACTGGATGCAGGTACACAGAGGTGGAAGAGAAGACAGATACATGTTGTAAGAAAAACTTAAGATACAAGAGAAACATGTCCACGTGTTCAGATTAATATTAATGCAAAACATCCAGGAAACAACTGTCTAAAGGACACAAAAGCTTTCACATGGACAACTTTTCAATTGAGCAAAAAATCGAGCAAAGTTTTACATCTTCAGACAACCACCTCACATTGGTCTCTGCAAGTGCTGGATAAGCAAGGCTACCAGTCTGATTAAACAACTGCTTGTGATTACAAGAGAAAGAACTAAAGGAAGCACAGTAGTTTCAGATGTTTTGTGGGATTTGGCTTGTTTAAAATCCTGTTATAATTTAAAAACAGTAAGGGACACCTTTGACTCATTCACTTCACAAATGAGGCTATCCTGATCAGGATGTTTCCAAAATGTACCAACAGCTTTTAGGTCTCTTGGAATATAAAACAGTATTTCTAAATTAAAAAAAAAAGAAAGTGTGCATGTAAAAATATGTATCTATATGTATATATAGATACCTACACTCGGAGTACTGCCTAACACAAAAGTACTTTCCATTCAAATACCTGAAATAAGTTCTGAACTTGTCTAAACCAGAAGGCCAGAAAAACTTTCCATATATTTTCAATACACACCTGACAGAGATAAAACTTCAAAGCCATTTAAAAGTATTTTGTTCAAACTGATAAATAACTGAATTCCTATCCAATTTTACCCGAGGTTGCACTCATATTGGAAAGTCCTAAACTAATTGCAATTTCAAGTGTAAGATGTCTTAGAACTAAGGTATTACAGGCACCTTTATTTTCTCAGAAGTCTATTTAATTTTGCAAAATAGACACTAATGCACTATTTTATTTACTCTGAGTCTCTCTTCTAAGAATTCCAGAATATTAGTAAAATGCATAAACCTAAAAGTGTGCATTTAGAACAGAGAGCAGTTGCACTGGTCTATCTCTGAGTACAAATGCACCACAATGTGGGGAAGAAACGTTTATGTAAGGGTGACAGTGTTCCACGGAGACAGAAAAATAGCTTTGCTGCCACTATCCTTATTGATCACCACCTCCAGATGTAGTCTTCCTGTCAGTTCCATGGGCCTAAGCATTGCCAAAGGGCAAATTCTGCAAGAATTTGAAACAGCAGCCAGGAAAGATTAAGAGAGAAGATACCCTAAAGAATACCATTAACACAAACTACACAAAAGAAAAGTACAAGATATATTGGAGAGGGAAGAGTTACTATGATATAATCTTACATTTATTTCTTGTTAATTGCCCCCTGCCCACCTCCCCATAAACATGCTGATAACTTGAGTTTCTTCCACTGCAGCTTTATGATTATGTTTATGTTTTTGTTCACAGCTATCATTAAGCATCACCGTTGTCCAGAGTATTGCAACAGAATAATCAATACAGGTATTTTATACGCCTCCCTGAAATTCTTGGTATTAGCTACTGTAGCTTGTCAGTTCAAAGAATAAACATTACTTCACCTCCAAGAATCAAAAGCATTATTTTAAAAAGCAAAACAAAAAAGTCCAAGCAAACAAACAAACAATAAAACCCCAACTCCCTCACATATGATTTGGGTTTTGCTGAAATAAAAAGGTTACTAGATCAGCAACATTTATGATGGGAAGGTCTGACAATTTCTCTAAGTAAAACCTTGTCATATCAAGAATAAAGTCAGCTGCCTACAGATTTTAGTTACTCCTAAATCTTTCTTACTAGGGACATCGCTCCAATTCCATAATCAATAAAGGTCAATCCCCCAAACACCAATCAGTCGTCCCTTCCTAAACATAAAGATCTTACCACTTATTTGTCAGGCGCTTGAGGAGCTGCTGAAAAGCACAGGTTACCCAGTCCCGTCTATCACAGCAAATGTTGCCACTGGTATACTAAAGAATGCATAATAATATCGATATCCAACAACTTTTTACAAAAATATAGGCCCCAGTTCTGCAAGTAGGTCAGCAAAAGTGGGCCTTACGCTGGCTTTGAGCCTGCGACTTCAGAGGGTCTTTGGACTGATACAAACACCCAGTGACACAAACACAGCTACAGAACTGTGAACGTAAACCGAGTTGTACAGATACCACGAAGACAGCTGAGACAGACACAATATGTCTGCAGTGAGCCTGGGAGTCCTTCGAGCATTTAATTAGAACAATTCTTTTCTGCAAGATTTTTTTTTTCTCCCTGTACAGTTGTGTGTTACTGTGAATCTTCAAAACACTTATCTCGACTTCTGAGGGAGCAACCTGAAAATGAAATATGGCACCTTAAAAACCAGCTCAAGATTTCTGGATGCTCCTAAGAGAACAAAATCACTTAAAAACAAAACAGATAATTTTCAAAGGCTATTCCCTCTGTATACAAACAAAGCTGCACGAAGTGGAACGGCACATGTTAACACAGCGATAACCAACACACAAAAACCTCAACAACCCAAACAAGTGGTGAAATCCTGTTTTCTCGAGGACAATAACAGGGAATCTCCGCGGCCGAACCCCACGCAACTACCCCTGCGCACACCTTGGTGAGAGGGCTGTAGTGCCTGGAATAAATCGCTACAGACAAGCCCTAAGACACGGCTCCGGGAAGAAGCGGCACGGCGGACCGGAGGGATCAGATGAAAAAGCCACGAACGCTTTCTTCGTGCACGGCAGCAGGGCCGCTGGAAGCCGAGGCCAGAGGAGTGGCCTACGTGTTCGCAGTGTTTACAGCGGGCGTGAGCGAGCTGCTTGCTGGTGGTTTTCATTGAGACCGCCGGGAAAGCGCCTCGGCAGGGCCTGATTTCCAGGCGTCGCCCGGGCCTACGCGGCCCCAATCACTCCACCTCAGTAATGGCGTTCGGGGCGAAGGGAAGCGAGAACCCGGCGAGGCGATGCCGGTGCAGCGCTGCGGGGACGCGCCGGGCCCTCCTCCCCGCCGGGGGGGGCACGGCCAGAGGGGCCCCGGCGGGCCGGACAGAGCCCCTCGAGGGCTCTGGGCTCCCCCCCGCCGGCCTCGGGCGATGAGGAGCCGTCAGCCATTTTCCCTCGCCCTCCAAAACACGGCGGTGCGGGGCCGACCCGCCGGGGCTGCGAGGGAGGCGCCGCCGCCGCCCCGCACCCCCGCGGGGCCCCGGCAGCCCCGTCCTGCCCCTCCCGCCGCGCCCCGACCCGCGGAGCCCCGTCCCCGGGGAGCGCCAACACCGCCCGGCCCCGCCCGGGCACCGCGCTCCGCACTCACCCTCGCACCGCTTCCCCTCGTCCCGCGGCGGCTGCAGCGGCGGCCCGGAGCCCTCCTGGGCGCTGCCTCATGCCCGGCGGCCGGCGGGGCACGGGCTCATGCCAGGCCGCGGCTCTGAGGGGGCGGCTCCGCACTGCCCCGGTTCCCCCACTCCGGGTGCGCTGCGGCGCGAAGCGGGAAGGGGCGAATCGGCCGCCGCTGCCCGCGCTCCGGGTGCCGGCCCTGGGCGCTCCGCTCTCTCTCTCCGGGGCGTTTTTCCTGCGTCACCAGCTGCTGCCCGGCGGCGGCGGCGGCGGCCCTGCCTGTGCTCGGGCTGGGGCTGGGCCGGGGCCTGCGCGCTCCGCTCCGCCCCGTCCGGGCACCGGGCGCACGCGGGGGGGGTGGGCGGACGCGGAGCTCAGCCGGGCGGGGGCGGCGGGGCCGGGCCGGGGGAGCGGGAGCTGCGCGCTGAGGGCTCGGCGGGGCGGGGGAGGGAGCGGGCACGGAGGGAGGGAGGCAGCGGCGGCTCCTCGCGCTCGCGGCGGCAGCGCAGCCGCGTCTGGCGGGGGCCCCGTGGGCAAGATGGCGGCGCCGGCAGCGCCTCCCGCACCCGGCCCACCGCGGCGGCAGCGGCTCCGCCACCCGCGTGTGTCCTCCGGGGCTGCCGCTCACGGCCGGAGCCCGCTCCGTGTGTGTCTGTGCGGGCAGGGTGGTGCGGGGCTGGGTGAGGGACTCTCTCTCCCTCTCACACGCACAGAGAGGCAGCGACGCGCGCGCGCCGGGCCCGTTTCGCGTCGGTTGGGCGCGCGCGCGCGCGCGCGCGCTCCCCATTGTGGGCCCTCGGCGGCGGGTGCGCGCGGGGGCCCGGATGATGACGTCAGGGCGGTGACGGTGACGTCAGCGCGGTTGCCTCTCGCCTCTCCCGCCGGGATTCGGGATGGGACCGGGACGGGGACCGGGACGGAGGCTGCGGGACCCCGGGGCTGCCGCGAAGGTGACTCCATCCCTCGCCTCCCGCAGAAGACACATTCCCGTTAGGGGACACCGGCGTTGCTTTTTTTAAAAAGCGGAATGGATCTTTTGTTCCTCTTCACGGGCTCCCCAGGGAAGTGGCACCGAGCTCCGGGAGCGTTTGGACAACGAACGCTCTTGGGCACATGGTGTGGCTCTTGGGGATGGTCTTGTGCAAGGGCAGGAGTTGGTCTCGATGATGCTATGGGTCCCTTCCGCCTCAGAATGTTCTGTGATGCTTTTTTCTTTTATATGATACGTTTTCATTTTATGTGTTCATTTATGACTAGAGTAGGAGTTCGGTAGAACCCCAGCCTGGGTAGATGCAGCTGTGGAGACTTAAAACCTGGATTTAAAACCTGGAGAAAAAATTGGAAAGGACGCCTTGTGGAAGGGCAGAAGTTTGGCAGATATGGAGAGCTCGCTCTTGAACAGCACCTGAACTAGTGCTTAATGACTTGTTGGTCCATATTCCAAGGTCAAAGTCTCATTTTAACAACATCATTCAAGAATGTCAGAGTAGGAAGCGAAAGACGCAGCATCCAGCTGAAAACACAGGAGGAATTTAGACTCCACAGGTTGGAATTTGCTCGAGAGGCTCAGGCTAAGAGCCTTAACTCTCGTGCAAAATGTTTTTATCTTTTGGACCGTTTGGTGGCAAAAGGCTAAAATACCGATCACTCATTGCAGGAGTTTGAACAGCACTGAAACTGGATGGGTGTTTTTCCGTAAAAAGCTAGAGCTCAAAGCCAAGTGGTGATAAATTATGATATTTCCCAATTTAACAAAGTTAGAGCTAGTAATTTTTCTTGCTAATCATTAGATGGTATTATTTGGGAAGGAAATCTGAAGTAAAACACTCAGTAAAACAAAACAAGGGATGCAGCTGCTTCATCACTGTACAAATGCAACAGTTTGTTTACTGAAGGTATAGCTTTGCATGCATCTTCTTCAACAATAAAACCAAGCCACAACCACGGTGAAAACCTGCAAGTGTGAGCCTGTTCATGTTTGCGTTAGAAATATACGTAATCATATAAAAAAACAACCCTTTTATCTCCAGGATATTCATGCCTCTGAGCATGTTATTGTAGCCTCCTTTTTTTGTCTCTTATCAATTACTTTGAGCTTTTCCTCTTATTTCCAATTTATCCAGTTTGTTCTCCAGGGAAGGCAGTTAAAATTACTGCACCTAAAATGCATTTAGCTTTCCTTGCCTGGTGCAGTGTTCTCCCTCGAGCTCTTCACTGTTTATGACTTACAGAGGCACAGACACCTCAAACAATTGGAGTTGTCTGTATTTTGACACCTACCCTTAAAAATAAACTGCTGTGTTTGTTGATGGTGATTTCTTTTTATTGTTAAGTGGACCCTTGTTTTAATGACAGGCCAAATACTGTGCTCCTTGTAACTACTGTGGCTTTCTTGGCAGAACCAAAGAGTGACACATCAGTGAATTTTTATAATGTGGGCAATTGTCCACCAAGAAGTTGACTGTCAGTTCACATAAAAGTCAACAAAAAAAAAAGATAGGAACAATACTTGTGGAAACAATACTGTTACAACTTGTAGCAAGTATTCCCTCTTGTGAAGAAGCATTCCTTCAGCCAAGAGAAAGAGTGGAAGCTTTGATTATTTTAATTGAAACCTTAGGTTTGGAACAAACTAAGAACTGATTCCTCTTCAGCTTTCTGGCACCTTTGCTGGTATTTTTTCTGATTTTGGATTTTACTTTATGTACAGTTTGCAAAAGCACAATGAGATACAAGAGGAATTTTGCACTTGCATGGGAAAAGAAACTATTCATGTTTATATTTGACCTCCTTCCTCGTTTCAAAGTATATTCTGGAGTGCTTTGACAGCCCAGCAGTTGCTTGTAGCTGTGCTAATCAAAGGTCACGATAGGCTGGAGCACACAGCTATTTATGGCACCAAATAAAAGCAGGTATTGGGACAGCAATGGCACTGTGTGGCTCCTGAACAAGCAAACTGCACACAGACTTCTGGCTGGGGAACTCTTCCTGTTCTCCCCTCTGTGCTCAGGCTCCTGCTCTTCTCTGGAGGCATTGCTGTGGCTCATCTTGAAGGACACTCCTTTACCTTTGGAAAAGATGTGTATACACCCCCCCAATACTGCAAATAAACATTACTGGTTTGTCTTTGTGCAGCAATAGTGGAAACAAAAGGATATGAGCGAGAAAAATTGCTGATTGAAGATTATCCATGAGGTGAAGACAGATGTTAGTAGGTGCTCACAAAACTCACTGATTGCTCCAAAGTAAGAGTCCACACAGAACTATGACAGAATAATTTATTCCTTGGTAGTCATTCTGGCTAATTCCCTGCTGTACACAACCGTTGGTGTGATTACAAATGCTTTTGGGACATCTTTAGTTCAGTGTGAAAATGTGGGGAACAGAAGTGTTTCCCTGCAGGCCGCCCAGCTCCGGCGCTGCAGCCAGCCCATCAAACAAAAAGTGAAACCAGTTGTGAACCAGCTGGTCATGTTGTTCATTAACTAACCCAAAACCAATGAAAAAACAACGTTCTGGTGATGGAATTATTCAGAACTTAGAAGATCTCTATGTTAAGGGGTGCATTTATCCCCACTTCTTAAACTCTGACACCGCCCTGCTCCCAAGGTAGACAAAAGTAAACTTGTAACACTGCTGGTGCAGAGTAAAGCTACAGGGCTTTGCAAAGGGGTAGCATAAAAGAGCAATAACGGATGAGAGAAAGCAGAATTTTACCACAGACCCATGAAAGACAATTTTTTTTCCTTCTGACTCAGCCCCTTGGATGCTGTGTTACACACTGTCCACCAACACTCAGAAAACAACAGGTTATGTAGCAGATAGGAGAGTTCCTTCTAAAAACAAAATAAAAAACTGCTTGAAAATCAAACAAGGCACTTGGACATTGAAATTTGTTCCAAAGGATCACGTCAAGGATCAATCTCACACCATTTTCAATAGTTTTGGGCCCAATCCAGTAATTCACTTAATGCACATCAGTAGTGCTCTTGGGTTACCTAATTTTTCATTGACTTATTTAAGCCTGTGTGTGAGTTCCAGTAAGGGAAAGAGTACTTCGCACTTGTTCAAGTTTTTGGTTTATGCAGCATATATTTTGGATAGTATTTTAGCAATAATGATATGCATGTAGATGTCCCTTTGTGCAACACTGGATTGCAGGATGACATCCCTTTCAGAAAAGAGCTCCTGTTTTTCACAATTGTAATTTCGAAGCTAAAGTGTAACTTATCACAGTAGTCCCAGAACATTGCATAGATGATTAAGTGGTATTTTCATACTGGGAATGAGTCCCAAATACAACACACAAGTGGTGGACAATGTCTGATACCTTCACGCTCGCGCTTGACACACGAGTCGTTGTGTACAGTTGGTTGGGTAGGACATGATGGAAATGAGAGATGGTTCCAGAGGTGTTCCCCATGAGAAATGGGTTTCATCTGGGCACCCCAGGAACCAGCTTTTTCCCAGGGCCCAGGAGCATCGGGAGCTCCCCAGGGCATCCAAGCAGGCCCTGGCATCCAGACCCATCCCACCACCCCAGCCAGGAGCAGCTAGAGGCACTGAGGCAGCCCCAGACCCAGGATGGGCATCTCCATACTTGGCTGGGCTGACATGGGATTCTGGGCAGGCCTGCTGGGGAACCTGGTAATGCCCTCAGGGCCCTGGTACTTTGGTGTTTTACAGCTGACACAGCAGGTGACTGTTGTATCTGATGGGAAAATGCCAAGCAGGGGAGAACTTTGCCCTCTGTATCCCTTAAATTGATAACCAGAACCCAGTAAAGTTATTCAAATATCAAACAATTAAGATAGTTTAAAGGTGTTTAGCATGTAATTATCCAGACACTATATATTTAGGCTTTTCTATATGGTACAAAGGCAGAATCCAAATGCAGTAAATTCAAAAATTTAGCTATTGTGTACTGTTCCAAAACTCAGATGCAATCTCTACCTTCCATACTATCCTGAGTTTAATACCTTTGGGGGAGGGGGCATGTCACCCTGAGGTATCAGACAGTACTTACTGTACATATTAATTAACCTTCAAAATTAGGTAAAAAAAATTCCCATAGGAATAATACATCAAGGAGTTGCAAAAACTCTTCTGGAGGGATGCTATATCACTTTCTGTTACAAATAGAGACCAAATATAGCCACTTCATTTCAGTTTCTCCTGAGATGGCTGCTTTAATTACCGTTCTTCACATCAGTGTAAGACTTCTCTTCATAGTAGTAACTTTCCATCTTTCAACTTTTGATTTCTGATTGCATGAGATATTAACAGTGATGTTGGAGTGGGCATAATGTCACTCTTAAAAGACTCATAGAAGCAGTTAAATCCAGTTTATGCTCTTACCAGTTTATGTACTTACTGGTGCAAAGGAATGGTTGCTTAGTTAGAAATCACAGAAATTTTATAAGAAAAAGAATTCATGCAGACCTGTATTCTCTTACATGAAGAAAAGATGGTATCTGATTGGGAACAACTCTTGTGATACGAAAAATATGGTGTGGCATTTTCCTGTTATTCATTTCGTTTTTCACATATAGGGTGAATGAACAGCATGAGCAGAAATTCTCAGCATGTCTACCAATTGCACAGAGGATGTTGCAGAGACCATTTGTCAAAAAGTCTGTTTACAGGCCCAAAAGTCTATCTTTTGGAGAGGGAGCAATTCAAAATATTTCTCCTATCTAGTTCATTCCTAGCTGAACTGTCCTCAGATAAACCATGTGGTGTCCATGTGAAACTCATCCGTCTCGTAGGATTTGGACAGAGTTCAACAAATTGATTTGACAACCATATGGTCCTCTTCATCCACATGAACCTTGAGCAAGTTTGACTTCCTTCCAGCCTTAAGAGTAAAGTGAGGGAAGAAGGGAGCTGTTCTTAAAACCTGTCAATGTTATTCCTAAATGTGCTAGAGGAGGATGTTGTCAAAAAACTGCAAGAAATTCTGTAGATTTGTGAATTACTGCCATTTCCTCAGTTTTACTGAATGCCTCTCTGCACACAGAGTGTTTGTCGTTGCACTGGTGTGGACTTGAAGGAGATTGTTGTTCACAAAATCGTGTCTCTTACATATTATATGATGGTCATTTCACTTACATGGTGTTTGTAAACACAGCAGTTGCTATGTACACAGAACGGAAGCAGCTTATTTTCCTGAGGCTGAGCATCTTACACCCTTCAAACCCTGATCTCCCTCCAATCTCACGTGCTGAAGTGCCTGGTTTATGTTAAATATGCTGGACTAGTCAGGAGCTTAATTAGCTAATAGCAAGCAGGAGGCATAATAACTGAATTGTACTTGCCTTTCCAGCAGTGGGCACTTCTTTGGCATTTCTTCCTCGTCTTGCTAACAGTGTTCCTAAAAATTATAGGAATTAATGTTTCATTGAAAGTCCGTATCCCTTGTTCTGGGTTTACTGAAATTGGCTGAAAGGCTCAAGGGGAATTGATAGGCAGATGCACAGCTAGACAATGGGATCATGTGAAACAGTGTCATTAACAAACCATGAGAAGCTTCAAAATAGGGTAGTCTGATAGGAGAAAGGTTACTACTGCAGGTTTGGAATGGGAAAAATAAAGAAGGTGTGATCAGAGAGAAAGAAACAATAGAAAAAGATTATTTAAGAGTAAACCACAGATTTCAAAATAAACATTATTTGAACCAAAGCACAGAACCATTTCAGATCTTGTATAAGTACTTTTATCTGAAGTTTATAAAAATAGCTTCTCAGAAAGGCTTAAATCTAAAAATATGTACAGGAAGGAAGTTTGCAGTTTTGTAAAACCGGTTTTCTTTTTCTTTCTTGTGACTGAAGATTTTCTTTTTTCAGTCTGAAGAGGGATTTCACAGTACAGCATGCAGACTCTTAGGATTTTGGAACCTTTCAGCTATGTATTTGTCATTCCACTCTTTCTTTTTTTTTTTGTCCAGAAGTTTTTCTCAACTATATTTTATTGCCAGTTACCTGCAAAATAATTCCCATTGCCAAAAACTTCTCTAAAATCATTATTTCTCTTTTCATGATATGGTATAGTAAGCAAATGTCAATTTACATTCAGTCTTTATGTAAAGACTAAATTTTGATAACTGCTATTATATTGCTGCTCCATTATTTCTCTGTGACAGGGCACCTCAGAATATAATGCAGATTAACTTTATGCTGTATTTTATGTAGGCTTCTAGGCCCTCTGAGAGATTGCATCAACATATGTTGGATAAATCGGAAGTAACTTATAGTAGGACTTTTGTAGTAGTAGTGTTATTTTAGCCGGGAGGTTCGCAGTAGTAATAATGTTTGAGCAACAGCACTGTCTTTGCAGCCAGAATGGTATAAGGCAATGAGCAAGCCAGAACTTGTAAAGAGGGGTAATATCTTTTATTAGATCTGAAAACAGACTTGTATGCATCAAAGCTTGTCTGTTTTTACTAGACATATCGGTTGGTTTATTGAAACAATATATAAGTAGGTCTTTTATCATCCAGAGGCAATCTGCTTTTTCTCAGCACACTGACTCTTTTCTGTTTATTTTTTTATCCCATTATTTTGGGAAGGTAAATATAATTCAGGATCTAAATATATGGAAATAAAATCGATGGACAAAAGCTAAGTTTTATGCTGTAAAGAGAAGTTTATTTCTGTGATTTAACTTTCTCTGAATATCAAGCAAAACAGGTTTTAGAAGTCCAATTGACTTGTCACTACTTCTGTCCTTTGCACTGCTCTCAGTTACAAATTAAGACCAAATGGACTAATCTGATATCTACAAGTTACTTTTCTTTTTGAAATCTTACTACTAGAATTCTGTAGCTCTTCTGCTTTTGATCTTATTACTGGTTAATTTCCTCGGTTAAATGAGAATCAAATTTCATATCATAATGTCTCTTTAATTATTTGTCTTTCCTTGTGTTTGTACTTTTACGTGCAGTAATGCACATTTAGGTGTACTTCTATATTTTTAAATATTTAACAGAAAATCTTAACATCTTTAACAGAAATACAAAGCAACCAAAAATGAACAAAGTAATGTGTTTTAACTTCCCAGAGACGAGGTAATTATTCCTTTATTTTCTGAAATGACAGGAAAAAATCTTAAATCATCCACATTTTGTGCTGTTCTTTTTTTTCTCTGAATAAGGTGAACCAAAATGCCAGCAGTTCTTAAGAATTTTCATTTGTGACTGTATATCATTACAAATTACTAATTCCTTATTCTTCTCAGGTGGAGAGTCCAGCTGAAGTCTGTGGATTAATGCCATTAGTAGTATTAATTTCACTAAGTAATAGTAGGCTTTGAAGTTTTCCTTGAATCTTAATTCAAGGAATGTTATGAGTATCAAAAACATATGGCTGAAAGACTGCAGCCAACCGCAGTTTAGCACAGATCCAGCCCCTACTTAGTGGGCTAAATCTATCATAAGTCTCTCTCCATTTCAAAGGAGAATGAGCCTCCTAACATGTCAAATAATACTCATTTCAGCTGGATACACCTCACTGGGTTGTAGCCACCTACAAGTGGGGCACCTTGTGGCTCCCTGGTGCCCCCGGGCTCTCCCTGAGCACGACTCACCCCGTGCCACCACTGCCCTCCGGAGCTGCTTTCCTTTCTCCTTCCTCCTTTTCTGTGGAGAAAGTGTGAATGGCCACCTAACTTTCAGCCTGGCAGTGTTGGGTGATACAAAATTTGGGTTCTCAATAAGGTGGGTGTCTGCCCAGAAGTGCATTTTGCAACTGCAGACGAGGTGGGCAATGGTCCACTGATGGTGAGAGTCTGTGGTCAGGGCCAGGAGGAACCCTGTTTGGGTTTTGGTAGCGAGGGGGCTGCAGGGGTGGCTTCTGTGAGAAGCTGCTTGAAGCTTCCCCTGTGTCCTGAGCCAATGCCAGCTGGCTCCAACATGGACCAGCTGCTGGCCAAGGCCAAACCTATCAGTGATAATGGGAGCACCTCTGGGATAACAGCTAAGAAAGGGAAAAAAAACCTGCTGTGCAACAGCAGGGGGAGAGAGGAGTGAGAATATGTGAAAGCAACAGCCCTGCAGACACCAAGATCAGTGAAGCAGGAGGGGGAGTAGATGCTCCAGGTGCTAGAGCAGATATTCCCTTGCAGTCCGTGGTGCAGACCATGGTGAGGCAGCTGTGACCCTGCAGCCCATGGGGGTCCATGGGGGAGCAGAGATCCACCTGCAGCCTGTGGAGGACCCCATGGCAGAGCAGGTGGATATCCAGAGGAGGTTGTGACCCCATGGGAAGCCCATGCTGGAGCAGGGTCCTGGAAGGACCTCTGGCCCCATGGAGAAAGGAGCCCGTGCTGGAGCAGGTTTGCTGGCAGCACCTGTGACCCACACTGGAGCAATCTGTTCCTGAAGGACTGAACCGTGTGGGAGAGACCCACATTGGAGCATTTCATAAAGAACTGCAGCCCATGGGAAGGACCCACGCTGGAGCAGGGAAGAGTGTGAGGAGTCCTTCCCCTGAGGAGGAAGGAGTGGCAGAGACAATATGTGATGAACTGACCATAGCCCTAATTCCCCATCTGTCTGTGTTGCTGGTGGGTCAAGGTAGAGAAGATCAGGAGTGAGTTCAGCCCAGGAAGAAGGGAGGGCTGGAGAGGAGGTGTTTTTAAGATTTGGTTTTATTTTCTCCTTACCCTACTTTGATGTAATTGGTAACAAATTAATTTCCCCAAGTTGGGCCCGTTTTGCTCATGACAGCAACTGGTGAGTGATATCTCCTTGTCCTCATCTCAACACATGAACCTTTTGGTTTATTTTCTCTCACCTGTCCAGCTGAGGAGGGGAGTGACAGAGTGGACACCTGGCATCCAGTCAGGATCAACCCACCACAGTTTCCCTTAGTCAGCACACAGAGAGTACATGCACTGCCTGGGCCAGAGGAAGAGAAATGTGCTACCAGGAGCATCTGAAGTGTTCAGAGAGCAGATATAATGAGTCCTGCATGTAGTGGGGTTGATGACAACCACTTATCTGTTCTACCAGATGTAGATGAGGTGCCACAGCAGCCAATGAGAAAGAAAGATAGGGTGAGAGAAGAGATGTGATAATGGAAGTCTGAGCAGAAACAATTCTTTCCAGAGAATGGTTTCTTTAACTTATCCTAAACAATGGGATACACTGTCCAAATATTACCTATGTAGTACTTGAGAACAATTGTTCTCATAGCAAACAGCTGTTTGATTCAACCACAGTTATGCCCTTTGCTTTCATGGACATTTGTGGGATTCCAGTTTTGGTCAGCTCTTCTGGCTGATCTTCTAAGTGAGTATCTGCCCTCCACATGAAAATACTCACTGTTTGACTTCAGTCAAGCATTATTGCTCATTTCCCTCCTTGAAAAGCTTAATTCATTGTATCAGGGAGTAGAAATTACAAGATTACCATTGTTTCATGTGTAGATCGAAAATTCTGGGTCCAAAGTGTTCTTGGAAGCCCCACATGAATTTATTCTTCAAAGAATTGTTTTTAAATTGTGAGGTGGACTCAGGGAATGTGGGCCTTATGATACCGCACACATTTTTCAGGTGTAGGATCTCAGAGTTGCCTAAGAGTGGTGAATTTAGATGTTGACAGGGCTTGCAAGAACAAATAAATTGCAGATTGGCTCAGTCTCATACATGTGAAGAATTCATTAAGATCATACTACGGATTTTTTCAATTTCTACATGTGGCTGATCCTTTTTTTTCACTTAATGGTGAGCAAAAGTCATCCTTCACAGTTATATAGATACCCTCAATGGCAAAATTTAGTAAGTATTTAAAGTCATATCAGTATCTCTTACTATCTGGGATAAGTAACTGATTAATTCAAAACCATCCAGAAAAGAGTTTTCTCAAGCTCTGTTTATTTTCTGGAAGGACTGTTGCTCCTTAACTCATAGTTAAAGATCAAAAAGGAGGATCAGAAATTGAAGATTACTGTTGTAACACTACTGAAGTTAATTTGGAACATATTTACAGACTTTGTATCACCTTCATATGATATAGAGAAATAGCAGCAGAAGCAGAGAAACAAGAAGAAACGTGTTGTTACCTTCCTCATCTTCCTTTCCTGTGTTCATGAAAGACCATCTAAATTTCTGATTGGTAATATTGACTCTCATACTGGCTGGATCCCCAAAAAAAAAGTAAGAAAAAGTTGTTGATTTTCAATGAATATTGCCAGAAATCTCTCCAATCTGGAAAGACCACACCAGACCACAACGTGCTGAATTTTGAACATGCCAGAAAGTTCTGTTATTCTTGCTAAATCCCTTATTTCTTTATCTGATTAAAGAAAAATACAAGCTAAAAGTTGTAGCTTATATAAAAGCTGAAGCTTAATAAATGCTATGATTACCTTGTTTACCACACAGTTGTACACCAGCACATTTTCCTCTCTTCTGGCACGTACCTCTTAAGGAAGTTTCTCCCACTGAAATCTGCTGTAGACTAATGGGGAAAAAATTACTTACCATTGAGGGCATTACTCAGCTTCTATGAATGCAAAATTTTAAGGCCAACTGTCTTGTAAACAAAAAAAAAAAGAGTGTTATCCTTGTCTAAGTAAACATTACACATTCACTTAGGAAACTACTGCATATTAGTGGAGAAGTATTATTTAAAACAAATAACAAAAAGTGAATAATCAGCCTTGCAGCTTGTCACAAAGCACTCATTGCTTGATCAGCTCACCCAAGATGTGGAAAATTTCAAAGACAGTAGGAAACTTTTCCTCCCAGATTCTCACTGCACTAATTAGCTTTGACTTGCTTTTCCTTCCATGTATGCAGAGAACTTTGACTTCATGTGTGTCCCTAACACTGCAAGATGAAATGATCTATAAATTCTCTTCTTTTGTACTGCATAAATGGGTTATATATTTAACACAGGCAAATTATAATTAAAAAATCTATCCCATGGTAATCAAAATATGAGCTATCAGTGTCAATGTTACTAGAAGTATTGAGTAAATATATAAAAGTGTATATAATGTGATAGTACAACTACACAGCTGTTGACACAGGAATAAATGCAAAAAGAAAATACACAGCCTTAAGTCCCCCCTGTCATACATGTGTATGTAATATATTGTTAAATGGTGGACATACTGTGGGTGCTTAATTATGAAGTAAGAAATAACTATAAAGTATAGTATGGCTTTTCTAGCACCTTAACAAGGCATAGATATATTGGTTATGGAACATCAGATAAAGATAGTGGATTATTTTGTTGCAGCTATCAGGCTTGTAGGAAGAGGAATTTTTTTAACATGCCAACTGTCACAGTTGTAGAATTCAGGAAAGATTTCAGACATACAAAGCCATTCTTCTGAAATAAATGCAACAGATTTCAAAGATATGGGGGTTGGACTGGATGATCTTTAAAGGTCCCTTCCAACCCACACTATTCCAAGATTCTGTGAGTCTATAAGATAAAGATGAATTTAGGATTATTGTTCAGAGTTTAGCTGGATACATACCAACTGCTTAATAATACAGGTGATGGGTACATGTGAGGTGTACCCATCTGAGGATACATCTGAGGTGTACTGCAGGAGAGAGAAGAATGCATAAGAGATGGAGAAATTTCAGGCTTGCTCTGCTCCCTTCTGTGGGAAAAAAAAGAGAGACTTATACTTTATGACCTGTACAGCACGGAGAGGTTGGCAGCAGAGAAGAGAGTTCATAAAATGTAAAAAATATGTCCTTGTTAAGCCTCTTACTTCTGGGATTGTGCAGAGTTAAAAATGAGCCCATAGTTCCCAGGCTCATCTTCAGGAGGTTTTTCCTGAGGGTCCAGACTGAAGGATAGGGATGAAATGACCCTTTTGCAAGAAACATTCACCGACTGGCAAGTAGGTGTTTTTTCCCCCGTAGGTATTTAGTGTGAATTCTTCCTGGGGTACAGTGGCTATTTACTTTCCTTTGCTTGCTATCGTGCACTGGATGAAGTATATCACATTCTTGAACACTTGGGGGTAGGATCCAGGATTATTCTGCTGTATTCTGCTGTTGGTATTTCCCCTGCAGTTGTGGTGGGCAAGAGTTGCTGAGTTTCTCATTGTGTGTCTAGGTGCAGTCTAGATGAGATTGGTGTGCTTTAGACCACGAGCAGTTTGCTTCTGATCACTTGCTTGGTGGGACTGGAGAATGGTTTGAAGGCTGGGATGGACAGCTCTGTCCATCTTTCCAAGTAAAATCTGCTCCTCTGTGGAATGTAAGAACTTTTTTCTGCATAGATTACAAGGCAAAATAGTATGCAATGGTCAGAAGTGTATCACCAACTGGGGCTCATCACATAGTGATTGAGTGCCTCTTGAAAATAAAACTTATTACATCAAAGAGCTATCTATGCACAAAGGTGAAAGAAAAAAAAAGGGGTTGCTTAAAAAACCCTAAATTCCACCAGCTTCACTTCTGCTGTATTTTTGTCGGTGATAAGACTTATGAGAATGGTATGTAACATGAAAAAAGTGCACATTGATAATAAGAAATGAGATCATACAGGTGAAAAGCTTATAGTAAGTAATAAGTGCAAATCATAAATATTGCTAATGCAACCAGCAAGAAGGTTTGGTTTGTTTTTATTGTCCCGGAGAGTTCATTCCAAAATCATAAAAGGAAATGCATCAGGTTTTGCCTTTTTGTTAATGAAAGCATAAATAAAGCATAATTTGATGGACTCGCAGATCACAAAATTACCTCACTTAAAATCTAAAAGCTCAAAATGTTGGGTACTGGGAAGGAACTGAAGAACAAACAAGAAAACAGGAAAGAAGTACTTTGTTCTAAAATTTCCTTGACTCTTACTACATAGGAAAAGCTAAAAGAAGGAAAAGCATGGGTTATTTTATTTTCATTATTAGAATTTCTGTTACGGTGTTATTTTATTTTGTGAGTAGGGGCACTTTGAGACAGTTGGTGGCAGAGGGTTGTATTTTTCTTTAGGACATCAGGGTGACAAGTTTAATTTCTTTTTTGACTTAAATTTTTTTAACTTTTCTAAGCAACTCAAAAATGAAATCTCTCTCTTAGTCCCTGGCCCCCTTGGATGTGTTTAAAACCCACACCCCAAAGGGGTCAGGAAGATACCTCATTCCTGCAGATGTGAATGATTGGGTAGAAAGGAACAACCAGCTCAACATCCTGCTGGCAGAGGGAAGCAGGTTGTCCCTCATGCCAGGCAGGAGGCAACACCAGTCCCACTGCACAGCAGGCAATCCCTGGGGAGTCCCTTTAGGAGAGGGTGTATAGACCAGAGGACTGCCTGCCTGAGGTTATCTCAGTGAGACAGAAGGACACAAACACAGAGGAAATAAATCAAATTATTTTAACTCCTCCAGTCATTGTACAAATTGCACACTACAACACGAAAACAACAGCTCATTGCCTCCACATGCTGGAGCAGGGATAGCAATCTCTGAGAATTCTGATTTGAAACTGGATGTACATTCAGAAGATTCAAGAAGTTGTCTTAACAGATGGGATCTGGCATGGAAAGGGGTATCGTATTATGTTATGAAAATATAAACATGTTTAATATTTTATGCCACGTTAGGAGTGCCTTCCAGCTTAAATAAAAATTTAAATGGTCCTTAAAAAATGTACAGCAAACAGATTGTGAAATCAAACTCAGACAATAATTAAAATTAAAAAAAGAAACCACGCTCTGGATTATTTGCCTCTGGGAAGGCTGTTTTATACATGCAGCTATTTCTCAACATTAAAGGTGTGTTTAAAATGTAACGTTGGGAAAAGCAGCAAAATAAAGAAAAAAACACTAAAAAAAGAAAGGGTTAATTTATTTTTTCTGTGTTGACAAGGAGGATACTGTGTCAAAAGCATTGTCTAAGACTTGAAAAATTAATTCCAGGAGTCTAACTGCTAAGATCATTCAGTCCCCGAAGCCCGTGGGAAGATAATTCAGCCATGAGCAGACTGTGTCACTGGTACAGCCCTACTTTCATATCTTATCTGTGAAGAGCTGGCTCGACTCATGAGCATTTGCAGAAACTGGAATGTGGTACAGAGATGCCAGAGTGACTCTGGGCCTGCAGCAGCACTGCCACGGGGTTTTCCTGTCAGTGGTGTCTGTCAGGCTCAGGCTGTCCCAGGTAGTGGAGAGCTGATGGCATAAGGATTGTATCATGTGGAAAATGTTGGTGATATTTCTCCTCTTTTTCATATAACCCCGAAACCCATATTGTTAAATGACTAGTGGTGAATGATTCCCAACCTGTCAATCGAACATGATTTAAATGAATTGTAAATACAGCTGATTTATAAGATGATAAATACAGCGTTGCTTTGCAGGCATTCATTTATGGAAGTAAAGTTTGCCCAGTGCACAAAAATTAGGGTGGATAATTTCAGGCTTATATTTCATACATCCCAATTCTTAGAACTGATGTCTTTTAAAATAAAATATTAAAATGCTGTGATTCTATAAGTATGTCCTATTCAGTGGTTCTACTGAATCATTGCAGTAAATATTGATTTAGGAGAGTAAGTCTCCCGAGATAAAATTAGGGACTGGGAAACAAACTCCAGCCTACAAAAACAAAACCAGATTTATTTAAAAGTATAATAGTGCTTGTATTAAGGCTTTAGAATGGTGATTTTCTGATGCTTTATTGAATATTTTTATTCTGAGTGGAGGCTGGAGGCTTTGGAAATTTTTGTAGAAAGCTTAGCACTGCAATGATGTCTGAGGTAGGTTACTGGCTCTTCAGGAGTTCAACTGCTCTGATCTGTCATGGTCTGCAGATGTGACTTCTTGGGTACAGTCTTGAGGAAAAAGGTTTGGGTTCTGCATCAGGATCATGCTGCCCATCACATTTACCAGCCACATCCAGAGCTCCCCTGACAACAAAACCGGGAAAAGATTATTATAAACTTGTTCTAGAGGGGTTACTTTTCATCCACTGACACATAAAATGAGCAAATAGTTTAAATTTTCGTAGGTGAGCACTTAAACACATTATTAGGCTTTGTTGAATAATTTTAGTAGTGATGTTTTTATACTCTCTGTTATGAGCAATATAAATATGATTTTTTTGCTTATGAAAAGGGTCTTTTCTCCATGAACACCAGTCCTTAACATATATTAGAAATGGGGTGACAAGTTAGAATAAGAACCAACCAAGCAATTCTCAATTTCTGTATGTAGTGAAATAACTCCTAACCAGCATCTTTGCTTTTAGCCTACTTTTGTCTGCCTACAAAGAACTTTGCTTGTCAAGAACTGTAGGTACCTACTCTTCAAGTGGAAAGAATAGCTGGCCTCCAACCTCCCACAGGGAGAGCTGAGAATTAAACAGATCTCTTAGAGAACCTAAGAATGGCTTTAGCCCCTTCAGCAGCTGAATAAGGTTTTATAATAGAAGTGCAAACGCACGTGCTGCAACTCTCAGTGAAAAGCTGTCATGATACCACAGTATTTGCAACCTAAAATTCAGCTTTCCCAGGCACCCTCCTGCACTTTATAAGTGCTTCTGATGCACAAATAATTTCCAGCATAGCTCCCGATAATTCTTGACAAATCGAAATTCTTGACAAATTGAAAATTATAACCTCCCATTAGGAACGTGAATTAAATGGGTGTGCTGGAAGCTTTATTTTCAGGACACAGTGTACAGCAGTATGGGCAGGGGCTGCCTCAAAAGAGCTACAAAGTTGCTGTCAGTGAACATTACACGCCGTAGGCAGGTTTGGACCTGGCTGACTCGACTCGGTGGAGTTCCTTGTGTGTGTGGGTTCTGCTGGGGATGGGAACCTTTGTAAAGGCACACAAGTAACAGCTACTGCCAGTGCCAAATTCCCCAGCAGGAATGGTAACAACTTCTGAACTTTTTTATTGCCCAGAAGAAATAATCACTGCTTGGGACACATAGGTTTGTACTTCCAAGGCAGTGTCAGCCACTGGATGTGAGTGTGAATCGTGGAGTTGTAAGTCAGTGTTTCCCACCTGGAGTGCTGTGAAAGCCACTACCCCAGCACCACTCGTCTTTCCAAGGAGATCTCGTCACCCAGTTCTTCCTGCACGTTTTCCCCCTCTTCTCTTTGCACTTGCCCTTTTCTTCTCTGTCCTTCAACGACACAATTGCATCTCCCATACTATTCATCATAATTTTATATCCCTTTCTTCTCCCTGCCCCTTCCCCTGTGCCCTTCTGTCTCCACAATGTGTGATTCACTGGGGAATCCCTTTTCTCTCTTTAGTTTCCCTTTCTTTGCTCCAGCTGCCCTGGACCTTTAGTTTCTCATATCCTTCTGGCCCCTTTTTATCAAGGGAGGGACTGTGCTGAAAAGATCTGCCTCTTTGAAAGGACAAGGGATAGTTGCTGTTCTGCCTCCTGCCTTAGAGCCTGCTTTAAGAATGCTGTTTTCTTAGGACTGAGGCATTTAAAACATACATATTGTATAAAGTCAGGAGTATGTCTAACCCCATTACATGCTCATACCTTGTCTTCTGTCCTAGCAGTTTAAACTGGGCAAAATTTCCATTTATCCACATTGTGTCTCCCCTTATGTTTCCTGCTTGGTCTAGTTGCAGTTTCTGCTTGGGCATTTGCAGCCAGAAGTTGAGGGAGCACAACCTTGATTCCTGCTGTCCACCCCAGGGAGAAGAGAGGTGAAGCTGTGACCAGAGTGACTGCACAGAGGATTCAGTCAATTCCCATCCTCACGCCTTCCCACTCCTCCTCTGTTCCAGGAACTCTCCAGCTGTCTCTGTGTTTACTTCTGCCTTCCCTGTGACATCTTCTTATAGGCTCTGTTCCTCTTTTGTATGCTGGAGAGCATGTTATCTGCAGCCCTCTTTTCTTCTCTTCTGTTGGACTGGGCATGCCTAGGCTCCTTTAGAGCTCTTATCCTGTCGAGGCAATGAAAGACGATGCATTCATTGCTTCCCCTCTTTCATGCCATCCTTAACAACACCAACAGCAAAATCCTTTCCATCTCAGCCTTGCTCCTTTGTGCAGTTTTCAGCTGATTTTTAGTAGGCCTGTGTTTGTCATTTGTGAGATTGGCTGCACAAAAACTGTAGGTGTAAATTTAATTAAAAAAAAATAAATCTGTAAACGTTACCTCATTCAGCACCATGATTTTTATCAAATGTAACGCTGGCTGTCCATATTGCAGGTGTTGGGTGGTGCCTGGCAAGGCTTTAATTTCAAGGTTAGATTCTTAGGTCTTTTTCCAGGTGAGACATTAAAGACAAATACCCATGAGGTTTCAGAAAGGAAGAGTCATCTGAGACTTGTGTGTCCTACTATAATACTCAACAAGATTTTTCAGAGCCAGATGAAAGCATGACAAATTGGTGAGAGGAAGGGTCAGCCCGTTGCAGGGGAAAAAACAACCCACAATATTTGCCCTCCTGGCTACATTCATGGACTGACTGACATTCCTGCTGCATGACAAATAGGCTTGTCTTCCCAAGCTGGAAGGAGAAACAGCAAGAATGTGGGAGAATCAAGATGGAGCCAAGAGCATGGTGGAAGGATTTAAGAAATAAACCCCTCCTTTATGGAAGAATCTGGGCTACTGATAGATGTCCGTAAGGAAAGTGGTGGTGAGGGAAACAAAACCAGGAAACATGTCAGGAGTGCTGAGAGGAGGCAGGACAGCAAGACGTGGGATGCAGGCTCTGTAAGAAAACTTACGTAAGATGTTGCTTGTCTGTTAAGGCTTATGTGACCTTTTACAAGCCTTCAACATAGACATTGCTGAGTCCTCATTGATCAAGTTTCCATGCTCTCAGTTTTGTCCTCTTTCTATCTTTTCTGGGCTGTCTGAGATGCTTTGGCATCACAGAAGGAAAACAGCCAGGTTTATGGCTTCCACCTTGCAGTATTGCTGCTGGACATGCTTAATCTTCTAACAGTGCTGACAGTTTGTCCTATCAATAGCCAGAGGTGCCATTTCTGGCATGATAATGGTGAACAACTGTGGTGGTGTGACAAAAAAAGAAATGAGCTTCCTGAAGTCTTTCTTCCATGCACTCTTAAGAATCTCTGCATGGCCTGACCGGCTCCCTGCATGTGCTTGACAGAGCACAAGTGAGTCATGGGGTTAGAGACTACATATGGCAAAATAAAGCATTCCAGCTCCCAAGAAGCAGAGAATAAGGAGGGGTGTACAGCACAGGTTGTGCAGAGGGAGGTTTAGCTGCATTTGAGCCTGTTCCACTTTCACAGTATTTAATGGCTAACTGGGAAGGCAGGTTACAGTGGGTATGCAATCATCATTAAAGCAACACTTGCAAGTTCAGCTTATGTTCATCTTTAAACAAGGGAGGGCAGCAGCTTTTTTGATAGCTGGGGTCAACTGTCTCACACATCTCTGTCTCACCTCTCCTCCCACTCCCATGTCCTGAGAAAGACACAGCCGTGCCTGTCTGGAGGAAGTTGGGAAGGAAAGAGGTTGATCATTAGGCTTTCTAGATTCCTCATTGTCAGACCCTCAAAAATCTGCCTTGACAGTCCCTCATGAGCAGCTTTTCTCCAAGATGCCATAGGAAAGCTTTAGGTATGAAAGACAAACAGCTATGGGCATGCATGGAAACACACCAGGCTACGCCATCTGAGCTAAAGATCCTTCAGGATGCTTGAGAGTTTGGAAATATCAGAATCATGGTTGTCCTTGACAATGCAAGCCTGGAAAAGTATCATCAGTTTTGTGCATGTCCTCCCTGAGAGGCTCATTGTGTTGTGGCAAAGCCAGTGTGTGATGTTCCTTGTGGCTCTGAACAAGTCCATCATGCACATGCAAGTGGCTTATCACGAAATGGACTTCTGCTTTTAATCTGATGTAAATTCTGGAAAATGCTTACCCAAGTAACAGGCAACTGAAAATAAGAGTTATGATGGACAGTTTCAGGCAATCGTAACATAAATGTTTATGCCACTTGGCATATATCTAGAAATACATTTATTTACATTGCAAGTGAAATGAATCAAAGTGACTGGAAAAAAGCTTGTAAACATGGAAGTAGCTCTTGAGAACTGCAGCAAGATGGACCAGTGGAACAACAGAAGGTTTTCTTAAACTCACTGGCAATTGGCCCTAAAGTAAAAAGCTACAATCAATAGATTTTAATAGTTTACAGACCATGATAGAAAAATAACCAAAACTTTGCATGGCTATGTGCTCAATTTCCTTATTTACTGCAAGGCTCTATCTCAAACAGTCACATTTCAGCTCTATATTTAGGCAACATTCATGGAGAGGAACCACAATATCCAGAGCTCCTGTGAGCTGCGCGTTTCCCAGGGAGATCTCAGGGAGCAGCTGATGTCTTGTTTGCTCTTCCAAAGAGAGTAGCTCTGAGCCCCCTCTTTCCTGCCACATCCTCCTGAGAGAGGCAAAGGAGGACGTTTCTTCCTCACACACCTTGAGATGTGCCAGCGGCACCCTCACAGGTGGGTAGTGCTGCCAGCGCTGATTCTCTGCCACGCAACCCCATAAACAAGCTGCCAAGAGCTGCTGGATGGAGCTGAAACTGCATGTCGCAAAATAAGCCTGAAGTTGAATCGTCCTTGAGGTAACGTACATAAAAGAAGGAAATGAAACTCCTCTCTAGAAGAGTGATGTATTTGCTTATTGTCTGAGGAACTAAACACTGTAAAAAAGGAAAGCAGGGTCTGTAAAGTGGTGTTGTGCGTTCAGAGGTTAAAACTTGCCCCTTACCGACTGTAGATGTAGTGATAGAAACCATCCATTGGTGCAAGACTGAATTTAAAATGAAAGAGTTGTTATGATTATACGATAAGTCAGTCATATTGAAAGTGAAAGCAAAACCCATAAAGGATTTACATGAATCCTTCAAGTGACATTAACCTCATGAAAAATCTGCTTCACCTCATCTGCGAGTGCTTCAGGAGCGGGAGGATTTAGTGCTGAAGAAGCACACAGTTATTTAAACTCCCCCTTCAGCAGCTGTAGATGGGTTTGAAACATCCCCATGTCCCCTCAAGGGCTTCTGGATGAAGATGGTGATTCTGGTTTTGGTCCTCAGGGGATGTGCACTCTCACCACCTTGTTGAGAGAGGCAATCTGACTGCTGGGACTTTTATATGGCATAGTTAACACAAATAAATCAATTTAGCAAATGTTGCTTTTCCCTTTTCCCCTAAATGTGTTCGTGGATCCTATGAAGCCCTAACAGAAGCCAGGCCGAGCAGCTGTTGCCCTCATAATTTCCCATTTTCAGTCACACTTGACAAAACTGTGTTTTTTTCTCTCCTCTTGAAAAGACTAATGTCTGATGTCTGCTCAAATTTACTAAGTAAATAAAACACTGGGTGATGTCCCCGTGTACATTTAGGAGTGTAAAAAGTGGCAAAGTAGGTTTGTTTGAGCTGCTCTAGACTAAGGGCAACCATTCCCATAGCACTCACCTCTTCATCAGCCAAAGGGCCTCTCTCTAAAGGCAACACATGTTCTACCATCTGCATTTGGACAAGTGACTCTCTCACCCTTTAGCTTTTATTCCATTTGACTCCTTCAAAGACAGAGAAAAGATTATGATGATTATTTGCTAATAAGATTATATTATAATTTTAACCTGCTATATATAACAGGTACTAATACTATATAACATAATTGTTACAATTATAAAATATAATTTAGTATAATTATTATCAATATCTGAAAATGGATCAGGACAAATTTCTAGTATGCTCACCAGCAGAAAACATTTCAATGTCAAGCCTTTATAATAAACTGCATTTAGATACGTTCATGTATGCTTCAGCCTAGTCAAGGCCATTTGTTGGTTTTTCTCTTTGAAATAATACATTTCTGTGTGCACCTCTTACCTGTACACTGAGTAAATGTAATGTCCATGAAATCTCAGGAATTATGTAACAGTCAAAATTCAATTACTACAGATTTGCATTTGTTAAATTCTTTTTTGCATTGAGGTTAATCATTTAATGTATGTTCCTAGTCATCCTGAACTCACTGACAGCTTTTAAGTGGCTTCAGTGGGGCTTGGACACCAAAGCAGACACATCCCAGAGAGATGAAGAAAAAACAGCTCACAATAAAAGAAAACAATTACTTTGCTACAAGAAAAATATTATCTATTACAATTAAACTTAGTATGCTGTACATAGAGATAATTTCTGCAAAAACATGGGCATCTTCTACCTAATTTTATACCTATTTGATTATAACAATGTCTTGTGAGTAGTATAGACCCACAGATATATTTTCCCTTTCCTGGTGGTGCTGTAGTTTAAAAGCACTGTGTTTTTGCACCTGACTAGCCAAAAGCATACACATTCTAATCTTGTCCAACAAGAAGATTGTACCAATTTATCTCAATCTTTTCTAAATTGGAGTAGTTAAATCGATACGTGTGTGTGTGCAGCTGAGGGGGTTGGTCTACACTTCTCTTTCAATTAATCTCTCCGGCAGTTGCAGCACATCCTCCCTCCCAGCCAGTCCCTGTGTGTGCCTGGGAGAAGTTCAAAGACTGTAAATAGAGAAGGACTGGGCTGCAAACAAGGCCAAGCAGAACTGAAACTGAAGTCCCAATGTGTTTTGCTTATTGCTCAGACCTCCTTTGCAGTACGACACCTTGCCGTGCCCCAGATTAGCAGGCTTGTCACCAGGGATGTTTGAAGCCTGTTTGATAGTCCACATTTTCTAATGCTGTTGAAATATATTGCCCTTTCTAGAAGTGCAGTGCAGAAATAATTAACATTTACCAAATTCTAGCAACAATTTGTCTTTATAGGACCTGAGCTTATTAGCTACCTTTAAAGTTCTTCTGGCAGTCACCTTTCCCTTTAGGATTCAACTAAACCAACATTTAAGCAGATAGATGCTGACATTCCCATCACTCTAAGTGGTTCTGCTCACCACCAGCATCTTGTCCCTGGACTCCTGGTTTCTTCATGCTATTGTAAATATTTTTGCAGTTCCTCAAGGAACTGATATAGCTGGGGAAAAAAAAAAAAGCTTGCTTTCAACCGTATCAGTCTCCTGATTCTACTTTGCCCTGTGGATAGAGAACCAGTTTTGCCAGGAGAGGGGAAGAGAATGGTGGTTGGAGGCAAGGGAAGAGGAGGACAACACCTTTCAGTGGCTGTGCTGACTTGGAGCATTTGTCAAACAGTCCACGCTTCAGTTCAAACTTTTATTTCACGTGATGCCTCCTCCTAAGGAATTCTTTGCTGATGTTTGTCATATTGACTAACATGGTGGCATCTCTCCCCGGGAGCTGTGCATGTCTGGGGTTGACTCTCACTGCCTGGGGTGCCATGTAGCACTCCTGGTCCCTGGAGTTCAATGCACAGTTAGCATCAGATATTCAGTGATAACAAATGGGCACAAAAACTTTGCCGTGGCCTACCTGAAAGACAGGAGTAAACCAAAAGCTTATTTGGGCTTACATGTAATTGTAATTAAACCACCAGCACACTAAAGTCTCAATCCAGTTGAAAGTTCTTTGATTACAGCCTGTAAAAATGTGCCTTCATTACAAACTCAGCAGGCCCAATTAATTTGCAATTATAAACACTAATAAGTGCTATAGGAAAGTCAGGACAGCCTGGGGGATCTGGAGATGGCAACTGCTCCTGAGAAGGATACAGATGTGTTGCTCCGGGGTGGAATTGATCAGAAGCTGCTACCAGGCAACCTGGGACCTGAGAGGAATCTCACGGGAGGAGAGACAGGACCCACATCACCTCATCCTCCAGAGGGAGAAGAGACTGGCAAGGGCCTCCCAACCATGGTCTGCTCTGAGCAGAGACAGGGCAGCCCCAGGGAAGCAGAGCAGAGACTGTGCTCTTTTCCTCAGGGCTGTCAGAGAACAGAGAGCGGGTGAATTACTTTGGTTAATGCTCTTTCAAGTTGGATTTATCACGTGCTTAGGTGCAAGATAAATTGGGACATCTCATTTAACAAAAAAAAAAAAAAAGGCCCCATCCCCTGGCTTTTTGTTGGTGTCTTTGGATCAGGGTGTAGAAGTTGCAATGTTCATGAAAACAGAAGTGACAACAGAAGTCTCTCTGACTCAGCATGGTCTTTAGTCTCACACCTGCCTTTTTGTTGAAGCCTTATTTGAGGTCCCTGGGATATTATTTAGGCCTGACTCAACTGAGCTCTGGCTCTTGCATGTAGTTTGCTTTGTTGGTCCATTGTTGGTTCCAAATCCCAAAGAAATAGGACAGAAAAAGGGGCCATCAAACTGGCAACTATTTCAAATTACACAAAATAATCAAACTAACCTCCTTTTACAATGTCAAGAACGAAAAAGTTGTGATAAAGCAACAGTTACTTGAAAATATTATGGATTAATTGTAAAGTAGTGTTATGGGCCCTTAGAAAACCACAACTCATTTTGGTTGAAGAAAGTTCTAGTGATCACTGCTGCTTCATGGCTCACTTGCTAGCTCTACTGTATTGCCATTTTGGAGGCAGGTGAACTTTGAGATGGCAGCCTAGGCAGGGTCTGTAGGCTGTGTCCTGTCACTGCAAGCTCTGAAGCAGAAGAGGCAGCAGATGAGTCTCTGGGTTTTGAACTCTACCTGTTATTTCTGCCCTAGGGCTTCCCATGGTTGGTGGGAGCACATCTAGTATATTAAAGGGCAGCATTTCAGAGGAAATGCTCTCATGCTTTAGAAGCAGAAGTTCAAGGTAACTTTATCAAGCTACTGCAGTTGCACATGTTACTTCCCATTACTCAAGGTAAGGTAACTTGTTCTGGGCAAGCTTCAAGTAAAAAGTATTGAGCCCTGATAGAAAATTTCACCCTGGAGGTTCAGCCAGGGCAGTCCCTGCCCTTTCTTGTCCTTCTGGCCTCATCTGTGCCTTCCTCTCCTCCCCATCAGTGCTCCTTTGACACTTATGTGAGCCAGACCAGGGAGCCAAAACAGCAGAAAGAACGTCTGAAGGGTGAGTTTGCCTGGCTCCCAGGAGGAGCCCCAGTGCCAGCGAGGAGGAGGAGGAGGAAGGGTGGGAACAGGTGCTGGGCACAGCAGAGGGGGAGCTTTTCAGCTGTGCAGAGTGGTTAGACAGGCTTCTCCATGATGCCAAACCACACCTTGAGTTGCACCATGCCAGTGTGGAGCTGGGCTATGTGGGATGGGTTACCATTGCTCCACTGCCACTGCTCCATTTCAGTGTCACACTGTCAGTGCAATGGCCTTCCTTCCCATTCAAGGCTGGCATTCCCTACAGACTTAAAGGAAGTGTTTGATTCACAGGTGAGTCCCGTGAGCTGTAGGGGCAGACCTGAGGGGCTGAGAGCTCTGTGTGCCAGCCAGCCTGCAGCTGGGCTCGTATCAAATGCAGTCAGGGATGTTAAATGAGGGTTACAGAATATGAAGCACATGCTAAGCATGCGAGCCTGTGCAGCAGTGTTACAGAAGAGGCTGAGACAGAAGGACATTTTGGGACAAGACTGGTCTCCTAACTTTAGACGTTTGCAGTATAGACAGCTACACTGACATAGCTGGCAAGGCTCCCTTTGGAGTCAACTGGAGAGGAGCAGCCCTTTTAAGATGCAGTTCATCCCATCCTGATGTAGATACATGAAGCTAAAGATGACAAATACTTCTCTGAAATTTTAAAAAGGCAAAATTCTCCATAGGGAATTATTTTTAAATGAGAGAGTCATGACCTATGAGGGCCTGTTTCTTTCCAGGTTTCTTTCTTCAGAGAGCCCATGGTGTCTTGCTGGAGCAGACACTTGGCCAGAGGAATCCCACCATTTCTCTCCCAGGGCCTGAAGGGTGAGGAAATGAGTAACATATTTATCTATGTTTGCAGAATCATAAGCACATTCCCATCGCAAAGCAATAACTAAAAATTGCATCAGACCGAGAGGGAAGGTAAGTGATGAAAGAAGGAACTGCATTCCACTCTCTGAAGAACAAAAAGCTTTTGAAAGAAGAAGAAAACTGCCACAAATTCAGCTTTGTTCTGAACTGACGCAGATATTTCTATGCAGTGTGATGCTTGCCATTAGCATCTTCAGATGTATTTTTTTTTAATTTAGAAAAGTGTTATTTGGCTCCCTCTAAAGCCAAAGGTAGATGCTACTCAATTTTTATTCTGAACATCAATCTACATTTTGGGCTGTGTAAACCCTCGAGGCGATAATTGTTCAGAAATAGACTGTTCTATTCAGCGTGGAAGCCCAGGCTGCTGCTACAGAGTTTTGCCAGCTCTGAGAACCTGCCAACACACCTCTGTCTCCCGGGGGCACAAAGAGGCAGAGCTGCCTCTTTGCTGCCAGGAGAAACCCCATGTGCAGGCACAGTTGCGCTGGCAACACTGGCAGCACTCCTTCCCTCCAAGGGCTGCTGGCTCTGCCATGGCAGCGAGAAACAAAGGTTTGCCAGTTTACCTGCAGCAGGGATGTTTTGTCAGCAGAGTGCACAGGTCAGACTTTTCTGCAGCAGAAGTGGTACCTGTTGTACTTGACCTTGATGTCTGTACGTTTTATTTCTTTCAGCATACGTTTTGACTGATTGATTTCAACTCACTCACTCTGGGGCTGCTATTGCTATTGGTGATGGACTATTTAGCATTTTAATGGGAATAAACACTCTTCAGAGAGGTTTTTTAAACTGTCACATTTCTTCACAGACTGCTAAACTTTCCTGGCATTATCTTATTAAATATTAAATGTCAAATGACGTTTATTCTTAATATGTCTGACATGCTCATGTAAGTGTAAAACATATGTTTAAGAACAAGTTCTTCTCCCTCCTTAAATTTGGGCTTCATCTGCTGTTTTATTTAAATGAGGGGTCACAACTGACCACTGCATCATAATATTTACCTGGTTTTGTAAAAACCATGCAATCCTGTGACATTTTTGAAAGGAGGTAGGCATACATGCTGGCAGCTCCTCCCTCCTTAAGAAGAGTGCATATCCCTTTGCTTCTGCTTGGGATGAGAAAACATGCAAAACAATGCTGTCATTTAAACCAGCCTACTAGTGTTTGATTCTGCAAGTGTTAAGTGTTGTCATTGCACAGTTTCACTTCCTCTGTGACAGAGAGAGAACTACACTGTATGAAATAATTTGTTTATATTCCTCTCCTATTCCAGACAGAGTTACAAAGCACATTATTGTGACCACTGAGCCAAACACTTTCATTCCTTTGGCACAAAGCAATTTAAAATTAATTTTTCGAGAGAGTTTTCTTTTCTTGACCTCTTCTCTAAATGAAAATGATCCTCAGAAAATTTTGCATTAGATAAATAATTGGCCTGGATAAAAACCTTTGCCCTCTGGAAACATTTTCAAGTGTTTGGAATGATAAACTCTGTCCCTAGAGACCAGTAATCCAGCATTGCTGTGGTTCTGTCAGTGACAGATAGGAGAGATGTGTAAGTTCAGGTATGCATTCCAAGGGAGTACATTTCATCATCGTGGCTGGGCTTCGCGGACGAAGATCTGGGAAGGGCTCTACCCATGTTTGTTACAAGCACGTTGGTGGCTAAAAAGGCCAATACAAGATAGACACGTCTGACTGCAAAAGGCACAGCAGAAAGACTCCTTAGGAGGTATATTCTGCAAGGCACGATTCTTTCTGTGTTGCCTTTTCTCCTCAAGGGTGATCCTGGGTGCTTTCTCAGAAGCATCAGCAGCGTTATAGATGGTGTGCCTCCAGGTCTCCCGATTGGAGGCCAGAGTAGACCAGTTATGGTGGTCAATATGGCCAAGGCTGAGATGTTGTTTCAGGAAGTCCTTGTATCTTCTCTTTGGGGCTTCTCTTATGTGGCAGCCACTGGCAAGTTCACCATAAAGCAGGATCTTAGGGAGGCGGTGGTTGGTCCTTCATCCTGGAGATGTGCCCTGCCCATCGCAGCTGTGTTCTCAGCAACATGGCCTCTATACTTGTGACTGCTGCTTGTTCAAGAACAGATGTATTGGTCACGTAATCTGATCAGTGGATGTTTAGGATTGTACGGAGGCAGCGCTGATGGAACCATTCTAGGAGACGCAGGTGGTGGCGGTAGATGACCCATGATTCGGAACCATACAAGAGAGTCGACAACACTATGGCTTTGTAAACACTGATCTTGGTACTTTTCTTCAGGTGTTTATTTCGCCAAACTCTTTTATGAAGTTTTCCAAAAGCACTATATGCCTTTGTTAACCTGTTGTCTATCTCTCCGTCAATCTTACCATCTGAGGAGATAGGTAATAAAACTGCTGGACTGATTTGAGCACTGATTCACAATGGTGATATGGGGATGATGGAAGGCTTCCTGAGGTGCAGGTTGATAGAAGACTTCTGTCTTCTTTAAGCTGACTTCCAGCCCAAAGAGCTCAGCAGGAGCTCTTTTGCATCCTGCAAAGCAGGATGTTAAACGCTGCAGAGCTGCTTCTGTGTGAGCGACGAGGGCGTCGTCGTCAGCATAAAGCAGCTACTCAAAGGGAGTACATTTAGGCTACTATTAAACAATCACTTTGGATAATGTAAAGTAAAATGCTTTCAGAGTAGAAGTTTTATGAAGTCTATAAACCTGTTGGTTTATAGATAAATGGCTGCTAAAGAGAAGATCAGTGACAGCTCTCAGCAGCAACGTGTGAGACCATGATATAGGTAGATTCAGCCTGAAGTACCTGGATGGGGACAAAGTGGGGACAAGAGGGGAAATCGAGGATGTCCAAGGCTAATTCCAGGCTCTGCTGTATGATGCTTAGGCTGTACTCTCTACTCAGTTGCACAGGAAATAGTGACAAGATCAGTGTCAAGCTACAAGAAGTTTTTTTAGGTTGCTATAAGGAATGAAAGCAGGACAGAAAAGTCGGGGAAAAGGAAAAGAGATGTTGGCAGCAGAAGGAATAATTTTTCTACTAGACTAACTTTCCTGTCCTCTGTAGTCTTCTTTGGGCAGCCCAGTCTTGCTCCAGGGACAGCTGTACAAGCTGTGCTTTGACACAGGTCCTTTTGCCTGATCCTTTTGTATTCCCCTCTACCTTATTTTCTTTAGCTAAAATAAGCAGGAAACACGTCTGCAAGGACTAAATATGTATTTAAACAGTGCAGATGATGATCCTGCAGAGAAAATGGTCTTGTTTTTTGACTCCATCACTCCTCTCCTTTGCCATGGAAGGTAATTTCCATGTGCTGTTTCAATGCTGCTCCTCTCCCAGAGTCTTTCTTCTGCCTGCCTTGAAATGAAGCCAGGCAGCACCCCAAGCCAGGACAGCAGGTTGCCACTCATTTTTTTCCAGCAGGGATTTAAAAGGAAGGTGGGCAATTCGTTGCATAGCAGGACTGGAAAAGGCTCTTCAGCAAGAGCAGAGGCATTGCACAAAAAATTTCTTGCAATGGAGAAACACTTGAATGTTCTTAGTTTCAAGGAAACTGTTGGTAGTTTTTGTGGGTTGTTTGCTAAAGATTTATTATTATGCCTGTGTATTCAAATAAAAGCCATGATATTTGCTTAGCAGCAGGAGAGCAGTAGTGTGGGACAATACTCTCTTGCATCCATTCCCCAGGATCTGGCCAAAGCAACCTTTCCATGCACTGTATGAAAAAAAGTCCCCTGAGATAACTTTTCTTAAAGATGTCATCTTAAAACTTTCTTCTGTTGTTTTCTCTAACGTTGTTACTTATCTTCATAGTCCTTTTCTTAACTCATTTGCAACAATCTGCATTTCATGTGCACAATCTCAGACGGGGAGGTTACAGACAGGTAGGAATGGAGACACTGTCACGTGGCATAAGCTTGGTTCCTCCATCCCAGGAATGTGCCTCCAGTTCAAGCCATGCTCAATAGGCACAGATTAAAACTACTGGAGGAAGGAAAAGTTTCCTTAATGCTGGATGGGGAGTAAATATTAAAGTCCATATTGCATTCAATGGATGAGAGAAACCCCAAGAGCTTGTGGAGGACAAAACAGAGACATGAAAGACTGATGATTTACAGTTAGTATTTGAAAGACATATAAACAAATCCTAGTTAAGTCCCTCTGATAGATGAATCATTGCCACCAGTATTAGAATGTCAAATGATACTAGTGTTCAAAATGATTGCTGAGATGGCAGTTCTTTCCTAAATCCCTGTTTTCAGTTGCTCCATATCTTACCTCTGGAAGTGAAATTTTTCCATTAGCCTTGACTCGGAAATGAAAAATTGTGGACTTTCAAAACTCAATTTCAAACAATGCTACCCAGCATAAAATAGACTCTGTTCTTCTGAAAAATGTGTGGCTGCCTGACATTTTCTAGCAAAGCTGCTGGCTTTATAGTTTTCAGTCTTATGACTCTGACAAGTTGGGAAAAATGTGCAAGGAGAAATACTATACAGATATTAGGGCTTAGGAAAAATTGCCCTGCATTTGGCAAAACTTGATTTTCATTTTTTATATTCAGAATAAAGGAATTACTGGTGACACAGGTACACTCTTAAAGAGTTTTGAAACCATTCTTTCAGCTACAAATCATTATCTGATTTTATTAAAGGGGTCATTTGGAAGCGTCATGCAGCTCCTGTATGTGGATGACAATACAAGTCTTGTGTTCTGTGTGAGCGCTGCTGAGATGAGCCCAAAGCCCATCTGATCCACCACTTTGTTACCTGTGGTTGTGTTTGTGGAGCTGGATGGAAAGGCAAACCCTTGGGGTGTGGCAGAGGCAGGATCACAGCAGGAGCAGAATTAATTGCAGGCTTTGTAGTGATCGGGGCTTCAGTGTGCTCACCATGGCCCAGTAAAACAGCTCCCAATGGAATTTTAAAAAATAAGGATTTTTTTAAGCTCCATGAACATTTGGATGGTGGAAGTGTTATAGTTCTGTGCCTCTGCAGTGGAAAGGACTGTTGGGAATGTTGACTCCATCGACTGACATTTTTGCCCACGAACATAGTTCTAGGTCAGCAGCTGAGCTGTGGCCACCAGGAAAGCAGAACATTTGTAATAAAACCTGTATCAGAACATTTGTCACAGAGCAGGTATCCCATGTCTGGAGCAGGAGTTTTCTATCCATGCCCTGCAGGCTCACAAGGCCCAGCAAAGTGATGGTGAGCAATCGCTCCCTGCTCTGCTGAACCTGATTAAAGTGTTTCCAATTAACAGCTCTATAATAATGGGAGGGGGGGCTGAGAGAGACTGTAAAGGCTGACAGTGGTCCACTTTTTAAAAGTCTTTAGGAATCACTGCTCTCACAGCAGAGAGGTGTCTTTTAATTACGTTTTATATGAATCCCTTTTATAAATGGTAAAGGACATGCTGCTAGGCAAACAACCAGTTCTCCACCTAAGCAGCAACCTCTTGCTGGCACAGATTCACCCCATTTCAGCAAAGTACTTAAGTACATGCTTAACTTTAACCACCTGAACTGTCCCACTGGAGCCACGGAGATGACTCATGAACTAAAGTTAGGCCCCTGCTTGCGTATCTTGCTGACTGTGGGCTCCTGCAGTATCTACTGCCAGATGTTTGCGAGAGGAAATGAAAGAAACTCTGCAGTGGACAGTTAAGGGAGTAATTAACTAACAGAAGAAACTTTGTATTGCTTCCAAATATCTGAAAAGTAATATGACTGGATATTTTGGTAGTCCAGACATAGGTTTAAACCACTTTTAGTCCAAGTCAGGTCTTGATCTTTTATGTTTATTCCTCTGTATTCCTCTCTAATGCTGCAGTCTGTCCACATTGGGCTTTATCAACTTTGTGGGTTTATCCTAATCCAAGTATGCATTAATATTCTTCGTGCACTTACCATTAAATACAAAATTGCTGGGTAAGAACATATAATAGAAGAAAGAAAAATGCTATGTTCAGTGGATCTAATGCTGCATTGTAGAAAAGCTACAGTAGAAGACGGTGGGGTTTCCAATGTACCTCTACTTTTGCAATCCATACACTGGCTTTCTTTTCTTTCTTCCTTTCCAGCATACTCATCTTTCATATGGATTGTCTTCCAAAAGCTTCTTAAGGGAACACAGCACAAACAGCACAGGGTTGGGATAGTGTTAACAGGAGACCTCAGGCTGAAAATCTCACAACCATTTCCTATGCCATGAGCAGCACTCATTACAATAAGGTCTTTCATTCGGATTATACAACCCTGCACAATGCCCCACACCGGGCAGCTCGCACAGTCAGAGCCCCGTTTTAAAGGCAAACCCTTCCCACAAATCCAGACACAGCCTGGATACCTCCAACGTATTCTCTGTAGGGCAGATGAGGAAATTGTCACTTGCAGGACCTCAGGCATTTTGTAGAAGTGCTGCTTTTCTAGCTCTGGGTTACCTGGAGCTTTAGAGGGAAGTATTGCAGGCTTGTGACAGACTGTCACAATCTGAGAGAGAGACGGTGAAAGATTTATTAGGGGGGAAGATTCTTCTTCTCAAGCACAGCTTTCTCTGAGGGCTGACACTTTATTTCTTCTTGGTGCCACCTCTAAGGGCTCTAATACCCAAAGTGACAGCAACAGAATAAAACTCACCATCTCCTGCCTTCATCACCAGTGTGGACTCAGCTCAGTGCCTCCTGAATCTGCCCCGGACTGCTCGTACACAGATGACCATCTCACATCTTAGCTGAGCTACTTCCACTGGGCCAGACTGGCTAAGCTGCTGTTCCATTTGCTGGCAGTTTCTGCAGACATAAATCCCTGGCTGTGTCTGACACTTCCTTTAAAAGCAGGCTGCTCCAGCACGGGCCTGAGACAGGCTAGAAGGGGACTGAGCAGGAAGCCTTGTCGTTCTAATGCATGGTGGGGTGACTTTATTCTGCAGGGGAATGGAGGCCTGCAGGACAGCCCTTTCTGTGATCACTAGCTTCATTTTGAAAAGCAGTGGAGAAATAGCACACAAGAGGCCACACTTAAAATATAACTGACTGCTTTAAATTCCTTCTGTATGAGTTCTGCCTTTCCTTAACGTCCATGGGAACTCTGCCAGTAATTGCCCTTGTGCTACGGTTTCTCCCTTTGTATTAGTGTCCAGCAAAGCCTGATCTCCACATTAGCTCAGATGGCACAGCACTGATTTCTAGTCTGAAAGAGCACACAAAGGTATTCTGAATATGAACCTCATTACTGACCTTAACTTTCATCCTATATGACAGCTACTTTTAGTTATGTCATATCCTATATGCCAGACCTCTCTTCCTTGCTAACACTGGAAGGGAAATAATGGCTTGTTGTTTCTCTGAATTACTAGAGCTACCCTTAATTTCCATCCAGAAAAGCCCTTCCCACTATTTACTCTGTCCAGAAGAAGACCATAGATAGCAGTGGATGAAACACTGGCTGATATTTTAGAAAGTTCCTCCACTGCTGTTAAAGCAGATCAGCCAGGAAGGGAATATACAGCTACAGTTCTTCAGTCCCATTTGGTAACCCTAATGCCTAAGAAGTATTTAGGGTGAATCTTTTTTTGACTTGTTACTCAGTTTTCACTATACTTACATGCCTATATAACATGCACAACCACCATCCGTGGTGCTCCATCTAGAGTATAATTCAGGACACAAATTAGATACTCAGCTGGGCATTCAAGAAGGTCATACGCTGTTCTCTTTGGTGGGGAAGGAGGCTTTCTGCAGTAGGTAGTTCCTCTCTTTTGTGGCTTTTGAGCAGGGTTTGAGCAAGGAGCCATCCATCTGGGGAATTCTCGCCTCCCTCTGGGCAGCTGCTGTCAGGGCTGGCAGCTCTTGCACTGCATCTCCTCCATCTGGGAAAGCAGGGTGGCCACCCTCGGTGCCGAGCTGTCAGACTGCTCGGAGCTCTGCAGTCTGGGCTCACACTCCCAGGCAGGTGGGTCAACAACACGAAGAATTTTATTAAAAAATAGACTTAGGTTCATCAATATACACCAATAAAAATTGTTTTGGGGCACATGACCTTTCAAAATGTATTATTAGCTTGCATTCGGTACTGCCTTAGCTTCCAGGGAAAGGACACACAATCCCCCTGGCTCCTGGTGCAAAGGCCAGTTGCAGCCCAGCTCCTGAAATGGGGCTGTGGGGCTTCTGTCCTGATAGAAGTCCTGATGGGGCTTCCGTCTATTAGGGTGTGTTGTTTATTGCAACAGGAGCCTTCTGACCTGTCCCACTGCTTGGTAAGAAGTGAGAACACCTTCATATAGAAAAGCTGCAGCTTTTTAAATAATATTACAGCTCCTATTCTGAACTATATCCTAAACCTTGATGGCAGATGGGGCCAGGGCAGCTGCTGCCCCTGTCCCACGTCCTGATGCCAGCTGGGTCCTTGGCACTGAGGTCTCAAGGCATCTGCCTGGCCTTGGGATGTCCTGTGCCAGGGGAGTAGGTGGTATCATTTCAGGGACCTGTCCTTTAGCTCAACTCTGTGGGTGTGAAAAGTGGATTTGTCTCTCCAGGGAGTGTAACCAGCATTTGCCCACTGTGGTTTGGCCAACAAACCAAAATGTTTCCAGTGGCCCCTCACCTGTAAGGAGGATTGGAAGAGTGATGCAGGGAGTTTGGGCTGCAGTCAGCCCCTTCAGTCCTGCACAGTGAGCACAAGAATCACTTTTCAAAAAGGTGATTCTGGATTTGGATGACAAAAACTTGACTTATGGGTAGGTTTAATCACAATATCTTCCCAACTCCAGGTTCTTTGCTGTAGGCATTGAATATGTGACTTTGCTTTGCTACTCTTCAGGCCAATTCTATTTTTTTTTTTTTTTAATATTACTGTGTACATTTATGGGTGAATTGTTTCATACACATTTCTGAGAAGAAAATTTGTTTTTATAAATGCATGGATGCATATAACAAATTAAACTGGTAAATTAAAAATAGCATCATCTTATCCAGATAAAGAGACTACACTACAAAACAGTTTTATTGCAAAAGTGCCCTGTAATGCTCATTTCATTCTTCTAAACAATGCATCTCTTTTAATGTGGACTGCAAAAATCACACACAATACTTTGGTTCAGGAATCTGCTGCCTGATTTTCTGAATCACTGTTTTTAATATAGGGGATGTGAGCGTCTAAAAAAGGGTTCTATATATAATTCTGAAGAGCCATCTCATTCAGTTGCTGCAACTTACTTTACCAGCTTCTCCTGATTCATTTTTTAGTGAATGCTGAGCATTTTAAGAGTACAGACTGAGCAAAAATCCTCTATAATTGCTCTAAAAATGCATTATAGTTTGCAGCTCCGTGATTCCCAAGAGGTTATTATATCTCAAGCAGTGAGAAACAGCTCTCACGGAGTAAGAAATGATTCCATTGTGCAGTATTATTCAAGCAATTAGAAATCATACTGTGTACAAAATACCGTACCTCCAGGTAGCAATTTTGGGCCTACTTAAGTGTGTAGCTACAGCAAAAGAAATACTATGTTAACAATGCAACCTTTTCTAAACCAACAGTCTCACAGATTCATAAAAGCAACAAAATACTGTAATTGCAATGCACTGTTCCATTGGCTTTAGACATCAAAAATTCCCAATTCCAGAGTCTTCTGGATTCTTAATTTCCTTGCCATTTATAAATTCTTCATCTGGCCAAGGAGAGTGAGGTATATTTCATTGAAACTGGTCACAGAAATATTTTATAGCATGGAGAAGATGTTCACAGGAAGCAAGAGGTAACATCAGTTTCCTTCCACAGCACTCCTGACTCTAACTACTCCAAAATGCCCAAAACCTGGCCTTGCATTTTTCTTGGCTAGTACAACAGACTGCCATAAAACTGAGCAGAACATTTCTAAGAATTTCTGAAGACCTGTAGTCAGCCTTTTTCTTTAGAAAATTAGGTTGTGTCAGCATATTAACTTTAAGCATCATGTTAAACTCAGCTTTGCAAACTATATAGACGTGGGTTAAGAGGGCCAGAGCTTACCAATTACCCAAATCTTAGGGTGGATCTCTTATATAGGCAGAAGTAGAAAAAAACTAATTTGTTTTTAAAGTCAACCAACTTCTATTGGTATTGGCTTCATTTGATAAGCTCCCATGCACACTGTAGTGATATTGTTGGAAAAAAAAGTGGCACAACATGCCAGTGAGGTATGGAGGTGCAAAAGCACGATTAATACCTACCTAAAATTCACACAGTCAGTGCCAGATGTGACCACAGGAAGGAAAGCTCCTATCTTGAATGATTTTGGGATGTGGCCGCCTAAACAGGAAATGTTTTCAGTAAGGAAGCAGGGGATCCAAGGTGCGTGCTGGTCCAGAGTTTGGAAACCACTCTCACCTGGATAGGATGGGCACATCCATGCTCTAAAACACTTTTAAGGCCCAGAGAGCAGCACGGTGTTACATCAGTGTTTCCTCAGAGCACAGGAGTGAGGACATGACTCCTGTGCTCCATAGACCTGGCAAACAGCCCATCACCAAACTCTGAGGTTGGGGCCTCCCTCTCTGTGGCTCCCCAGGGAGGCAGGAGACACACTGTGAGTCAAGTCTTGGTGATCCTTCTCCACAGATATTGTTGAAGGACTTCTTACCACACACTGAAGTCATCAGGTACTCTCAAGGGGCTCAGGAGCACCTGTGATGGGTGGATGGATGCAGGACTGGAGGATCCAGTGCTGAAGGGTCCAGTCCTAAAGGCACTGGACCAGTCTGGCCCAGGAATCCCAAGGTTCTGGGAATCAGTGCAAGTTGGTCTCTGACACTGAGCCTGCTCACCATAAAAGCCCCAGTGTTTGGGGGGGAGGAAAGAGTGAGTGTGAGAGAGGCAGGAAAGCACAAACACTTCTGTGTGTAATGTCTGCATTTCATAAGATTTTCTGTTACCATGGCAATGAACATGGTATAAATACTTGACAGATCTCCCTTGTGGCAGTGCATTCTGCTGCTCCTATGCTGCAGGGCCAGTCTGGGTACAGACATTTTGATGGGCATCTTCAAACCCTCTCTGGTAAAGCTGTCAACAATTTTGTTCAATCTCAAGCCTATAGTCCAGTAAGCAAAAGTGCTCTTTCCACTTTATTCACCACAACTCACTTTCTGGCTCCTCCAAACAAGAAAATTAATTGTTTTTAAACATAAAGATGGAAGATTACATCCTTATTAATTTTTATTCAGGCTAAACAATCAATAGGAAAAGCTACCTTCTGGTTGTTTTAGTTATATTTGAAGTCAGACTCAGTACAAGCACTTCCAATAATAATTTAGTGTGATGAAAACTGCTAATGCTGTTGAGTTCTGAGTTGTAATGGAGTTATAACAGATCCAGGTTAGCCAGTCACAAAGAAGCATAGCCTTAAGCTGAGTGCAATAATTTTTTAAAAAGTGCCTATGTTTCATAACACAGAAACCCTTCAATTGATTTTTCCAGGATGTGTGCGGTCTTGCATGAGATGCAGACAGAAATAGGTGGATTTTGTTATAAAATATCAAGTATAATCCTATGTATAGAATCTAAACTTCTTATTTTAAAAGGTTCACTGCCTCCTAATTCATTTGGCAGGTACAGTAATGGCAGTGACCAGATTTGCCAGGACATCTCTTTTCCATTCGTCCCCTGCTTTTTGAGTGTACAATTGAAAAGAGGAAAATGAAACAGCAGAAAGATATATGTGTTACTTTATGTTACACCTATGCAGGAAGACAAACTATTTCAGATGGGTAAAAAGCCTGTCTCCATTTTGAAATTAGGTTTGCTCTTACCCTGAGTCAAACTCACATCCAAGCTAGGGCAAGAGAGTCAGTGTTTTCCACATAAATTAGCTGGGTGAGCTACATACGGGAACCCCACATAGGTTAGCCCAACCTTGTGTGGAAAACACAATAAAAAGGTCAAGCTGCCCGATTTTATCTCATGACGGTTAACAGAAGATCAAGCCAAAGTGAGAATGAGAGAAATGTGCCTTGAAAGATATCCATACTAGGATTAATTTCTTGCTGAAGTCTTCCTGTCCCTGGTAAGAAGCATGTAGTATGGAAACAGATGCGACAGGGAGCAGGAGGAGACTCATGGAAAAGCCAGATGATGGGATGAAGGAAGCCTTCCTGGTACCAACACTGTGTCACTTCTGAGAAGTTGAAGTTTTCCAGAGCAGCATTTATTCTCCCCTTAAGTTCTGAGTGATAGAGAGAAGAGGCCAGTACAGCCCAAATGTGAGGAAGCAAAATAAGAGTGAATTTTCCTCTTAGCCTAATTGGGATGGGTTTGCAGCTAATATCACGAAGAATAGTTCTTTACTAATCCCAGTTCCTTGACCCTCTTAAAATGAGTTTGTGCTTCTTCCTCCAGCAAGAGTATAGTTTCCTCCATCCCCTTGCTCTTTATTTCTAGGCCAAACAATTAAAAATAACAAGGTAGAGCAAGAGAGAGCACTAAAGGGGTTTGGAAGAGGAAAGTCTGCGTTGGCAGTGAGAGCTAGTCAAGATGTATGTTTATCACACTGAGCGTATTTGAGAGAGGGTTCTAAAGGAATTGTACTGTAGTCCCATGCTAAAACCGAATAAGAGCTCGTACAACTCTTCACACTAAAGATTGTCGTGATCCTGCAGTACTTTTAAATTGAAAACACTTCCAAGAACTGAGAAACTGAATTGACCTTTCCTTGGACACAGGTGAGGTGATTCATGTAGTGACTGGAGGGGGAAGGGGACATTGCATGAGTCACTCCTGTTTGTTATATGACAAGCACCTTCTCCTAATTGTTTACTTAACCAGCTTTCATTTCCATCTGCCGCCCCTGGCCCACGATAGAATATGTCATCCCCAGTGTGTGGTTTATACGTGTTTTTCAGTGGGGAAACAGGTTACAGAGGCTGTTCAGGGGACTCATACAACTTGAAAAAGGAACAGAAAATTCTTGCTTGTACTGGAAAAACACTGCTCAGCCCTTGGCTCAATTCTGATCTGAGACCCATCATCTCAGCTGAAGCCAATGGAGGCAAAAAGAATGCATGAAAAATGGTTTCCTGATCACCTGGTTCTTTCAGGCATTAACCACTTCTAATAACAATAATATTGCCTAATATATAATATCATATATCATAATAATAACAAATATCACCTCCTCTAATAACAAATATCCCACTCAGTTAGACCTACAGCCAACCTAGTCCATCACCCCTTTTCTTCAATAACAGCCAAACCCAGATGCCTACAAGAGTTTAGAAGAAGAGGGTAAGCATATTCCCTACATTTCCGAGCCTCTATAGCTCAAGGATTTGCTTGTTCTTAGATTCCTGGGACAGATTTCCTGTAGCAGGAGGATGGTTTTTTTTTACAAGGGATGACTATCTGCCTGCAAACTACAAGGAGTAGAACTGCTCCTTGCTTTTGCCTTGTAAGCCCTTTCACATGCTGTCCTGAAGATCAGAGACAGCTTTTGACAAAGGAGTTGAACACTACTCTGTAACTTCAGATGTTAAAGGTGTGCTACTAAGTGACTTGCCTTGTGTGGTGACTTTCCCAAGCCACTTGTTTAATGGCAGAGAGAGGGTTGTCCCTGAGATCTGAGACTGCTGCTTTCATGAATGAAGTACATACCGATAATGGCATCATCATCCTCCCAGGAGATGCCTGTTAAATTTGGGTATAGTCCACCAGAATGAAACAAAGTTTGTTTGTAAATTGGGATATGCCAATGGAGAAAAAAATCCCACTTTGAAAACAATCTAAAAACCATACTATATTTAGGCAAGGATAAGAGTGTACATTTGGTGAATGATAGATAAAAAATACTAGGAACGAGCTGGATGGTTATTTTTTAACATTTCCCATCCACGTGAGCAGAATGTTAATTGTGTCCTTGATGTGACAATATCAGTTATACACCGAGGAGAATTTCTTTAAGATGCTTTTTTAAACTTAAAAGTCGGAACACATATACCAAGGTGAACATGCTGTTGAGGTAGGAACACCGTCACTTCCTTAAGAATGACAGTGTCACCACTGTCTATCAGTGACACGCTTCCTAAAAAGATATATTCTTCCACAAAAGCTTTTCCAGTAAGGTTGGGAAGCTGCTGGCAGGATATTCCCTGATGTCACGTACTCTGATGTGCCAATATCTAGGGCATAAACCCCAGGATGTCCCAGGTATGGCCCTCTGTTAGCTTGGGTGCTGGTCAAAGTTACCCTTTGCAGGCTTTTGCATATCTATCAGAAATGGAACATGGAGCCTTGGAGTGTGTTAGAGACAGTTTTATAAATAGCAAGGAGAGAGAGTTGCAAGTCTTTCCTTTTCTTCATTTGATTTCAGGACTGTGGGTGAGTTGGGCAAGCTTTGCCACGGTCTTTACAGTGAGTAAAGGCATTTTTTTCCTCTGCTGTTATCAGCCAGAGGTGATATCCATGTGACTGCTCTGCATTCAGCTGGCACCTCTGACAGTCTTGCCTGCACTCTGTCCACCAGCACTTGAAAGTGGCCTGTAACCTCAGATTAAAGGGATGACTCTAAAGTGCTGAGGGACAGCTGCTCCACCAAGTCATGCCCACAAGAAGGTTGTGGTAGCCTAGGAGAGAATTCCTACAGGTAGATAAGCACATTCGGAATAAGAGTCTGTGATGATTTGGGGGAAAATCCAGGACACCCACAGAGAATCTGCAGCAAACTACTGGTGGGCATTAATAAGAGAAATATTTTGCCTAATGCCAGAGAAGATTTTAAAATGGACAGAGAAAAAAGAAATGCTTTTGTAAAATACTAAAATCTAAAAAAAAAAAAAAAAAAGGCAACAATCCTTTTGCAATATATACTCCATATATTGCGAATATACTCCATAATTCAGGGAAATTTGGTACAGTTCTCTGCTTACTGTGCCATTACACCCCTTGATATCAACTGTAAAGGCAGCAGTGTATGTGCACATGTGAGTGAGTGTGACAGCACCTAGGAGAATGAGAATTGAGCCTCTTTCTCTCTGGCTGCCTTTTAATGAATGAAAAGTGAAAATTCAAAGCCTTGCCACGTGATACTGATCTCCACATTTGGCATCTGGGATTAATTCTGCAGGCCTGCTGCGTGTGGATCCCCCTCCACATCTCTGCCAGAGCAGCAGGCACTGGGAGTGCAGCATCCAGCCCCAGGTGCTGCTGTTTTCCTGCTTCCTGGGGATATTGTCTCATCATAGACAGAAGGAAAAACAAAACAAAAATCCAAGCAGGCAGCTGCAGAACTGGTTTATAGGCTTAAAATTCAGAATAGGCTATGGCAACACCTGCCTACCAAACCATTGCATTTGCTAAATATTTAAGCAGATAATGCAAATAATTGCAGCTAAAACCATTTCTTTCTGAGAAAAGAATAAGGAGTGACAGGGCAGGATACTGTTTGGCTTATGTTAGGCATGTTAAATGAATCTTAGCTGGTGTTGATAAGTCTGTCAATCCACAAGAGGGGGGGGAAAAAGCCTTAAAGGAAATAAGCAGAGCAGGAAAAAGAAAATCTGTATTCAGGACAGAGCTCTAGGTGTTGGATTGCAGCACTGATGGAGAGAGTGGAGGTGAAAGGCAAAAGCACAGACTATTCCATATCCTGTCCTGATTATGAGGCAAGGTGGCTGAGACAGTGTGAATTATTTGACTTTGAATAGGTGTGTAAATAGCAAGTAAATGTTATCTCTGATCCTTTTAAGATTTTTTAATAGCTTTTTTAGATTAGAATATTGAGAAACATACCACGAAGCTGTTGATATGCCTGGAAAGAGTGCAGAGCAGCTACCTCTGCTCTTTGTCATGGATGCTGTATTCAACACAGGGACAG